>NC_056731.1:657631059-657706059 GCF_019279795.1 Protopterus annectens
CCTGGACTACATGAAAAGAGACATGGAAGAGCTCTATGATCATGTAGCCCAGGCAGGTATGACTCTGACCCTGAGTAGCATCCTGCCATCACCCAGAATGATGCCACAGTACAAGGACAAAATTATCAACTTCTACAATTGGCTAAGTTTCTGGTGTCATTCAAAAGGGACCCAGTATCTGTCTGCCTGGGATGACATGCTCGACAAGCCACGTTGCTTTGAAAGAGATGGCTTGCACTTGTCACCCTTAGGCTTTCAAATACTGGCAAAGGCTCTTGCTACCCCAGTAGTGCCTTTTTTAGGGAAGGCTCAAAAGACAAACCCACCACTGTAAATAGCACAAGTAACCAAAATCTGAGGGTAATGCTACTCAACGCCAGAAGTCTAAACCTCAAAATGCACGCACTCGAGGCATTCCTCAGTATGGAGAACATTGATATCTGTGCAGTAACAGAAACCTGGTTTAAGGCTCCAGAGAGCATCCCAGCACTATCAGGCTATAACTCATACCATACCTTTCAGCCACAGAACCTAGACCGAAATACAAAAGGCGGGGGTGTATCCATATTCATCAAGGATACTCACGCCTCCAGGTTAGTGGCACAGCACGATGTATCAGAGATCATCCAAGTGTAACTAACAACAGGCAAAACTGCAATCCAAATTGCAGCTTGCTACAGATCACCCACCATGACCCAGGACCCCCATTCTGCATTTCTGGAGACACTGGAAAACATGAAGGTCCTACTAAACACCCTAATACTGGGTGATTTTAACTACCCAAACATTAACTGGGAGAACTACTCAAGTACTAACTCTCTTGCCCAACGCTTCCTAAAATTTATAAACTCGAACGCCTTGGATCAACTGGTCAATACCCCCACCAGATGGAACAACATATTGGACCTGGTCATTACCAACATGGGCGACCGGTGTTCCACACCTGACGTCAACCCCTCGCTGGTTAGATCAGACCATAGACTAATCACTCTGGATATTCACATTCCGCCCCCATTCCCAATCAAGGAAACCACTGTGAAAAACGTTTCAAATGCAAAGTTCACATTGCTTAAGATTGAGATGGAGAGGTTGACAGCCCCCATGCCAATGGACAATGCTGTCCAAGCTGCTGAAACCTATACAAAGGCACTCTGTGATCATCTACAGGAATGCATGGATCATGTTATCCCAAATGAAACCAAGACTCACTCCTCCAAGAAAAGAAACCAGTCTGGTGGACCCCTGCCATAAACAGGCTCTACAATAGAAGGAGGAAACTAGTACAGATAAGAGCAAAATCCCTAGAAGGAAAGACATCCCTGATCAGTATCAGCAAGAAACTATGATTCCTCATTAAATCATCCAAGGCTAGCTTCGAAATAAAAATTGCCAAGGACTCCAAAGATAACCACAAAGCATTCTTTAGCTATGTCAACAACCTAAGTGGAAACTCTCAGATCTGTTCTGAGTTGGTATAGAATGGCACAAAATACACTGAACCTACTGATATTGCCAACATTTTGGCAGACAGGTTCAGTGCAAACTTCACACCCCTCTCACCCCCTAAAGGGCCCATAACAATACCAGAAGAATGTAAGGCCCCGGCAATCACCAACACACAAGTTAAAACAGCCTTATCCAAAGCCAAAAACACAGCCTCAATGGGATGGTGTCCCAGGCTGTGTCTTACAAGAGCTCCAAAATGAACTAACCCGTCACCTAAACACACTGTTCAAACTCAGCCTCTCTACAGGCTACATACCCACAGAGTGGTGCACAGCAACAGTTATCCCACTCCACAAAGGTGGGGCCACAATGGACCCCAGGAACTATCGCCCTATAAGCCTGACCAGCCTGGTCTGCAAGGCTATAGAGCTCATCATCATGGAACTCATTAAAGGAAAACAACGGGATATCAAATCAAATATCTCTACCTGATGTCTCCCTAAACTATTCTCTTTACTGCTTAGGCTTCATACTTTTACTGTTTGACTTTCAGTTTTAAAACCAAGATTAATGATGTCACATCTGCCATAGCTCTCACTGCCTTTCCAGCACACTGTTAACCTAATAAATGGACTAGGTGCTGTGTATTCATGTAAAGCACTTCACTTTCTTCACCAGCGTACTTCATAAGTAAGGTAAGTAAGTTTACTTACTTTCTTATCCTGTAATGTATAAATTATATCCTGTTTCTATGCCTCCCTAGCCCCCTGATATTGTCCTGTCCCTTTTTTTTTTTAATTGCACATTGGTCTTTTTTTTCATTTGTAATTTGTAAGGCACCACGTTCTTTCCTGCATTTTTTTTTTTTATTACTTATTTTTTTTATTTTCTTTTGATCCAGGGTTATATTTCCCCAGTTATTTAATGCTTGATGAGTTTATGGCGGATACTATTTTAACAGAAGGGAATATAAGAAAGTGGAATGTGTGTGTGTGTGTGTGTGTGTGTGTGTGTGTGTGTGTGTGTGTGTGTGTGTGTGTGGTGGTGTGGGGGGGGGGGCAAGCCACAAAGAAGGCTCTGCAGGGGAAAAAAAAAAATTGGCTCAAACAGGTAGACACATACTCAAAAGTTAACTGTAGCTGTTTGCACACAGTTCAGACAGACTGCGCTTTTCCGCTTTTGTGCCTTTGTCCCTTCTATATGGCTTTTTGTCCTAATTTCTTGCGCTGAGGTTCATAGGTATTTCAGGATCAATTTATCCTGCTTTTGAACCAGAATTTCTCTTCTTAGTTAGTACACTGCTATAAAATAAAAAATAAAAAATCATTGTAGAAGTAAAGTGTGTGTGTGGGTGCGCATGTGATGTCTGATGTATGTATGCACTACCATAATTTTTTTTAATATTGACAAAAAAAGCATGTGGGTGCTGTCATGCAAGTCTAAAATATTTCAAGTTTATAGTGCATCATTTGTTAGCTATTTAAACTGGTTTTAAATTTGACAGGAGAAGAGTAAAAAAAAAAAAGTCTCCCTAAGTAGGAGGAAAAGGCAGACAAGCACAGTACATTAGTCTGGTCACCTGCTGTGACGACCTGTCACAAATTTGGCTCTTTGACAGCTAGGGAAGGTAGGTGTGAAGTGGGAGGGAGATTCTAGATTTCTTCACCTTTCAAAAAAAACAATTTTTATTTTTTTCTAAGATGAAAAAAGAAAAATGCACTTTTCAGTTCTGTTCTGTAGCATTGCACTGCTTGTGTTTTAAGTGGTCATTGAAAAGGATAACATTTTAACCAAATTTTAAGCCTGCAGCTGCCTGTTAAATGAAGTGACAGCACACAGCTTAAAAGCAAAACGTGGCAGATCTGATGCAATTTTTGGAGACTAAGTATCCCAGAATGCATATGCCAGACTCCATGTGGTCAGAGTCAGAAATTGCATCTAAAAATATCTAAAAAGCTCAAAATAGTCTCAGAGTGCTATTAAAATGTAGGAAACATCAAACCATGATGAAATTAATATGTTTTTTGAGTCTGAGGGCACGATTGTCCTTTAACAGAGACATTGGAAACCTTCAAACTTTGGACCCCACCCAGTTTGGCTTTGTTAAGGGCAGATCATGCCTCCTAAACCTGGTGGACTTTTTTGAGACAGTTACCAAGGCATTAGATGAGGGTAAAGAGGTCCACACAGCCTACCTAGACCTCACAAAGGCTTTTGACACCATTCCCCATTCTGGTATTACAGACAAACTCACCAACCTAAACATTAACCCCTACGTCACAAGATGGGTTGCAAATTGGCTCACAGACAGAACCCACATGATGAGAGTTGCAGACTCTAGGTCCAACTCTAATCTGGTTACAAGTGGCATCCCCCAGGGCTCAGTCCTAGGACCCCTCCTGTTCGGTATATACTTCTCAGAGGTACAGGCAAGCACAGGAGGACTTTGGCTGACCAAGTTCACAGACAACTGCAAACTAGGGGCCGTAATTGATTCTCCAGCTGATACAGACACCCTCCAGAAGGGTCTAACTGAGACAGATACCTGCTGTCAAAATCATGGCCTCAAGCTGAATGCCAAAAAGTGCATAGTCATCCCATTTGGAAAAAAACAAAGTACCCGCGAACTATCACATAGGTGGGAGTCCCCTAAATACAGAAAATGTAATAAGGGATCTGAGGACCCAAGTAGATAGCAATTTCTCCTTTGATAATCATATTGCCAAGGTGGTTAGAAAATCCTTCTATGTGGGCCACCTAATCTCAAAAGGTTCCGTCCAAAACATAGGAGGTCATTGTGCCCCTCTACTCATCATCTATTAGACCCATTATAGAGTACAACGCCTCATTTGGGATGTACCTTACAAGACACCTGCAACAGCTGGAAAGACCACAGAAGTACCTTACCAAGAGGATTACTGGCCTCAAACAGATGGCCTATGCATCCCAACTAAAGAAACTCCAGCTGTACTCAGTTGCATACTGCTTACACAGAGGTGATCTCTGCTTGAAATTCAAGGCCATGTCCAACCCAGAATTGATGGATATGCTCCACCTAAAAAAAAAGCAAATCCCTGAGAGCCACACACTCTAGGGATATAAACCTTACCATAACGATAAATAGGACGTGCTGGAGGGATAGATTCCTGACCCAGAGACTCCCCATGCTTTGGAACAAGATTCCAATATACATCAGGCAGAGCCCCTCACTAGCACTCTTCAAGAGAAACCTTGACGGGTGGATGGGAAACAGAAAATTTACCCCGGGGATCACTGCAGTGGCTCTGCTGGACAGAGGCGCAGGGAACTAATGGCTCTGCTGGTCAGAGGCACAGGGAACTAATCCAAGGGGGTGGCAAAAGCCAACACACTCTGGCTAGGCTTATAAATGCCCTTGGGCAGATAGCCTAGTACCTATGAACCTATGAACATAAGGCAGTACAGGTGTTGTAGCCCTGCGGCAGCCATGTTGAAGTACAGGTGTTGTAGCTCTGCAGCAGCCATGTTGAACTGCATGTAACCAATTATAGGAGTCAGTAGGAAATTCCTGTGAGGTCACTCTTTCAATGGTATGCCTTAGCAGAGATAAGAGGGAGACAAGAGGTACATTTATGACACCAAACATATTGATCTGATTTGGGGTGGAAGCATTTTTTTAAGTTTTCTAGAGATTACAAAACCTCCTGTAGGAAGCCATAAAATTAAAATGAGGTTGAAAAAAATAAAATAAAAAAATACAGAGTTTTATAAATTTTAGAAGGAGGCAATCAGGTTCAGTTCTGCTGTACCTAATATTAGGAATATTATTCATTCCATTCCTACTGAGGATGTCATAAAATGCACCCTGCCCTATTATTTGCTACTAGGTGGGATGCAGAGCAAATCTGACAGGTGAAAATGCTCTATGAGGGTTGTATGTGTTCCTTACATGAACTGTACATAACTTAACAGCACCTGCATTCCCACATCTACCCATGGCATTAAGAAACCTAATCAACCTTTTGGATAGTAAATGGACAAATAAGTTGGCTGCATGAGTTCCCTGAAAGCAGCTACTTACCCACACACACACACACACACACACACACACACACACACACACGCATACATGCAAGTTGAGCAGACACACATGTATACACACACAAATGCACACATCTAAAGATGCGCACGTCCATGCACATACATGTGTATGGATACTCAGACACACATACACAACCACATGCACTCACGGAGATTTGATGGAGATGTAGATGAGTGTTACATTTCAGTGAGTCATACTACAGTGGTTAATAATGTATTGATCACAACACTTGGGGAATTGTCCCCTGGTCAGCATGATTTAGCAGAAACTGGCTAGCAGGTACTCCAGTGTGGCCTGTATCACAAATGTTCTGTGCCTGTCTTTTATGGAGTACTGCAGTCACCAGGCACTTTGTAAATAAACTGAATGTATAAATAAAAGTATAAACTTAAAAAATGTCAGCAAATGAGATTCCTAAGAAAAAAGTGAAATTAGAACAATAGCTGGCTCATCTCTAACAGAGTATGGCAAACTAAAGAACCACATTCGAGGTCTTACAACGTGAATTGAGAAGTACTACTCCATAAAACATAAAAGGGAAGACCCCACTAGTAAAGCATGTCTAGTCTGGATACTGAAAGTAAGTCTATCATTAATTAAACATTTGCAAGCACTTGCCAATATTAACATCCCTCATTTTGTTCCACTATTATTAACTTCATGTTCTTTATTTAAGAAGTAATTAATCTCAGGGAAAACTTCTAACTCTCTACAGATCAAGTTTCCAAAACATGCCATGCAAAAGCTTGCAGAAAAAGTTGCAGAACAATCTTGCACATTTTTTTCCTCTGGGTTGGGCAAGTTCCCCTGCACTCGCAGATGTGTGGTCAGCTCCATACAGCCACGTTCTAAATATGCCAACTCTGAGGCCACACAACATCAGATTAAGGGAAAAGGGTAGAAAAAAAAAACTTCTGCCTCTACTCTTAGTTTTGTAAACCAAAAATCAAGATCATCTGCAATACAAGCTGTTCTACTCTGCTCTCAAGTTGATTTCAGGAAGCCAGCTATCTTTTTACAGTGATGTTTTCTACAGGAAGACCAAGCAAGCTATGAGTTTCCTGACACCCACAATTGTTTGCAGGTAACTGAACATTTGAATACATATTTATTTAGTTATAAGATACAACACAGTTCTGTCTATAGAAATGCTTCACTTTTAGGATGTCTTTTTAATGAATGTATAATACAGCAATCTTTGTCTTTTTTATTCACTCACTCTACTCCTGGTCCTTCATTGTTACACATGAAACAGCTTAACCAAATAATTAATTCATGATTAGCATAGAACTACAGGAACTAGAACAATGTGGTTTTAATGATTATCCGTGTGTGTGTGTGTGTGTGTGTGTGTGTGTGTGTGTGTGTGTGTGTGTGTGTGTGTGTGTGTGTGTGTGTGTGTGTGTTTAGTTCTGTGCACCCACACCTACCCAAAACAAAACATACATAGGTAAGTTTCTAAGAATGTTTTGACAGCTAAAGTTATTGCTGATACATTCTATTTGAATCCCTACTCAATATATGTAAGCGTATAAAGAAGTTATATTTCTCAGGCTAGAATATTTTATGGTGGAAATGTGAAGCAAGTGGTTTTCTAAACAGTGTGGCCTTTCTGTAGCTATGTGACTTGCACATCCCTGCTCAACACATTCTAAGTATATAGCACTCTTTATAAACATTTAAAAGTACCCCCCCCCCACCGTCACTAGGTACAGAGATGTGTAGGCATAGATATACATATTTATGCAGTTGTGAAATATAAAACAACTACTGCCATTGTACAAAAACATCTTCTATACCTGTCTTACTGATTTATTTTTCTGATAGATCAAGCTGTTCTCCCTTCAGTGTTATAAACTGAATAGCTTAACAGAATATTTGGATATTGTCATAGTAAGAATTTCATCTGTTCAGGATTATCTTTTAGGTTTTATGTATCTGCATATGATTTATACATCCTTTTCCAATATACCCTGTATAGAGCATTCATTTTAAATACATTTTAGCAAAGGTCTAAGCTTTTCTCTGTTAAGTAACTTTACTTCATTCTTGTTACTGTACAGAGGGATATTAGCTATCGACAGATTAATATGACAGAGGCACTATTATTGCAGTCTTCCAAGTACATGAGTTAATTTATCTCCTGCTATACTGCACTGGTACAAAAACAGCTGAAATCCAAAGTCACCCTTTAAAATATGCAGCCTGTGTAGAAATGTCACAAAGCATTTTCTAAATCTTGTGTCACAATGAGCACTTAAAATAGTTTGCAGGTGGGTATGCAGTGATGCCAGGGGCTAGGAAGAATTCTTTGGTATTATATTTGCAGTGTGAGATTGTAATTACATTTTATACATTATATTAGTTTGTCTCCAAATATGTACAGGTATATAAGAATGTGAACACCTTCTTTCTATCATCTATCTATCTATCTATCTATCTATCTATCTATCTATCTATCTATCTATATCTATCTATCTATCTTTGTTTCAGATTTGATTATTGGATATGCCTAAATGAGCAAAGAGCCCTAAGCAGTAGTGTCTCATCAGTTTTGCTTTGCAGCATATATAATGAAATTATCAAGTTACTTATACACACAGGAAAGACAGCACATGTAATAAGATACTCAGTCACAATGACAATAGATACTGATTTATGCATCTCACAAAATGCAGTTACAGTTTCATGAGACAAAGCCAAATCCAGGAATCATACCTGTGATTTGTAATTGTAATTTCTTGTCATCACCTTGAGTTCATTATATTATTAAAAATACAGAAAAAAGGCACTCTGGAAGGACAAACCACGATCCTTTAATAACCAAACTTTAATAAAACCACTTAAAAGTTGTTTCCACAAGTTGGACGCAACTTTTAAGTGGTTTTATTAAAGTTTGGTTATTAAAGGATCGTGGACACAACTTTTAAGTGGTTTTATTAAAGTTTGGTTATTAAAGGATCGTGGTTTGTCCTTCCAGAGTGCCTTTTTTCTAAATTTTTACTGGTTTTGGTGTATTGGGCACTTTTTCCACTTTGTTTCTTTCATTATATCATTCCAATATGTATATATATATATATATATATATATATATATATATATATATATATATATATATATAGATAGATAGATATATGAATATGGGTGTGTGTGTGTGTGTGTGTGTGTGTGTGTGTGTGTGTGTGTGTGTGTGTGTGTGTGTGTGTGTGTGTGTGTGTGTGTGTGTGTTTGTCCCTGTATATGAAATTAAAACAGATTCAAGGGAAAGAACACTCGCTAATGTAAGATGACAGCTTTATAACTGCTAAATATGATTAAAGTTTCTGGTAAATGAGTGCTGTTTCTCAATATGCAGGCATTCCAAATTTAGGATTTTTGGCATTTTCCTAGAAATGAAAATGAGAATGCAAATGTATTAGGTTTACAAGGTAAGTTCATATCACTGGAAACCTGTTTTCACTAAATAAATAAATTCACTGTTCATATGCGCGTTAGTAGTTATTTACACACACTGAATATTTACGATAAAAATGCATTCAGTACTTACTAATGATGTCCAAACCTCATTAAAGCTTCAGAGAACAGGGACGTGGGAAAGAAACTAGAAGGACATACAACAGCAACTATGAAAAGAAAAGAAATACATCATATTATTTAAAAATGCATTTAGGTAAAATAAGCCAAGTTATCTACTATCAAATATGCAAAGGGATATATATATATATATATATATATATATATATATATATATATATATATATATGTGTGTGTGTGTGTGTGTGTGTGTGTGTGTGTGTGTATATCAAAAGTCACATTAATATAACTATTTGCAGAAAGAAAGTAGCCTTGTTACCTCTAAGGTGCCATACAGGGAAGTTTGGCATTTGGGTTACTTATCATGCTCCCACTCTTAAAACTCAGCAAATCAAGAAGTGAGCTGCCTTGTGCTGGCTAACTTTTACTTTTGTCATGTTATAGTAAAAGAAAAGCAAAGATTTGATGGTAAGAACAATAATGTACTCATCGCAAGAAGCATATAAAACATTCTGAACATTATTAATGACAAAATGACAAACACAACAATGGACCTCTCATAACAAGCACATAAAAACATTCTAAACATTAATAATGATAACATGGTAAACACAGCAATCTACCTCTCATGACAAGTACATAAGAACATCATGAGTATTAATAATGACAATATCCACTTATTTACAGATTAAAGTTTGTTTTTATTCCAAAGACAAGGTTTTTAGATTTCATGCTCGTTTTACTTCCCAAGTATGATGATGGGTGAAAACAGACACAAATCCCTTATTTTAGTTGTGTTACTACTCAGAGTAGGCTGCCTATAAATTGTAACCTCAGAGTAGGCTGCCTATGTAATGTAACCTCAGAGTAGGCTGCCTATAAAATGTAACCTCAGAGTAGGCTGCCTATGTAATGTAACCTCAGAGTAGGCTGCCTATAAAATGTAACCTCAGAGTAGGCTGCCTATAAAAACCCAGAGCTGGCCTATAAATTGTAACCTCAGAGTAGGCTGCCTGTGTAATGTAACCTCAGAGTAGGCTGCCTATAAATTGTAACCCCAGAGTAGGCTGCATATGTAATGTAACCACAGAGTAGGTTGCCTATAAAATTGTAACCTCAGAGTAGGCTGCTTATGTAATGTAACCTCAGAGTAGGTTGCCAATAAAATGGCTTACTCCTTCTTCCACCTCAGTTTCGGCCATTCCCTCTGTCAGTCAGTACTACTGGCCTAGGCTGTTATTAGGTCAGCCGTTTGGAACAATGAAGCTGGGAGACAGCAAGGGAAGAGAATCACAGCATTATCAATGCCAGCACCAGGGGTAGGATGATTTGGAAAGTGGGTGTTTATGTGTGTGTAGGGGTGCATTAGGTATACCACAAGTGGATGGGCTTCACCTCTGTAGTGACACGTTATTCAGTTTCCCTCTCTCTATCACCTCTGACTCCTAACATTCCAGACAATGCTCCTGTCCACTGAGAATCATGATGTAGAGACATCACTGAGCATGCTTCTCACACTTTCCACCATGACAGAGACAAGTAGACAACATCATTATTCATTTCTCTGTGACGCTGCCTCCTCCTGGGATGCTAATCAAACCTGGGTTGTCCAGACCATAGTCAGGGATTTATCCCTCTATGCCACGGAGCCAGCTCTGGTATTAACCATGATATTAATCGGTATAACCCTAATGTTAACTGGACTTCAACAGCCCTCCAACAATTTATCACTTCGTTCCAAGATTTAGGACATTAACTGTTTATATTGAGGTTGGTCTTTCGGCTTTTCCTGGTTAGGGGTCGCCACAGCGGAACTCCGGTTCGCTAATGATTGGCAGTAGATTTTCACGAATGCCAAGGTGCCAGCTTGACGCTCAACCTTCAACAAAGGCATGCCCATTTACGCATGTCTTTTGAACTCCCACCCAACCGTGGGAAGGACATGCAGACTCCACACAGAAGGCACTCCCCGCACTCCAGCCAAGAATTGAACGGGAGAACTTCTTGCTGTGAGGCAACAATGCTACTGCTGCACCACCGCGGATATTTAATTGTTTATATTGATATACTGATAATTCTTATTTTGTGGTTGTGCTTAATGGTTAATAAATACTACAGTTTTCTATAAGGTTGAGATTATTTTGCTTAGCATACATCACAAGGATCTGTCAGGTTGAAAATAAATCAGTTGTTGTGTGCAGCATATGACTGAAAGAATATTAAGGTATACTAGGTTAATTAAATTACATTATTCAAACAGGTTATATATTGAGCAGTAGACTGAGCTGTGGAAGCAGTAAAAGGCTGGTGGGGATCAGATAGGGTGAGCTAGGCATGCTACGCAGTGTATGAGCCACATATGTTTTTCTGGATTCTGGGCAGGGAACCAGGATCTAGGCTACTTAGGATAACTGGAAGACTGAAGTTCAGCAGGAAGGCAAGTGGAATGGGCTATAGGATGGACAAAAATGATGATAGAAGGAAAGATATTAGGAAAAGGACTAAAGCTGAGGCAGTTAAAAGGAGAAGAAAGTTGAGCAGAGGAAAAGTAATTCATGGGCAGGGCGAAACAGGTAGAAGATGTGTTATAAAGGACAGGCATGGATCAGTTCAGGATAAGACAGCCAGGGAAAAGGTACAGAAGAGTATTTAAGAACAAAGACAGGAAACAGTCTAATAGAGAGCATATGGAAAACAGCAGGCAGGAACTGGCAGAGGAAGAAGAGGACAATGCATATCCATTATAGAGATGAAGCTGAGGAAGGATTAAGAGCAGGGGGTGCAGATAGAAGAAGGTGAGATAGCATAAGAAGATGAAGAAACAGATGGAGGGTGAACAATTAAAGAGTTACAAAAGTGGGCTTCAGTGAGAAAGGAACAGCAAAAGAACAGAAATGACTAAAAAGGCCACTTTCATCACTGGGGGTAAGCTACAGACAAATACTGTGAGGAAAGCAGTATATACAGTAATGCTCCAACACCACTGAACCCGTATCAGGAAAAACATTGATTACTGCATGCAATTCTGGAGGCTATACAGAAAATATAAACCAAAAGGGTATGTGATGGACAGGAAAGGTGATGACCAGAAGAAGCAAGAGGAACTGTGTCTCTTCTTACTGGACAATAGGAAGGACATACAGAACATGATGTGGATGCATTGGAGAAGATCACGTCAGAGAGACTTGAAGGGGGACAGCCTTAACAAGTAAGGATAGGAGAAAGAGGACAAAGCGCAAAGGCAGCAGACTGCAATTGTAAACAGCTCTCTGGATCTGCAAAAGAAGTTCTCATAGAGCGGGATGTAGACCATGGAATGTGGGCAAGCTACCATAATAAGCAGTGGAGAATGAATTCACAGAGGCATTCAAAATAGGTATGACACAAATGAAGAAAAAGAGGATGGGGAGGAGAGAGATGTTAAAGATGCAGAAAGCTAAATTTAGGCAAGACTAATTTTGTCATAAAAAGCAATGTGTTATTTGATTTACTGGGAAGTAGGTGACTTTACTGAAAACTTACATATATAAAGTTTGTCTGCTTTAGCACTATAGTAATTTTTTTAAATATATGGCAGGCTATATATTTTCTAAGAAAACTAGCATTCCTAGAATTCATGTGTGCTTTTCCCAACTTGAAATACAACATGGGAAGAGAGATCTTTCAAGAAAATAATTGAATCTGCCCTGAATTCTGCCGTGTAGACACAGTGTATGCAAAGTATCCCAAAGACATTCACTGGCATTGGTCTGGTGTTAACAAAGGACAATATGTGTTGCTTATCTATTTAAATGACAGTGAGGTATTCTGAATAAAACTGCAGTACTGTACAAAGTAGTGTGCCTTGTCCAAGGGGTACATTGTATGCGCAAAAGAATCTCACTGAATGATGATTAGTGTCCTCTCACAAGTATACGTATAGCATATAGTCAACAGGAGTTACCTTAACCTGTCACCATTAATCTTCAGTGTCCACAACTGACACAACAGACTAGCCTCTTTATTTACATCTTATGAGGGAGGTCATTCTGAACATCCTTAACCAACCCTCACAAACTACATTTGAGGAATATGCATCTCCATCCTTGAGTACCAAAACAATGACTGAGGTCTTTTCACTAGTCAACATCTTGCTCACTTACGTATGGCTCAATATAAGGATACTAAACAACGATGGCAAATTCAGCATTTTAATTTACTAAATACATGGGTGTAACAGAAATTATAAAAGTAAATATGCAATGTAACTCTTCATATATTATTTATGGGCAAATATTTTCATTTAGATTCATCAGATTTGTCAGCACATTTGCATACTAATTACATACTAGAAATCATACAGAAGTATTATTATGTTCAATGAAATAGTTACAAAGCTTAAGAACTACAGCATACTTTTCAACTATGCCTCAGTTTCACATATTGCTTCATAAAAATTCTCCGTTCCTCTCTGAAACTGTTGGTTACACATTCAGTGTTTAGATTTCAATAAAGAATTTAATCTAACTAATACTGAATCATACTAGCTCAGTCAGTGGTGCTGCAGTAGCGTTGTCGTCTCACAGTAAGACGTTGTCCTGTTCGATTCTCAGCTAGAGCGTCTTCTGTGTGGAGACATGCGTGAATGGGCGTACCTTCGTTGAAGGTTGTGTGTCAGGGCTGGCAACTCGGCACGTAAAAATCTTCTGCCAATCATTAGCGGACCGGAGTTCCGCTGTGGTGACCCCTAACCGGGAAAAGCCGAAAGACTCAACAACAACTAGCTCAGTCAGCTCAGAGCTAAGGGTCTAAGAATTCCAAAGCTGCTATTTCCTGTGATCAATTAAATTACTGCTACAGTGTTACAATTTTATTACATAGAAAAAGATAAATGTTTTCCTTTCTTGATCTGATTTTAAATTAATTTTAACAGATTAGCTAAGGTTGTTAAGCCTATATTAGTAATTCCAGTACATAATTGCACTGCATTTTACTGTTTAAGGGGTCTAACTGTTTATTTTAAACCTTAGCTTCATTTTTATGTAGTGAGTGTATATCAGGCTAGTTCTGGTGTAGTTTTTGCATTAAGCCAGTTCAAGGCCACTCAGCTCAGAGCTGCTGTTTGCTGTGATCTTTCAAATGAATTTTGCATTATAATTGTTTCACTACATAGAAAAAGAAAGGTAAGTCTTTTGATTTCTTGATCGGATTTTAAAATAATGTTTACAGTCTGTATCTGCTTTCACTAAGGTCTTTAAGCCTATATTAATAATTCCAGTGTATAGTTCCACTGCATTTTGCTGTTTAAGTGCTCTAACTGTTGGCATCAAACCCTAGTTTCATTCTTATGTACTGAATGTATGTCAGGATAGTTTTTTACATTAAGGCAGTTCCAGGTCACTTAGCTCAGAGCTAAGGGTCTAAGAATTCCAAAGCTGCTGTTTGCGGTAATCTTTTAAATTACTGTTGCATTATAATAGTTTCATTATGTAGGGAAAGACAGATAAGGGTTTAATTTCTTGATTTCATTTAAAATTAATTGTAACAGACTGTATCTGCTTTAAATAATTGTTGCACTGCATTTTGCTGTTTAAGCGGTCAGACTGTTGGTATTAAGCCCTAGCTTCATTCTTATGTACTGTGTGTATGTCCAGCTAGTTCAGGAGTTTGCATTAAAGCAGTTGCAGGCCTGTCTGGCAGAGCTAAGGGTTTGTTTTTCCCTCGCACCTACCCTGTTGTAGTTGTCTTCTTAAACCCAGCATAACTGTTGTTGCCTGTCTTTTATGATAATCTCACAACATAATTATGTGCTGTTCCCATTTATTGTATTGACAATAACCACATAAGTATCGTTTTGAAAAGTGTATCCCTTTAAACTACTCACCAGGCTAAAAGACCTTTGATAAAATTGCTTAATATTGATTGTACTGATACTGTTTGCACTGATTCAAGTACTAAATTAGTGAGATTTTACTTTAATTAGTTTGCTAGTTTTCACTGGAGGCAGGAGGTTTAAAGGCTAGTTGTGTTGCACTGAACTTTAAGTACCCAGTAGCAAGCCCACCTAATCATTATCCTAAAATCAAATTCCAAGCAGCTATAATTATTCCTTACCCCAGAGTCATTCCTGTCGGTATCATGGACCAGCACTTCTCAACAACTTCTCTAGCCAGCCTGATATGGAAATTGTGAGGCTGCTTAAGAATTGGCTAATGCTATATGATGATCCTCTATTACTCAATAAGCATATTGCAGTGTGTGTGAGTGATGCACATATATAATATCCTTGAAGGCAAAAATTTCCCAAACAGTAAACTCAGACACCAAAATCAGCAGCAGTACACCACCAATTACACCTCTACAAGGTCATCACAATACATATAATCCATCATATGCTGAGGTGCTAAATATTAACTTGCCTAAACCTCAAATACCTCCAAAACCTAATACAGGCACAAAGCACAGCCAGCAAGTTAAGCCTACCTCCTCACATAACACAAGGAGTCCAAAAGTCACAGATGCTGAGCCTGTAAGGCAGGCATTAACCCAGCCAAACATTATTTTTACAGGTAACTCCATTATAAGGCCTACAGATGTGCCTCTTAGCAGGCTGAGCAAGGAAAGAGCAACAGTTAGTTACTTGTCTGGTGCCAGGATCTGCCAGATCATGTGCACATTTAAGTCCTTCAAGAACTATATGACTCTGTCATAGTTCATGCCAGTGTCAATAACTTGAGGTGTACTTCCCTAGATTATATGAAAAGAGTCAGGATGGAGCTCTCAGACTATTTGCCAAGGCACTGAGCAGTATTCTACCTTCTCCAAAGATGATGGCACAATATGATCAAAAAATAATTGCCTTCAATAATTGGCTTAGTTTTTGTTGTCATTCAAAGCGATTCCAATATTTGTCAGCCTGTGAAGATATGATCAACAAACTATGCTGCTTCACTGGAGATAGTCTACATCTGTCCCTGTAGGTTTTCAGTAATTGGCAAAGACATTGTCCACCCCATATTATCTTTTTTAGGCAATGACAACCTAATAAACCTACCATGATAATGAAACAAGCAAAGAAAAACATGAAGGTGCTGCTGATAAATGCTAGGAGTCTGAACAAGAAACTCCATTTCCTACAAGCCCTTTTCACCCCAGAGGACATTGACATCTGTTTAGTATCTGAGACATGGTTTAAAATAGCAAAGATCATTCTGGCTGTGCAGGGCTATAACAATGTCTACAGGTTTAGATCAGCTACTGCACCGGAAGTCAAAAAATAGTGGAGGCATCTTAGTCTACATCCAGAAGAGACCCACATCAAGGCTTGTAAAGCAGCATGATGCAGTAGAGCTTCTTCATGTCCAAAGACCACCAGAAGGGTACCATATCATATATTAGTAAGCTAAAATACTCTCTGTATGGCACAAGAAAGCCACTATGTCTATCTACAGAAACTAAAATCACTCAATATTAAATCCAATACCATTTTCATAGGTGATCTAAACTATCAAACTACAGACTAGGAAACCTACACCACCACCACTAGTGCACAAACACAGAGATTCCTGGACTTTGTCAATACAAATACCCTGGAACAATTAGTCAGAGTACCCACTAGAAGGAATAATATCTTGGATCTTGTCCTTACTAATCTGGGAGCATCTACCACTGTCCCTTGCATATCTTCATCATTTGATAGGTTTGAACCTAAAGCAGTCATCTTCAAAATAAAACTGAAACTAGAGATCCTTTCCACCCTAGGTACCTTTAGAAATTTCATTAAAACAAACTACCTACTCCTAAATGATAAATCAGCAAGCTTCAGATTCCCACCAAATGCAATTAACTCCACTGAATACTCAGAAACATATACCACCACACTATACCAGCATGTAAACAGCTGCATAGATGCAGATGTACCCCCTAGAAACAAACCCACATGGTGGAACCATAATATCGACAAGCTTTATAATAAAAGTAAATGAATTTTGACCAAAAGTAAGAAGAGTCTTGTCACTGAAATTAAACAACTGAGGAGTTTAGTAAAATCTGCAAAAGCCAAGTTCAAGGCCAAAATACTTACCCAAGCCAAAGACAATCACAAGGCATTTTTTAGTTATGTTTGTAATCTTAAAAGCAAAATACAGCAATGCGCTGAGCTGATTGTGAACAACATTACGAACACTGAGGATGAAAATATAGTAAACCTACTAGCAGATACATTTAGCTCTAACTTTACCAATCTCTCCCCCTTCGTCTGTCAAGTCAAGATATGCCTGAAACTGGCTCACCTCTGTTTATCATACAAGTCCTAAAAGTGCTATCAAATGCTAAAAAAACTGTATTGATGAATCCTGAAAATATCCCTGTATACATCTTCAATAGCATAAAGCATGATTTAACAACACTCCTGAGTCTCAGCCTCCATACTGACTTTCTACCAAGTGAATGGAGAACAGCTACAGTCTTTCCCCTTCACAAGGGAGGACCTTACAGACCCAGACAATGACAGACCTATAATGTCTGAACAGCCTCATATGCAAAGCCATGGAAAGACTTATCATGGAACTGACCACTCAGGACATAAGGAACCTCCAAACACTGGATCTGTCTCAGTTTGGATTCATCAAGGGCTTGTCAAGGTTGCTCAGCCTGGTGGATTTTTTTCAAAAGGTCATCAAAGCAATGCACAAAGGCAAAATGGAACACACCACATATCTTAACCTGTCCAAAGCTTTTGACACAGTTCCCCACTCAGGCATAGCATAAAAGCTAAATAAACTGGGAATAGACTCCTATATCACCCATCGTGTTGCCAGCTGGCTCACAGATAGTACATAGGAAATCCAAGTAGGGGAAATTTCCTCTACAAAGAGACCATCACCAGTGAAGTTCCTCAGGGTTCTGTGCTGGGACCTCTCCTGTTTGACATCTACATTTCTGAAGTAAAAGCCAATACTAAAGGGTCCTGTCTGACTATGCTTGCAGATGATTGCAAGCTATAGCAGACATTGACTCTCCAAATGACTTAGCCATCCTGCAGAACGATGTGTCCCAAATAAATAAATAAATAAATGTAAAAAATGCATTATTGTATACTTTGGAAAGTCATCTACCCCAGGGAACTACCACACTGAAAATATGTCCCTTAGAGTGGACCCAGTTGTTTAGGATTTGGGAGTGTATGTGGGAAGTGACCTTACTTTTGACCACCATCTGTCAATTGTAAGAAAATCCTTGTCTATTGAACAGCTTATAAACAAAGGGATTGTGTCTAGATCTAGGGATGTCATTGCCCCCTTTTACTCAGCCCTCATTAGGCCAGTCATTGAATATAATGCCCCCTTTGGCATGTATCTGTCCAGACACATACAACAACTGGAACACCCACAGAGTTACCTTACTAACAAGATACAATGCCTAAACAACATGTCCGACATGGACTGACTCAAACCCTTTCACTATACTCGGTAGCCTACAGACTGCTAATAGGAGACCTGTGGTTGGCATACAAGGCATCCTCTGACCCAATACTGATGTATTTACTGCACAGTAGTAAGTTAAGTAGTGTCAGAAGTACTTGTTCTAAGAATCTAAACTTCTTTAATGTCAGCAGAACAGTTTGGAGAGACAGGTTTATCTCATAGAGAATACCACTGTTCTAGAACAGATTCTTCATCCACATAAAATGAAGTTTATCCCTGTCCATATTCAAGTGCAACTTGGAATTATGGATTAGAAATAGAAAATTTACCCCAGGACTGCCCTCTGTACTACTAATGGCCAGTGGCAGCTTCTAAATGATTTATCCCATGCACGTGTCCTTTGAAGTTATCTGTTGTACTATCTCAGTTATTCTCATTCCATGTGATAGGTAAGGCCAGTCTCTAACCAAATATGATAGGTTAATTAGAGCACAAAAAGGGAACTGCCTAGGTTTGAAATGGCTCAGCAGGGCAACTTCCCTTGTAGTTACCTATGAACTTCTAGAATAGTCTCTGGAAAATGCAAGTACAGAGCAATGCATTTAAACCTTAATATAAAATCCTTAATGAAAACTATTAGAAACTGTTCCACAATTTGCCTGTTTGTTCTACATTTTGAGTTACTGTTCCACATTTCAGAAACTTAATGTCAAAATCTATAACAGTAGCCAGACTGATTTCATTTAAAATAATACAAAGCAATGGATAAAATGAACAACTGCATGCAATCAGTGGTATATCTTTTCAAAAATGTTCATTAATGTGATATTAGAGAGAAAAAATATTGTAAAATTATGTAGTTTTTGTCTTAATGAATCAATAAGGCATGGATCTCATTTGTACTGTGTTTACATAAAGATTATTTTATTAATTTAATGCAAATGATTAATGTGTATTTGTAATTTTCTGAAGCAGGTTTAAACAACAAACCTTTGGCAATGAATATAGCCTCATTACCATATATAATGCCAGGCAAACCATATATAATGCCAAATTATACAGTTTTGATGCAAAAACTATGTCATTTTTGCATGTTTATTTTACTGATAAGGATGGTCCTTATATATTTTTTCTTAAATTTGTAAACTACTGACAATTTGAAACAGAATCCACAATGCATTCTACCGAAATTCCTATATACGTGACTATATTTGTATGCTAAATGCATCAGTAATAGTTTCTTACATCCTAGGAATGGAGTTTGCCTGGCAGACTAATTTGTCACTGAGCTATACCTTTAAGTTGGATAAAGTTCTAAGATTAGGAAGGGGGAGGAGGTGGGGGGTGAGTGACATCATAGGAGGGGTGGAGCTGGGGAGGGAGATTATATATAATAAAAGGTTTAATGGAACAGAGTTCTCTTTGGCACTGCAGTTTTTGTTGATTGTGGTGTCCAGGTGATCATCTAGGGTAAAATAGTAAGGCTCAGGTATTTGACTTTAGGAAAGTGAGTACTGGGTTTTTTTTCATTCTTGTAGGTAAATGTAAGGAAGGATCTTTGGTAGGCAGCGTGGTATCTATGGGTTAGGCCTGTGTGCTTTTAAGTTTGTTTTTTTTTTTTGTATACAGATGTAGTTCTGACTTCAGGACATTAATGAGTCTGTTCCTAATTTGGCTCTTAAATGTAATCACAACCAGATTCGTTACCCTGATTGATTGATTGATTGATTGATTGATTGATTGATTGATTGATTAAGGTCCATATTGCAATTACTGTAATATTACTGTCATTTCCATACCTAGGAACTGTCTACTGTTGCATTGATATGATGTCAGTAGGAATTGTTATCGCTAGCTATTTACTAACACTCTTGGTTAATTGGGGTAGAGCCTGCTCACTGTAGCTCACCCGCAAATCTGGTTATGCTAGCAACATCTAGGTAGGAGCACAACAGTTAGCATGAGCACTTCATGTAGGTTCCTGCATGTTTGTTTTAATTGTTCAGGGCAGCACACAGGGTTTAAATGTTGGAGGAAGGGTGTGGCAGGTGGACTGAGAGCGGATGTCTATGGTCTAGAACAGGGAGGGGAAATTGGGAGGTCAGGAAAGGGAAAGTCATAGGGGTGCCAAGAAAGGTCCCTCATTTTGTCACAGAGCCAGTGCATTTACCTATTAATGCTTTTTGAAGAAAGCGACACTCAAATTGATGGGAGGGGGCTTCAAGAAAGTTTTGCGATAATACTGTAGTTAGGTGGTTCTTCTTAGATATGCAAAAAATTGAAGTCAATAATGGGGGAAAAAAGAGGTAGTTCAGAAATTGTTGAATAAGGAATTGGCAGTAACAGGTTGTTAGGTCTCCTTGGGTTTCCACCGCTTAGTAACTACTGCATTTCCCTGCTAGGGCTAGTGCCCAAGAAGTCACCATAGATCCATAGGTAAGTACTGGCTAGCTGCCTTCGCAGGCTATTTTAACTCTAGCCACTTTCCCCTTTTTTGTGCTTGAAATTACCTTTCCCATTTGGCTATAGATTGGTCTTACCCATCCCATGGTTGATAATTATATACTACCCTTAATGAAGATAATTGTGATAACTGAGACTGACTCACACATGGGATAAAGCATTTAGGAGCTATCTCTGTCCATTAATAGTACAGGGACATTCCTGGGATAAAACTTCTGTTTTCTATCCTTACATGTAAGTTGCGTTTGAATATAGACAGGGATGAAGTTGTTTTATGTGGATGGGTGTCTGTTTCACAACAGCAGTATCCACTGTGAGATATACCTATCCCACAAACCATTCTATTGTTGTTGCAGAACAGGTTTAGATCCCTAGATTGAGTAGTTCTGATGACATTTGGCTTGCTGATGTGATCAGTAATAGCTCAGAGGATGCCTAGTATGTAGCCACAGGCCACCTGTTAGTAGTATGTAGGACAGTGAGAGAGTGGGGTGCATAGTGAGGAAGGATGTGTTTTAAGGAACTGATGGAGGTTCTAGGTCTATTAAACTTTGCCTGTAGGGCAGTATGATTGGGGCATATATTTACAAGGACATTAGTCAGTTTATTACAGGGTGAAAAGAGGAAAAAAACATTTGGTTACGGTAGTCAGGTTGGTCAAAGAAGATGTCTATTTGGCTGGATTTTCTCTGACATTTTAAGGGAGTGTCTTTTTGGCAGGAGGATCAGATAACATCACTGGATATTGGCTTGTTTATGGACAGAGCAGGAGAGCCAGGTACAGGTGGCTATTTTGGAATTTGAAAGCAGATGGTTTGCAGATGGTTTGCTGAAGTTTGGCCAGAGACTGGGATGACAAGTTGAGAAGAGATATCACCCTTTTAGAGTTGATGCTAATTTAGGCATTGCTGGTAGTCTGAGGACAATTTTCAGGAGAAGAAGATGATTTTCTATTTATATAACTTAGTAGTAGTGTAAGTTTTTACTAAGAAGATGGCAAGATCTAGATGTGTGCAGTTATTACTCAAGACAGTTGTTCTGTTTTGCTTAACCATTAACCTTTCATTTTCTGTGCAGAATATTCCTGGCCATTGCAATGTTTTAGCTGATAGCTTGCCATATTTACAGTTTTGCACGTTCCAGCAGATAGTACCCGATGCTCAGGTAAACCATACTACATTGACCAGAATGGTGTGGGGAACTGAGTGTCGCAATTTGGCTGCTCTGGCAATTGTGGTCCAAGGCAACCAGAAAGAGACTTAAAGTAAGGCTCCGATGGCTTTTTAAAGACACGTGCTTAGTTTGCCATTAAGGATGAGAAGGCAATCAGTAGATTTCATGTTGAGATTGTTGGTGAAATGGTGGAGGTGCAGTGAGTCAATTAGGATGGTAAGTGTATATCTTATGGCTTTGACTGGTGCATCAAGATTGTGGGTTTATTGTTGATTATGAAGGAGTGAAGGATAGGGATGTTGTTTAAAGGCTGCAAGAAGGTTCACCCTGAGAATGAGGAAAGAAGACCACCGTTAGGTAAACATATGATGCCAGTGCTGTTTGATTTACCTAGGGTGGTGCATTCTCAGTTTAAGTTTTGTGGGCTATGTTGTCAGTTCTCATGCATGTTGGGGCATTTTGTATTAAAAAGGTGTTGGGTTAGCTAAAGTGGGAAAATTCTTCTATTTCTTTGACGAGTGTGTTATGGGTAAGTTATTCAAAAACTGATCAAGAAGGGAGGGGCAAGCAGGTAATGTTGCCTCAATGTAGAGTGTGTTTCCTATGTCCAGTGGCTTTCGTTAAAAAAATGGAAAGAGGCATGTGTTTATCTGTCAGGGGGCTTAGTTTTTCATGATCAAAAAGGGAAAAGAGTTGATGCTAGGAGGTTTGTGTATCAGGTTCTGGAAGGATTGAAAGTGCAGGAGGAGTACCACATAAGTATAACATGCATCCTTTTACAACAGGTAGGGCAACAGATCTGGCTGATGAAGGATCGTTGAAATGATGAAAGGTAGCAGGAAAGTGGTGATATAGGATGATTTTGAGTTACATTCATTTATAAAATCATAACAGAAAAAGAGAATATATGTGTGCTGAGAATTTAATTGTGTGTGTTTCTTTTTCAAGCAGAAAGAAGTTTGTTATTTTGGGCATTCATTTATATACTAAGTGGCCAGAAGAGTAGACGTATGACCTGGTGGTGTTCTTTTGGGTCTTGATCCATTAGAGATATGCTATGGTGTAATCTGTTACCTGCACTGAAGGACGTAAGACAGAAGTTTGTTAGCCTGGGTTAGTCATTCATCTGTGAGGTAATTACATTGATAGTATACCTAAGAAAGATTGCATACCTATATATTAAGGGACTTATCTTTGACTGTCCAGATGTTCCAGAGGGCTAGAGTTGTCTGGTCTGTCATAATTCCTAGGTTGGTTTGTGTAGGTGACTATGAGGTTTATTAAGCATAAAGTGACTAGGGTGAGTGATGTTTTGGGATTTTTTGTAAGGGAGCACTGGGGACCAGGATCTGGCTTGGTTTCACAGTGGTGGTATACATCTTAGCGATATTGGGTTACACATGTTCAATGTGCAAATGTCATTATTTTTGTAGGATTTATTACATAGATAGGTTTTGGTATTGGGGAGGGTGGAACAGACTGTAAAATACCCTGATGGGTGAAGAATGGTTCTAGTAGTGCATCAAGGGGTAGCACCCCCACACACACACACACACACACACACACACACACACACCTTGCAGTGTGTTCAAGGT
This sequence comes from Protopterus annectens, assembly GCF_019279795.1. NCBI lineage: Eukaryota > Metazoa > Chordata > Ceratodontiformes > Protopteridae > Protopterus > Protopterus annectens. The sequence continues at coordinate 657,654,756 of NC_056731.1, forward strand.
AGCTTTCTCATTTAGCCTAGGTGAGAGATGTTATGCTGCCTGTTAGGATTAAGACTTGGTCATGAGAAGTGGGGCACTGCTATAGGGTCATAGCGAGTGGTTTAGCACACTGCCTAGGTTCTACAATTGTAGTGGTTGTTAATAAAGTGTTTATGAAGGTGTGTAGCCTATCATGCTTCCCAGTTGTTTGGTGTATGTTATTATTGGTTGTATTTTAGTTGTTAATAAAGTTGATTGTTATTGTTTGTTGATATAATGGAATAATGCTGGTCACAACTCATAAGAGTGTCAAAGCTGTTATTTGGGGACAGGATAGCCAGCAGCAAAGATAAGTTGTTTATTAATTTTTTCAGGTGAAACACAATGAAAATTAGTTCATGTGACAATGCAGTAGTGAAACCATAATTAAGTAAGATGCAGTTCCACTAAATAAGTGAGGTAGGTTTGTTTATTCATAATACTTTGCAGTTGTATGTATGCAATATTCCATTACCTACTATGATATTAATGTGTGCAGAGGGTGGGTAGGTTAAAGAGGAAAACGTAAGGGAAGTGTAAAACTAAAAACAACAAACGTTATAATATTCATTTTTGCAAAATCACTTGTAGCTTTAACATATGGAAGAGAACAGGAAATTAAAGTAAAACAAAGATGCTTCCAAAAGTGACCAAGAGACTTCATCTATGAGCTGCTAACACACATCATCATCCACTACTCCCAGGAATGAGCATTTCAGCTTTGATTTATGTATACTGTGACTTTGAAAACATCATTTAAATGGACAATCCTCAGTGGTTTTCCCTGAAAAGAGGCACTTGTGACTCACAGAATTACCTCACTGGAAAGTAAATAAAAATAAATAAATCTAATAGGCTTCCAAATGAATATAGCTGGTATATCTGGCCAGTGTTAGTTACAGTTTGCCCAAATACTGATAACCTTTTCCAGATCTTATACAAATAATTGTTCCTTGAGAAAAAAATGTGCTAATGTGAAATCATTTTCCATTGACATCTTCGTTTGCATTATATGTGCAGTGATCATCTTCATGTGTCTTAACTCCCCTCCAGTATAACAAAAGGTACACAAATATCTAAAATGTCAGAATATCAAAGCTCTTTGATCTGTACTACATGCTTGAGTTTCAGTTTCACCTAGTATAAACTTGAGTTACATTAGAAAAAGTCAAAGTTTCAACCTGACAAGTAATTAATAAGTATTTTTGCAGGGTGCAACACCCCTTTACCTATGTGGGGTAGGCTTACCTTACTTACACTAACTCCACTGTAGCACAACTACTGTGAGCTGAGAACAGATAACAAATATAGTGTTATTATCAGTGGGCTAATAAAACTGCAACAGCAGTGGTCTTCAAGGAAATAGTCACTGGCAATTTCAAAGTTGATGCATTTAAATCAAAAAACAAGTAGCCAGCAACACGGGGCTGTGGAATAAAATGTATTGAATCATAGCTTCAAAAAACAGACCGGTTTCGGCTGGGATTTCACCTAGCCTTCATCAGTGTAATGTTATAAGAAACAAATTGAAGTCAATTATACCTTATAATTAATTGAAAACAAAAAGTGATTGGACAGCTCATAAATATTAATGTGACATTTCATAAATATTCATTACTTATTCATAGATGTTCATTTAGTCCAGGATAAAAAAGACCACCCAGTTTAACAATCCATTTTTTCTCCTTAATATTTAATTTATTGTGCCAACCAGATTTAAGGGAACGATCACCAATAATTTTGGAATTTGGCTGTGTTGTGTTTAAGTGTGTGTTTGTAAAGTGCATTACTGGTTCTTTTGCATTTAATATCACTCAAGTGTTCCGAGACCCTTAACCTAAAGGGTCTGGATGTTTGACCGACATAAAAAGCATTGCAGCTGCAACAGGCCATGTAGACAATCCAATCAGAATTGCAAATGGCAAAAAACTTAATGTCAAATACAATGCTACTATTATTACTAGAAAATTGTTTGGTTCTCAGTATATATTTACAATTGTTACAATGGCCACAAGGCATGCAGCCAACCAGCTTATCACCGGTAATAGTAGTCTGTGCCAACTGTAAATGCATGGAATCAGAATGGTGCTTGTAATGATTAAAGTAAGCTCCCAAATTCTTGCCCTTCCTGAAAGAAAAGGAGCAAGTGGGAGCTATGATGGAAGACAATGTAGGATCCGCTGAAAGAATATTCCAATTATTTTTGATAATATCAATAAACTTATTAGTGTTTCTTCCATAAGTTGTCGTGAGACGTAAGATGTTAGATTTAGTTACTTGTTTATGTTTATATTTGAGAAGTTCATCCCTGGGTAAATGTGATGCATAATTCTTGGCAGTAGAGACATATCCTGAGCTGTAACCCCTATTTTTAAACCTAACAGTCAAATCATGGCTGTATTGACGAAAGGTGTCATAATCAGAACAGTTCCGTCTTACCCTAATAAACTGTGATTTAGTGATGTTTCTGGCTATGTGTTTTGTATGAAAGCTGGATGCGTGGAGCAAAGTATTATATTCAAGAAATGTACGGTATATTTCAGTGTTTAATGTATTGTCAGGATTTCTGGTTATTAGAATATCCAAAAAAGTGATCTGATGTTGATTATAAGTGATGGTGAAATGTAATCCCCATTTGTTGTCATTTAGATATTGAACAAACTCATGTAAATATTCAATATCTGCTCTCCACACCATCCAGCAATCATCTAATAAATTTTATTCCACAGCCCCCTGTTGCTGGCTACTTGTTTTTTGGTTCAGTTTTCATCTGCTGTGCAACTCCATGCAGGAGAATTGTTTTTGGTTGAGCTTCTCTTTGGTTTCCTGCTGGAGGTCTGTGGTGTGCTGTGAAGACATATTTGTTCTGGATGTAATGATTTACGGGCTCATTTTTATTAGATGAACCTAGGATTATATTCCTTTCATGGATGCCCAGGATTCGCTTGTTGGTAAATTATTATTTTGACCTTATTTTGGGTCATCCTTCTTCTTTTATTTTATATTATAATAATTTAACATCCTTTTTTTCATCGCGGATGTGTTTCATGGTATTGGCGTTCAGCATACTGATGTGTTTTCAACTTGTGTGTTCAACTGGGAGTGACATTATTTGGTAAACAGCGTTTTTTACATATTTTTTTATGTGAATTTATACCAACAACGATTTTTGCATCAACGGAGGGTTCATTGTAGTTGATGCAAAAGATACATATGATTATCGGGCCTGTGGCGTCTTTTCAAAATTGAACAGTGGATATAACTGCAAGGACTATTTTGGACTTTTCTGAAGAACTGTTAATTTTGATGTGTTCTGACTGGGGCATTTTTTCGATTTTCTGGCAGAATTTATTACACAATTTGGACATTGCCTGTGACATTCTTGTTCTTGTGGGTCTAGCAATATCGTTTTTATGGATAAAAATCATCAGCATTAGGACAGTGCGCTTTATTGAACAATTCATTATCGAACATTTTGTGATTATGGTGACTTATTCTTCAACTGGACTTTACTTGGACTCTTTATAATCTTATTTATTTTTGCAGTCATCCTTTTAGGAATTTTTTATTGTTTATCTTGAACAGTACAGCTATATTTTTTACATATACTGTAGAAAGCTGTTTATCTGCATTTGCATTTAATACATTGCTTATATGTTGAACATTCTATTAATACTGCTTAGGATTTGGATACTTTGATAATAATTTTGTACTTGTATTATAACCTAGTATTGGTCAGCATTGGATTTAAGAACTTTTTAGTTCTAGTTGACTATCTTTTTGTGGTCATTCACTGTTTTGACCCTCACTCATTTTCCATTGTACATTAGGGGTTTATTAGGGGTTTATTTGCAACATCAGGGATGAGTGGACCCTTTTTCCAACTTTAGTTTGTAGGTTTACTATTTGTGCTATGACTTATTAGGAACTTTTTTGAGGGTTCTGTCTTCATTTTGTTTGGCTTCATTAGTTCAAACATTTACATATATTGGCCTCATATATTACATAACAAGTAGCAATTCCTTGATTTGTGTTTTATAACATTTCTTTATATTTTGACTTCCTTGTCTTGTATTAGCTTCCTTAGTTTATATTTGGGTTTTTCACCCTCCCCCCTTGAACCTATACAAAACTATACATATGGGTTTATTAAACCATTTGTCTAACTATATTTATACTAGTTTTATGATGCCTACTTTTGGATCATGCTGATATCTTTTTTCTAATGGTGATGTTATTTCCATCATACCACTATTTTTGAATTTTTGAACATACTAGGATTGGTTGTTTTTTTGGAATTATCTTAGTGTTTCACAACTACCATCATTGTCCTAGTTTCTGTTCTGGAAGTGGTCCCCATTACTCTTTAATAGAATCTATTAATCTTTATTGTAGGCCATTATTGTCCAGTTTTTGCTCTTTTCTGTGATATACTAGGACGTGGTGCGTGTGTGTGGTGTGGTGTGTTTACATTCTAACTTCAATATGGATCTAAACAGGATTTTTATTGATCTTTCCTCAGACAGGGATGTTCTTGTGGCTTTTGGTATTGGTGAACAACCAAAGGATTTGAAATATAACACTATAGATAATTCTGAACATAATTGTCAGAAATTATTTTTTGATTTGAATAAAAAGATGAAAGCATTGAGATCAAATGTATGGCATCTCAAATTGCTAAAGGCTTACTTAATAAAGGGTATAACTCCAAGGGGCTTAAGGGTGAAAATCCAACCTCTGGTAGCAGAGCCTGATGATATGTTGACCAATGATTGGACATCTATACAGCAAGAATGTTCCACTAGATTTGTGGAGGATTTGTCTAATTATTATATTAGGATTACTGACCAATATACACTTAAGGTTAGCAAACTTATAGAGGAATGTAATCAATACAGGGATAAAACTTTTTTTCTGGGTCTATTGTCCAAACTGAGTTCTGATTTGTTCAGTTATGAAACACAATTGAAGGAAAGGAAGTTTAAAAAATTTTCTAGGGAACAAACAGATTATGAACGTGGCCAACCATTTAGACACACTAAACATGTCAGGTTTGAAGATAGACATAGGGGTTTAAACCCAAATCCTAAATGGAAACGTCCTAGATCTATCTTAAAAAGACATGGGAATCTTAGTGACACTACAGATGCTGACACTTCTTCTGGAACAGATATTGACTCACAGCAGGCCACGGATTCCCCAATTCCCAAGCGCAATGATTTTGGGACCCCTTTAGGCCATACAAGAGAGGAGGTAGGAAACACAAAAAAAGTCACAAGTCTGCACAACCTCATTGAACTACTGACCAACAAGTAAACAATTTTGCATATAACAATGTATGTAACATTTCTAATACTGTTTTAACTGAACAACAGATTGCTTTGCTAAGTAAAGGGATGTCTTTTATACCTGTTTTTTTGTGTCCGAAGATACCTTTGCACAAGACATCATAGCTTTTTGCAGATTAATCAATTTAAGACTATATTTTCAGGACAACAATGAACAGTATCAATCCACTGATAATTTCAGATAGCATCCTTCCAGTTTTACTCCACCTATGCATCCTTCAGTGAGCTTATTTCAACATGGGGTCCTAAAAGATTTACATTTTTCAGCTAATACTACCCCACCAATGTTCAATAATATCTCTGAGTTGAAATCATTATGTCTAGCAGAATTAGTGAACAATAAAGAATTGGTTATTACTACTGCTGACAAAGGAGGGGTGGTTGTTGTAATGAACTGGATAGATTATGATATTGAAGCACACAGACAACTTGATGATGCCAGGTATTACATTAAGATGCCTATAGATCCCACACCCATGTTTAAACATCAAATTGATAAATTTTTTAGTTCAGCACTGGAAAATGGGATTATTACATCTGATACTTTAAAACATTTGACTATTAAGGACCCTATTAGGCAATATATACATTTTTTGCCCAAAATCCACAAGGATCTTTTACATCCACCAGGAAGACCAATTGTGGCTGGGACTGGTTCCTTAACTGAACCTCTATCTGAATTTCTGACGAAATATTTAAAACCTTTACTACCCTGGGTGAGATCTAGAATACAGGATACCACACAATTTCTGGATATTATCAATGAAATGCAGATTGAGAATGATTGGTGGCTATGCACTTTAGATGTGACCTCGTTATATACGAATATTCCACATTGGGCAGGTTTGGATGCTATTGAGTATTGGCTTTATAAATCCAACTTATACAAACCTGGCTTTAACACTTTTTTGATAATCTTGACAGAACACGTGCTTACAAAAAATGTGTTTTTTTATGACAAGCAATGCTATCTTCAGATTCAGGGAACAGCTATGGGTGCATCTTTTGCCCCATTTATGCCGATTTATATATGGCATACATTGAGGATCACATCATTTATGATGCCACACACAATCTGTATTTACCAGAGATAAGACAGAGAGACAAAGTCTGGGCACGCTACCAAAAACATAAGACAGCACCACTTAATATAAAATGCGAAATAAAGTAAAAAAACTCATTACTTCTGATCGTCAAAACTACTTCTCTACACTCCAAAACCATAATAAAAACAACCCTCAAAAGTTCTGGAAGGGGATCTCTACTCTCCTCCACCCTAGCAAACCAGATACTCTTTCTCCAGACCCAAATGCTCCAGTACTTGATTTAGCCACCCAATTTAATTCTTTCTTTATTGACTCTTATTTCCAAATTGACCTCCTCATTCTCCAACACCTCCCTGCTATCCAATACTCCCTCACCCACCCCCACTCTCTCTACTTCTACACCCTACTCCCCACCCACTGACTCCTCTACCCCGTCATCTACACAAACTCTATCCTCATCTCCACCACCCCATAATTTCCCCCCTCCTGACTGCACCCTCTTGTCATTAAATCCCATACCTACATCTACTATAAAGAAACTACTTCAGAAATTGAAACCATGTACCAATGCTCCTGACAATATCCCTTCTTACTTTCTCAGTATAGCAGCTGAAACTCTTGCCTACCCTATTAGCATCTTAATTAACTGCTCCCTACAAGAATGCACAGTTCCCCAAATCTGGAAACAAGCCTTTATTATACCTCTACACAAAGGTGGCAAATAATAACATTACTAATTTGTCCCATAGCCATCCTGTCCCCATTTCAAAACTCCTAGAAAATGTGTCCATCTTCAACTCCTTCCTCACCTCCTAGACAACCATCTTATAACTCCCACACAGCACGGTTTCAGACCTAATCACAGCACTATGACTGCCCTCCTCTCCTTCCTTGAAATTGTAAATAAGACTCTGGACAAATTGTTTCCACCTTACTTCTTGACCTCTCCAAAGCCTTCAATACTATCTCACACAGCCTGCTCTTAACTAAACTCTCCAAACTTTACCTATCTTCCTCCTCTTTGAACTGGTTCTCTAGTTATCTATCTAACAGAAACCAAGCTGTAAAATGGAAAAAAGCCACCTCCTCTTTCCTTAGTACCCCTACAGGAGTTCCACAAGGCTCCATACTTGGTCCTCTTCAATATTTTTATTAACGACTTCCACAAATCAGTCCCATTCTCTAGCATCATCCAATATGCAGATGATTCAACTATCATCTATTCTGCCTCTTCTATCACTACACTACAAAAACTTACTCAAGATGCCTTCTCTTTCACAGGGCAATGGATGCTAAGTAATCATCTAGCTCTCAATGCTACCAAGACCAAACTAATGTTATTTACTCCTTCTAGAGTCAATCCTCCTGACCTGAATACATTCTTAATTACTAGTCAAAACAACTCACCTCTTGAAATAGTGTCAGAGACCAAACTACTTGGGGTCCAAATCGACAACCAACTTAAATTTAATTCCCACCTGCAAATAAACATCAAAAAAAGCATCAAAAACTTGGCATGCTTTATAGACAGAATGCCTACCTCACATCTGCCACTAAAATCACTCTCTCTCTACTTCCTTCCTTATCCCCTCCCTTCTCTATGGCACCCAACTACTAACTAATCGTCAGTCCTTGTTAAAAAAACAGCTTACCTCCTGCTATAACAAAATTGCAAAATTCGCCACCAGCCATAACTCCTCCACTCACCACTGTTTATCCCTCCATAAACTAAAATGGCTAGAACTTCCCAACCAACTAACTTACACTCAACTAACTCTAGCCCATAAGCTTATTCTAAACCCCTCCCTCTGTCCCTCCCTTTCCTCTGCCTTTAAAATGCACCTACCTAACAGAGTTCTAAGGTCAAATAATCAAAATCTACTAGAAGTGCACAAACCTACTCATCCCCCAGGCAAATGCCTTCTGTCCTTCAGCCTCGCTCGCCTCTGGAACTCCCTACCCCCACTCATCCGCACCACCTCTAACCACTCTACCTTCAAAAAGTCTCTTTTCTTACATCTAGCATCAAAGTGGGAATGCTCTTGCTCCCACCCTACATAACTAACTCTACTTAAAGTCCTCCAATATCACATCCTACTTTATGTAGCTACTATGTTTGTTCTCTAATCTGTATTAATGTTTACATTTGTTCTATTACTAGTATTTTTCTTCTCAATGTATTAACTGTTATGACTGCTACTGTATATTTGATAAGTTTTCACTTGTATCCTGTCTACGTAGTATTAATAACTCTCTGTACCTACATTTTCTCTGTCAAATGTTGAATGTACATTTTGTTTTTGGAGCTTTTCTCCCCAGGACTCCATTGAAAACGGGTTCTTTATGGCCCAATGGACTATCCTGGTAAACCAACTGCAATAAATAAATAAATAAATAAATTGATATCTGGCGTAGATATTTGGATGATTGCTGGATGGTGTGGAGAGCAGATATTGAATATTTACATGAGTTTGTTCAATATCTAAATGACAACAAATGGGGATTACATTTCACCATCACTTATAATCAACATCAGATCACTTTTTTGGATATTCTAATAACCAGAAATCCTGACAATACATTAAACACTGAAATATACCATAAATTTCCTGAATATAATACTTTGCTCCACGCATCCAGCTTTCATCCAAAACACATAGCCAGAAACATCCCTAAATCACAGTTTATTAGGGTAAGATGGAACTGTTCTGATTATGACACCTTTCGTCTATACAGCCATGATTTGACTGTTAGGTTTAAAAATAGGGGTTACAGCTCAGGATATGTCTCTACTGCCAAGAATTATGCATCACATTTACCCAGGGATGAACTTCTCAAATATAAACATAAACAAGTAACTAAATCTAACATCTTACATCTCACGACTACTTATGGAAGAAACACTAATAAGTTTATTGATATTATCAAAAATAATTGGAATATTCTTTCAGCGGATCCTACATTGTCTTCCATCATAGCTCCCACTTGCTCATTTTCTTTCAGGAAGGGCAAGAATTTGGGAGCTTACTTTAATCATTACAAGCACCATTCTGATTCCATGCATTTACAGTTGGCACAGACTACTATTACCGGTGATAAGCTGGTTGGCTGCATGCCTTGTGGCCATTGTAACAATTGTAAATATATACTGAGAACCAAACAATTTTCTAGTAATAATAGTAGCATTGTATTTGACATTAAGTTTTTTGCCAATTGCAATTCTGATTGGATTGTCTACATGGCCTGTTGCAGCTGTCATGCTTTTTATGTCGGTCAAACATCCATCCAGACCTTTAGGTTAAGGGTCTCGGAACACTTGAGTGATATTAAATGCAAAAGAACCAGTAATGCACTTTACAAACACACACTTAAACACAACACAGCCAAATTCCAAAATTATTGGTGATCGTTCCCCTAAATCTGGTTGGCACAATAAATTAAATATTAAGGAGAAAAAATGGATTGTTAAACTGGGTGGTCTTTTTTATCCTGGACTAAATGAACATCTATGAATAAGTAATGAATATTTATGAAATGTCACATTAATATTTATGAGCTGTCCAATCACTTTTTGTTTTCAATTAATTATAAGGTATAATTGACTTCAATTTGTTTCTTATAACATTACACTGATGAAGGCTAGGTGAAATCCAAGCCGAAACCGGTCTGTTTTTTGAAGCTATGATTCAATAAATTTTATTCCACAGCCCCGTGTTGCTGGCTACTTGTTTTTTGGTTCAGTTTTCATCTGCCGTGCAACTCTCTCCGTGCAGGGGAATTGTTTTTGGTTACGCATTTAAATCAAGTCAAAACCTCAATAACCTTACACTTACTAACTAGAAAGGTAACACTTTATTAGTATAATTTGTTGTGTTCCTTAATGCCTCATCACAACCCAGTCTTCTTGTTTAAAGGACAATTATAAACGAAGCATAGCTAATTTAATTCCTTCATTGCAACACATATACATTTTTAACTTAGCACTTTCTGCTTTTGTGTGATATCTTTGCTATAGTTAGCCTCTTTAGTGTACATCATGTCACGTTTGCATGAAATCTCATGATAATTTTTTAGGGAGTTTTTATACATTATTATCCATTATACTTCAAACTTCGATCCATGAAAAAGCCCACATTTCAAAATGTAAGTGATCCTACCTCACCCCTGTTCTTCCAAGGCCAGGAAACAAAATGTTTCCGGATCTCTCAGTTTAAGTACTACTACTGCACAAAGACAGACATCTCATTTAGGGTTAGCTGTTAACCACAGTTTAGTGAGCAACTCAATTATGAATGACAGGGTACATGACACTTATGTATGACAGACAAGATGCGAGTAAATGGTGACGGAGTTATTGTAGCTAAGATTTATTATCTTTAACAAAAGAAACTAATATTGGCAATGTTTATAAAAAATAAAAGCTTGTTGCATTGTATGTAAAATATGACAAAAGAAACCACAGGATGAAAAAAAAGAGTATAGACTGTTTCAAGAGATTCTCAAAGTAAGTGATTCTGAGTACTGCCACTCAGTGACTGGACAGAGCAGCCCGATAAGAGAAGGAGTTTGTAAAAGGAAAAACTTCAAAGATCAATACATATTAGGTTCAAGCAAGGCACCCTTTATTACTTGCAGCAAGGAGACAAAGCATGTAGGTACAAGGTTTGTCTGACTTTCTGGTGGTCAGTATGTTATTCTTATACAGTTCTCTTCATGTCACATAGTAAATGTTATTAATCTACTGCTGACGTAGTTGGACACAGCTTTCTGTATGTTACACAGAGAATGTTACCAGGCTTATTGCTGACATGGTCAGATTATTGCTGTCTTGAAAAAACATTTGAGAAAAACAACCTGGCCGTGGGATTATTTTAGCCCACCTTGTCTCTTCAATTCTTCCATTGTGCAGTTCTAATACATGCGATAAATTTTGTCTAGATTCAAGGTACATTTCTAGCTTTGGTACAAGTAGTGCTGACTATGGTTTAAGCTTTCAAACATCTATTGTTTTCTTTATCAAGACTTCTAGCAGATGCACATTTTCTCATGGCATAAGCAGGAATAGAATGTCTCTTATTAAGTTTCTGGTAGCTGCACATATTTTCATTGCATAAGCAGAATAAAGTGACTTTTATTAAGTTTCTAATAGCTGTGCAGATTCATGCAGTATGAACAGAATAAATGTATTAACCCTTTTAAGCCTTTAATGCATTATGCATTTTCCTAACATTTCCCCCCTTTTTAATACTTTTATTCTACTTTCAAAACAAGCATAAAACAGTTTTTTCTTCCCTTAACCTCTTCCTACTCAGGATTTGCAGTTAAGAGAGTCATTTAGTTTAAACCCATGAAAGCATTTTCAATTTTTCAGTAACTCTTCGAGTTCGGCATCTTGGTATAAGGTTTCCGAAACTGAAATGTCTACAAAATTTTTGATTAGTCCTTTTATGCAGGGGATGCAGCAGCACCCACACACCATCAGTAGAGCATTCCCTACACAGACGGCAATCAGAATGTTCATCAGGATACTGCCCCACCCCCCAAACAATTTCTGGAAAAAGTCCATCAATGGATTTGGTCCTGGTTTGGTCATGGCCGACACCTGCTGGATTACCTCAAGATGGTTGTCTATCTCGTGTATGTGGTCAGGAATATACGAACAGCACTCCTCCTAGATTAAAGTGCACATACCTCTTCTCGCCACTAGGGTGAAGTCAAGAGCCATGCGATTTTGAAGTACCACTGGTCTCATGGCAGTCAGTTCATCGGTTACCAATTCTAGGGCAGAAAAGGTTGCATTACTCATTATTTCGAAAAGCTTAGACAATTTTCTCAGTTCCCAGATTGATTTTGTTGCTCCATATGCTGGCAATATGCCTGCCCACGATATGATAGTATCACTCAGATCCATGTGTGATAGTCCTTTGTTATTTCTAGGGCCTAAGTCATGATGGTATTTCCAAGGTGCATTGATTTGTCCCACTGGATTGACAGACTTCTTGATTTCTCGGACATTCCGAATCTTCCCTTGAGGTAAAACTGTCGTGTGTCGTATGGCCGGAACCAGGTATCCCAAAAAACAATTGCCAGACCAATTCTCGGGTAGCCATTTATATGCTTTTCTTCTGCATATAAAGTAACAATCTTCCACTTTAGTAGTAACTTTACTATGCCCTTGCTCTGCATGAAACATTTTTCTGTTGATTATAGACAGTTGTTTGTAGAGATCAGCATTAAGTTTTACTTCTTCAATTGTCCTATGCATCAGTTTAACAAATGAATCATAGCTCGTGTTGCAATAGAATCTGATGTTATCGGATTTAGTGTAGCATCCATAGGGAACAGTTACATTGCAATAGCTCCAACCCACCTTGACTGTATCATTCTTATAAAAACACACAGTTCCTTTCTGTCGAATAGACAAGTGCAATGCTACCTTATCTTTTGATGTGACATCTGATGTATCATGAATTAAGTATTCCCAGGTCTTGTTAGCCCCTAGGGGAACTGCAGTTAACAGTAGCCCCCCATATGCTGTTGGTAAAGCTGTGCAAATCCAGCAATTCGAAACATTGAAGGATTCAGCATACACATATTTAATTGCCTGGTAGGTATTAAAGTTCGGGTGCCACTCTGCATGCTTATTTAGTTCTACTTGCATGGCTGAGAAAAGAAATGGCCACAATAAAAAGATTATTGTCACCAGTACAGTCAACAGGATGGTCATGTAATATTTTTGTGGAAACGGTTGTTCTGCATTTCCGTTTTCTCCGGTTCTTCCAAGTAGGTGTATTTCGATCTTACTGGATTCCGTCATCTTATTTTGGACACATGGTCTTACTCTCTGCCCTAATAGGACCTTCAGCACCGATGGTTTCTTCAGTGGGTTTGAGACGGATCAGTCCTATTGATCTGACCCCCCTTTGTAGCCAGACTTTGTGCTTAGGGTCCCGATGGAGAGGTAAGATCTTTGTCCAATTCAAAGTTCTTTACCAGCTTGCAGTGCATCAGGTGTATCCACAAAGCTTGTTCTGCTATTTTGACTGCAGTAGGTGTCAAAAGAAGCACCTGGTATGGATCTTCCCATCTTGGCGATGCCCAATTCTTTCGCTTCACGATTTTAATCCATACCCAGTCTCCTGGCATCACTGCCACTTCCAATGTTTCGGTTTGTTTTTTATCTGAAACAGAATTTGACTGCAGCAGATGTTTAGAACTCAACAACTTTTTCATATATTCAGCTAGTGTAAAATCGGCTTCCTGGTCTGATGACATGAAAAGTTTCCACTGGGGTGTATAATAAGCTCTTCCAAACAGTTTTTCAAAAGGAGTTGATCCTTTTGCTGTAGGGACAGTTCTCATGCTCAACAGTGCCAGGGGTAAACAGTACAACCAAGTTTTTCCTGTCTCAGCTATTAATTTTCTCAATTTGCTTTTTAATATACCATTATGCCTTTCAACCAGCCCTGCAGATTGTGGATGGTACGCACAATGATTTTTTAAAGAAATACCAAAATGCTTACTTAACTGCTGTATGGTTTGATTTACAAAATGTGTACCATTGTCACTGTAGATTCTTTCCAGAATGCCAAACCTAGGAATAATTTCCTTGATAAGTACTTTTGCCACTGTAGCTGCATCCGGATTTTTGGTTGGAAAGGCTTCCACCCACCTGGAAAACAATACTTTTTATTTTCACATTTGTTCAATTCTATGAAATCCATACAGATAGTGTGAAACAGATATGGTGGTGTGGGGAAACTCCCTTGCTTGGGCTTTATCACCCCCTGTGCATGATGTTTTTTACAAATCTGACACATCAAACAAAATTTTTTACAGTAGTTTGTAAATCCGTACGTTGTGAACACTTGGTTCACCAGCTGTACCATCCCCCCTGTTGAGACATGGCATTGCCCCTAGCTCAACAATGCTGCATAGCGAAACAAATTAGAGGGTAGTATTGGTTTTCCGTCTTTAGAGATGTACAGCCCTTTTTCGAGGATTGCTCCTCATTTTATCCATCGCTGTTTTTCAGCTTGCATAGTGAGTGTCTGCATTGTTTTTAACATGTCTAGATCAAAGGTTTCAGATGGTTGCAATTCCTTATTTAAAAGAAATACTTATGTGGCTGCTTGTTTTGCAGCTGTATCAGCTCTCACATTACCTTTTGAAATCCTATCCTGTTGTTTGGTGTGAGCTGTACATTTGCAAATGGCCACTTTCTGAGGTAACTGAATAGATTCTAAAAGATCTAAAATAAACTGTGCATGATTTATAGGTTTGCCAGTAGATGTTATCATTCCCCGGTTTTTCTACTGGTGTGCAAACACATGTACAGTGGAAAAAGCGTACTGGCTCTCAGTAAAAATGTTTACATATTTACCCTTTGCTAGGGTACATGCCCATGTCAGGGCAATCAATTCTGCTGCCTGTGCAGATAAATAGTGTGGTAAAGATTTTGCTTCTACAATCTCAGTATCAGAGACTACTGCATATCCTACTAGGTTTTTTCCTGCAGGACCCCTTTTGCACGAGCCATCCACGTAATATGTCACCTCGGTATTGTCCAAGGGGGATGTCCGTGAGATCTTTTCTAGGTAGGGTCTTTTGCTCAATTACCTGCAGGCAGCGGTGGGGTGTGCCATCTGCAGGGGTTGGGAGCAGCATAGAAGGGTTGAAAGTTGTACATCATTCAATTGTCATATGAGGTTGGCTCAACAATATAGTCATGCAGGAAAGATGCCTAGCAGGGGAGAGATATGCCACTTTTTCTTGCAGTAAAATGATTGCGACTGCATGGGGCACTCTCAGAGTGAGAGGGTGGAACAAGACTACTGAGGCTGAAGCCTGCACTGCCATTGCAGCTGCAACTACTGCTTGTACACAGTGGGGTAAGGACCATGCCACTGGGTCCAGTTGTGATGAATAGTAAACAATGGGGCGTTGCTTATCCCCATGCTGTTGTGTTAATACTGATGTCATGTAATCCCGCTTGCAATCTACAGTCTGGAAAAAACGTTTATGATAGTTTGGCAATCCCAGAACTAGTGAGGACGCTATTAACTGCTTTAGTTTACAAAAGGCAGACTCTGCCTCTGGTGTCCATTGTAACAAATCCTGCGCTGCCATAGGCGTCTTATATATAAGGTCAGTTAAGGGTGCAGATTCCAAAGCATAGTTTGGAATCCATCTTCTGCAAAAATTAGTTGTACCCAGGAAGGACATCATTTCCTTCTTGGTAGTGGGTTTTGGTGCTTGTAAAATTACTACTTTTCTGTCCTCATCTAACATTCTACCTTCCTTGGATATTACATATCCTAGGTATTTAACCTGTTTTTTCCAGAGCTGCAGTTTGTCTTTGTTTACCTTATGTCCTTCAGCAGCTAAAAATCGTAGAAGTGCTATGGTATCTTCCTTACAATCCTGCTAGGTGGGGGCCGCCAGCAGAATGTCATCAACATAAAGTAAAACCTGGCTACCTCTTGGTGGGTTGAATCCCGACAAGTTGCTTGCCATTTCTTGTGAAAATATCGTTGGACTTTCACAATATCCCTGTGGTAGGAGTGTATATGTATATCTTTTTCCCTGAAATGTAAATGCAAACCAATACTGGCTATCAGGGTGTATCGGTATCGAAAAGAATGCGTTGCTAATGTCTACCACAGAAAAATACTTTTGTTGAGGTTTTAAGTCATTCAACAGGGTGTGTGGATCTGGCACTATGGGTGCCCTTGGTATTACCACATCATTTACAGCTTGCAAATCCTGGACCATACGCCATTCTCCATTGGCTTTTTTAACTGGAAATAAGGGTGTGTTACATGGTGAATCGGGAGATTCTATTAGTATCCCTCCTTTAAGTAAGGATGCTATAATAGGCTTTATCCCTGCCTCTGCATCTTTTCTTAAGGGATGCTGTCTTTTTTGTGGTCTGAATGCTGACTTTGGCATGATAGTGACTGGCCCTGCTGTACGAATGAGTCCTACATCTGATTTCCCTGTTGACCAGAGAGTCTCTGGTATACCTCACAAGGCGTTTTCTTCCTCCTTTAATAGGCGTGTCCATCAGCTGTCTTTGCTAGATTGTAAGTGCACAGCTGGGTTGGTCTGAGTTATCCAATTCAATTTTTGTACTTCTATCCCCTGTCCTGACAGTTCTAGTTCTGTCTGTTTCTCCCATCTTGTGGCTTTTTCTCCTAGGTCTGCCCATTTTATATTTTTGTTTTTAGTTAAACTAACATGTGGTAATCGATTAGATTTATAAAGTGCAAAAAACTCCTGGGGCAGTGAACAGCTGGCTACACTGTTCCCTTCTGTGTCCCAGTACAGGTTATGCAGCATCAATCTATTTGTATGATTCTTAAATAATTCTTTCTCATATTCCTTATCAGGTCCTGGTGTGTTACAAAAATACAGGGTACAGTGCAACAGGCATTGCTTGTCAGTGTCAAGGGAGGGAAACTTACTGATGGCTATGCTCATTAGTTCCACGGTCACAGTCCCTGGACCAGTCGTAACCAAGTCCTGGCTGTACCAGTAAAACATTTCACCCTCCGATTGCACCACAAATGTATTATTTTGTCGCTGTGCTTCCATACCCTGCATGGTTAGGACTACTGCTATACCAAATATCTGCATGAGGTCTCTGCCCAAGAGATTTACTGGGCATTTTGCAGAAACTACAATTTTGCTTTTCTGTGTTAATCCTGAAACTGGATCAGTTATTGCAATGTTATGGGAGAGAGGCTCCCAATACAGCTGTCCATTAGCTGCTTTGACCAGTATGTAATCAGGTGACCCTATGTTTTCTGATAGTTTGGAGGGGTGTATCAGGGTCTGTGATGCCCCTGAATCACATAAAAATTGGACCTCCCTTCCTTCTACCAAGAGTGTAACTTCTGGTTTTGTGTCTGCTAAATATAGCTCCAGGCTCAACAAAGCTAGATCTAATATTTCGTTTTCTTAATTGTCACTAACTTCCTGCACTTCCTCTACTCCCTCTTTCACATTCTTATTTGTCCTTTCTTTACTAACCCCTTCTGGTGATTCTTGACTATCATATAGTCAGTCCTCATCCTCTTTGTCTTCCGTTGTTGCCTTCTTATTTTTCCTGCAATCCCTTGCCAAATGTCCCTTTTTACCACATTTAAAACATTCTCCCCTTTTCTTATGCCCTTCAAAGTCCTCTGATCGCTAATCAGACTGCTTGTTTCCCTGTGCGTTTTTCTTGCCTTTTTTCCCAGACTGTGCTACATAAACTTCTGCTCCATCTTCTACAGAAAATACTTGAGCTTTCTTTTTCTTTTTGCTATTAAAATGCCTTTCGGCATGTCTAGCATATTCAAGTAATGATTGTAACCTGGTGGTACAATGGTCTACCATGTGTTTTGTAATAAAACTGCTTATAGGCGCACTACTGCCTTTCAAAAATGCATTCTTTAACTGCTGTTCATATGGGGAATTTTGCGTTTGATCTTCAGGAACCTGCATTCCACAGTGGTTATTAAAACATTCTAACAATCTGGTATAGTACCGGTCAATTGTTTCACCTTCTTGTTGGATGCATTGATTAATGCAAGTCCAGTCTGCCCTAGGTTTCCATTTTTCAGAGATGCGGTCTGTGAGATCTTTTACTCTTGTGTCTAATTCTGCACTGCTATGTGGGAGGGGTCTTTGTGCAGCATCACGAGGGTTCCAGTTGCTACAAATCATGTACCAATCTGGCCCTACAATTTGTCTAACTACTTTTTCTACTTCTTCTCCATTTAAGTTATAACTTAACCTCATTCCTTGTAAGTCTTCTGAGAATTTTTTAAAATTAATCTTCGGATGGGGAATTCCCTCAGTGGCTTTCCGGATATCTTCCAGAGTCCAAGGTCTATACACTAAGATAGTTGGGTCCTGATTGTCCTGACCTGCCTGAGAATTAGGTACTTCTATAAGCGGGCATATTTCTTCTTCTTCTCCTATAGATTGTGAATTCTTAACTGTTTGCCATAACTCAATACCTTCTTCTGAATTACTTGCCTTTGTTTGGGACCTGGTCCCGATGGGATCTCTGATTTTAGTTAGTCTTAGTTTTATAATACCTCTATCTTCAGTGACCACAGGATATAGTGGGGGTGGACTAACCTGTTCACTCGCTTCATATTCTGGTAAGGGAGGCCGAGGTGCTGATGCTATTACTAAGTTATTATCCTCCTTATCTAAAAACATTGCTTGTGAATCTTTGTTCCTTTGATCCCTACGGTTTACTTCCTCCAGCCCCCTGTGTGCTTGAGGAATTCCTAACCGCCGTTGCTTTTTTACCTGACCCTTGGAATCATTTTTGAGTTGTTTGATAAGTTTGATAAGCGAGGATTTTTCTAATTTTTCATCGAATTCATATTTATTAACCCATTTTGAAAAGTATCTAATATTATCGGCGCGTTGTGACTGCATATATTTTGCGTCTTCCGTTAATGGCAGGCTCTGGGGTGTTTTTGTACAATTATTACCCATTTTATTTTACCTTTGATTGTTACGTAACTTCTCTTAATTTTAACATGTACCACGGATTTTGTTATAGTCTCTTCAGAATGACTGCCTACTTATTCTGTTTCTCCTGATCTATGACAAGACAGTACTCTTTTTTTATCCCTGACTGTAAGAAAAATACAATCTGATAAAAAAACAATACACATCTAGTCCCTGATCTGAAACAGAAAACAGAAAAAAGTAGATTCACGTTACCTGAGCCCACGTGATTGATCACCGATTCACGGAGACCCGTCCTTCAGTCACAGATCAGAAAGTGGCTGGCCTCTTTTGACGACAATTCAGTCGGAGGACTTTCCATATAAGAAGAACTGATTTGGTTTCTTCCCCGTACGGTTTCAGCCACCTGGCCATCTGATCCAAGGCAAAGAGAGGGCTCCGGCTTGAAGGACCAATCTGTAAAAGGAAAAACTTCAAAGATCAATACACGTTAGGTTCAAGCAAGGCACCCTTTATTACCTGCAGCAAGGAGACAGAGCATATAGTTACAAGGTTTGTCTGACATTCTGGTGGTCAGTATGTTATTCTTATACAGTTCTCTTCATGTCACATAGAAAATGTTACTAATCTACTGCTGACGTAGTTGGACACAGCTTTCTGTATGTTACACAGAAAATGTTACCAGGCTTATTGCTGATATGGTCAGATTATTGCTGTCTTGCAAAAACATTTGAGAAAAACAACCTGGCCTTGGGCTTATTTTAGCCCACCTTGTCTCTTCAATTCTTCCATTGTACAGTTCTAATACATGCGATACATTTTGTCTAGATTCAAGGTACATTTCTAGCTTTGGTACAAGTAGTGCTGACTATGGTTTAAGCTTTCAAACATCTATTGTTTTCTTTATCAAGACTTCTAGCAGCTGCACATTTTCTCATGGCGTAAGCAGGAATAGAATGTCTCTTATTAAGTTTCCGGTAGCTGCACATATTTTCATTGCATAAGCAGAAAAAAGTGACTTTTATTAAGTTTCTAATAGCTGTGCAGATTCATGCAGTATGAACAGAATAAATGTATTAACCCTTTTAAGCCTTTAATGTATTATGCATTTTCCCAACAGAGTTGCAAACAGTTCAATTTTTCATAGACAATGAGTCCATTGAGGGAAGTGGACTTCAGAAGATAAGCAAAATCACACTAGTGAGGATACCATGATATAAAAACATTAGATAAAGCATGCCATTTTCAGTTTATGGCCAGAGAGGTAATTTAAACTTGCCTCTCAGGTGAGTTTCTATACACTGGAGGACTGTCACGTACCTGCTGTTGTAAGACAATTCCATTTGAACATGCTGAGTCTGCATTTCCTGCATCTGGAGGTATTCATATCGTCATATGAATAACTGTAACCTATTTGCTACTCATTTATGTTGATAATAAACCACTTTATCAGTTTATCAAAAAATGAAATGCTGAAAGTACTTAGATACCACTAGGTGATGCTATAAACTCTAGTCTCTTTTTAAAATTTTTGTTATTTTCTACCTGTAGGATCTTTTCAGAAAGGTGATTTATAGGAGAAGTTAGTCCTAATGATCGTATTACTGTTTCATCTCCAAAAAGTAATTGAGATTCTGTATTTGTATCGCTTAGGTTTTTTCACACATGTTATCTATTATAAAGACTGGGCCAAATATGTAAAACAATGTATATGATCTCTTCTTTCTTAAGGAAAGATCAGTTGTACATGGTGGGCTAAATGCAAAATACTAATATGTATCCACATGGGGGCCTATGCCATATAAAAAAAAAAAAAAAATATATATATATATATATATATATATATATATATATATATATATATATATATGTGTGTGTGTGTGTGTGTGTGTGTGTACATATAGACACACACACACACACACACACACACACACACACACACACACAGATATACATATACATATACGTAGTGGGTCTAGACATATAAGAATAGCATATATTAGCTCACAAGAGATGATAAAGGAAGTAGTAATGTGTGTGTGTGTGTGTGTGTGTGTGTGTGTGTGTGTGTGTGTGTGTGTGTGTGTGTGTGTGTGTGTGTGTGTGTCATGACAATATTCTAGATATTAATAATGACTCACTCTAGGGCCCTTTTATTCCATTTACACAGCTTCTTTTTGATGTTATTTTATATTTGCAGTTTTAACTTTTTTGTATTATGGAGGGTACTAAGATGAAATTCAGTAATGTAAATAGATGTTATCTTTAGTGCGAATTGTATGCAGGTTTTGTGTGCTGATGCTTACTGAATCATGTTCCAAGGTCAATTGAGTTTAAGCATACAGCCATTCATACCAGATGGTTGCCATCCATATGGGATACCTGCAGCATATTACTGTGTTACCATTGTGCACCACTGTTGCAGCTGGGATTTTTAGTGGGTTCTGGGATTCTCCTTGTTGCATTCCCTGGGTTTTCAGGGATGCATTTTTTTTTTCTTTTGAATATTTGCTTGACTGATAATTCGGTCTGGAGTCTGCTTCAGTGTTAATAAAAAGAATCCGGAACTCCTTATATGGGTGCTTTGGTAAAACCTATTTGTGAGACTGATGGTTTCTGCTACTAGCATGGGTGCCAGAACCATGGGGGGGGGTGAGAGCCCTCCCACTTTCAACAGCTGCCCACTATACCCTGAAACTATTGCTAGTATAGTGATTACACAGAAAGATTCACATTAGTGTTTCTGAGGTAACTGTCAGGCAGCCAGAAAAAGATGATTTGAATGATAAATCATTTTTTTTTTGGCTGCCCAAGCTCACGGTTACCATGCAAAAGTGTATGCAAGTGTTTCTGCGGTATGCCAATCAACTTCTTTCATCAAAAATTTTGGACAAAGCCAAAAATAACAGGGGAGTGAATGCTCAAAACCTGGAGCCATTTTTGAACATTACTTATTCATTTAAAATGTTAATAGAACAGGTTTTACATCAACGTACATTTTCTGATCATTATAAGTAAGACATCTTAATGTATGCAGTCCTCTGCATACCTCTCAACTTTTGCTTAAGAATTCAGGAGAAGCCAAACATAATGGGGCAATAAAGGGCCAGAATCAGGGACACATTTTCAATATTGCTAATTGCTCTTATAAATTTAGAAAGCTTTTGAATAACAGATTTTGCATTAGCATGCATTTTCTGAAGGATGTGATGTCTCAGACTTGAATGTTTCATTATTTAGTGAGCACAGTCCTCAATGGTTTGCCAGAAAACCACACATTTTATCAAGAACTGACTAAAAATATTAGGCAAATATTTGGACATTCCGTGAAATTCTAGAGAGTTGAGGGGCATAATCCTGAGTGATTTACCAGCAAATCAAACATTTTACAAGGGGAAAAATATGAGGCATAATCAGGGATGTTCTGCAAAATTCTGGACAGTCTATTTATCGATTGCTGCTTGTTTATCAGTTAATTGGGCTAGTCTATTGACTCTTTTCATCTACCACCTACGATCAACAGCAGTAAAAATAATTTATACAAGTATAATACTTCATACAGTTAGTAGGCATATTTAATTGCCCTAAGTTGGCACAGATCTGCATGTTTTTTGCCTTTCACCTGCTGTGTACCAGGATAGGCTTTGGCATTCCTGCCGTAGACCCTGTTTTAGGCAGAATTTGACAAAGTGGTACATTTCACTGAAGCTAGAATGTTTCCCAGTGTAGTAATCATTTTGCTATATTTTATTATTCATTCTCTTACACCACTGTTATGCTATTCAGGTTCATTATAGAGGTAGGCAGAGATTTCCTGACAAGCTATGGGAGATTCATAGATATTTCAAGGCCAAGAAATCTTATGACCATTCACCCTTTGCCTGTACCCACCCTCAGGCGGCACCTTCTTATTCCAAGAGGGCCATACCAGTAAAACCCAGAGTAAATCTGTGGATACCCATCCATTCACTAAAGTAAAATAGTGAATTGCATTGCTTAACATGTAGGGGGAGTTTATTCCAAAGGTTTGGGAGGTGCCAACTTAATGCAAGCCTTTCCACTGTGCAGTATTTACCTGTTGGTGAAGATTTAGATCCCTGGTTCTAGTACTGATGGAAATATTGGACTTGCAGAGAAACAGAAGGCCCAGGACAACTGGGTCTCTAAAGGTGCAGCAAGCCAGATCTCTCCTTAAAAGTCTTTAAGACACTGAATAAAAGGATAGAGCTTCCAGCATATTTTCGTAGCTTAGGGATTTTTAGGCCTGTAATATTTTTGCTTAGGATATGGTTAATGAGATAAATACTAACGGGGGCATTGTACTCTATAATTGTCCCATCAGTGCTGAGTAGAAAGGAGTGATTATCTCTTTAGACTATGAAGATATTAATTTGGCAATTTGGTGGACTAATCAAAAGGATTTCCTGACAACTGTTGTCACATGATGGTGAAACAGTGAGTTGTCAGCCCACATATCTGGGTCCCTGACAGATTTTATCATCTTGTAGTTGTGTGTTGGCTTTACAGTACAATGGAGGGAGGGGTTGTCTACCAAAGGTGATACTATACTTTTTGGTATTTAGTTTGAGCTCATTTTTTGTACACCAAGGATTTACTAGGGATAGTTCACCCAGAAGAAGTTTGGCTATCATAGTGTGACTTAACAACTTGTGGCTTGCAGTCATCTGCAAACTTTGTTAGCCAGAGGTCTTGGGTCCCCACTTGGAGATCAGAGAAGTAAACACCAAAAAAAAGAGATGTAATAGCTCTGAGCCCTGAGAGATACAATTGGTCAAATTCATTCTTACCGATGAGGCATCGCATCTCAAAATCACACTGTGTGGGCTCTGTCTCTCAACCAGTTTGCTATCCATCTTACCACATATGGGGTCAATTTTTAAAGTAATTAGCTTTTGTATGATGTTAGCATAAGGGGTGGTGTGGAAGTCATTCAGCAGTTCAAGATATACCACATGAACTACATGACCACCATCCACAGCCTCTGGATACTTTTGAAGAAGCTTACCTGGTTAAATACACAGGATCTACCCTTCACAAAGCCAAACTGCTGGGGGGATCAATTCAAACAAAAGTCTTTATCACAGTTTATGAGGTTAGTTATAATACAACTATCCCATGGTTTTGCAGAATGAGGCTTGTAAAGCTGATATGACTTTAACTACCCAGGTCAGTTGTAAGGCCACCCTTATGGAGGGGCATCACCACTGCAGTGTGACACTCATCAGGGATAAAACCAGTAACTAAAGTTAAACAGCTTGAAGTCTGCAATGGCATGATTAACACTATTATGCAACCAAGTATATGATATGTAGCAGTAAATAAAGATACATTGAAAAGGATTGTTGTATACCAGAAATATGACAAAACCAAGCACTTGCATGTTTTTTTCTTATCCAGATGTTAGTGTTGTGAAATGTTTTATGGAGAGTAACAAACCCTGTTGAAAAGCTGTGTAATGTATTTACATGGGGCAGTCCCTGGCAGTACTGAATATTTCAACTCTGGCCTTTGATGAAATGAAATACTAGGAACCGGGGTGGCTCGTGCTATCGGACTGCAGCCCTCCCACCTAGAAATAAATAACGTGAAACATAAACTTTAAAAAAAAAATGTTTTCTTTTTTTAACAAGTACCGGAACTGCTGCGCACACTCAGACTGCCCCGCAGATGCCCAGGAATCTGTGCGGTAGACAACCGCACAGAACAGAGGAGCTCCAGACTGCTTGATCCACAGGCAGGTGAGCAGGGATTCAAGCACAGGACCAATCAGGAGTGAGGTAAGTTGAGTTCTAAGCTCTTGCAGAGAAGCATTAAGTCAGTCATGGGTTTGCTGCATCTACGTTTGTGTGTGTGTGTGTGTGTGTGTGTGTGTGTGTGTGTGTGTGTGTGTGTGTGTGTGTGTAAGTGTAATGCCCTTGTTAACGCATAGTGGTGGGTAGAAATACTCAGGCTTGAGCCTTGTACCTTGGATGCAGGTGGCAAGGCCCTGAATTTCCTACCCACCACTATTTGTAAAAAAAAATGAAGATTCTTGCCTCATATTTGTTCTGTTCCTCATAAACTCTGAGGTTTCTGTATCTTCATATTTCCATGCAAAGGTTTGTAGTGCAGTGGTGCACTGGTAGCATTGTTGCCTAACAGCTACAGGTTCTCTGGTTTGATTCTTGGCTGGGGTGCCTTCTGTGTGGAGTCTGCATGTTCTCCCATCCCTTACAAAGATGTGTCTGGGGTGTTTCTCCCTGCTCTGCTGAAAATTGGCTTTGTTTTGTTCCAAGTCAGACTAGTTTCCTGGTTAACAAATATTTAAAAATAACAGGCATTTGAATTTCCTGACTTCATATTCTTCAGAAAGTACATGGTAAAACAAAACCTTTTATTCTAGCAATTGTCTAAGTTTATAACATGGATATTTGAAATTTGCCCATATTTTTGGGACTGTATTCCTTCATTATTAGCCTCGTCCAGGTATTTTGCGCTAAGGTTGAGAGCTATGGTGAGAACTGAATTTACTGAATATGTTTGGCAGCTGTATTCCCACATTATTGGCTTTTTCAGGTGTTTTTTGCTAAGAGGTTGACAGCTATGGTGAGAACTGAATTCACTAAATAGTAGCCATTTAAGTTTGTCTTCTTCTGTTTCAGCTGATTTGGCATAGTGGTATGTTTCTCTGACTGTTTTGCACAGGGTCCCCTGGGTTCAAGACATGGCAGTGAAATGTTTGGTGGTAACACAGAATTTTATTCTAGCAACTTTCCAACATTATAAAAGCAAAGTTTAAAACGTGTCCCTGGTTTTTGGCCTTTGCCCCCCCCCCCAATAAATTTTGGCTTTTTCTAGATTTCTTGTGCTGCAAAGTTCAGAGATACAGCTGAGTGTCGAGTAGATTTTACAAGGAGCTGAGAGCTGCAGGGGAACAAATGTTTAGTGCTGCTTATGCTATGTCGGCTTGCATTGTTAATAGCACAACAAGTAGTGTACTTGCTTTTGATGCAGAAGGTTGTGAGTTCTACTCCCACAGTAGATAGATACATTGCTGATACTGTACTGTGTTGTAAAGGGGGTGGATGCTGCAGTCCTTTTTGGCAAAGATACCTAGTAACTATGAACCTGTTATCAGTTTGCTATCCATTCCCTATTGCGGTATTACTAGCTTATCATTTTTTAATGCATGCAACATAGGCAATTTATTCTTCAAGGGCAACAGGCACTTTATTTGTAGATGAAACAATGACATATAAAGTTGTTTGCTAGCAGCAACCTCTTTATTAGTTACATATTTCTTTAATGTTGATTTTACTACTTCAGAGATTGTGCATATTTACTGATACTGGTGGACTATAGAAGGCTGAGTAGACGTTTTATGAAGGAAATGTTCTGAACTGGGCAGTTTTGTCATTGGTGCATGCATTTTGTTTCATCGTTTACTGGAAAAATGTTCACAACAATAAATTTAAAAAGCCCTCTAACAACTGTACTGTATTGTACAAGGAATATAATGTAATACAGTCAGGAAGGTGTATCAAAGAGCATGTGTAATTTTCATGTTCAAGGGGCCTATGATTTTGAAAACAGCCCAGAGTTAATCTTTGTCTGCCACTGGCAAAATGTATTTTCTTTGAATGTGGGTTTCAATGCTGTTTCAATGCATGTGAGTTTCAAAGGCAGAGAAGTTTTAATGCTAAGTCTATTTTCATTGTGAGACTGCATTGCTTTGTTTAACAGATATCTATTAGGGTTTGTGCTGTAAAATGCAAAATAAAACTTTCAAATGAAATCTAAATCATCGCAGAAGTAAAGCAGTATGCACATTACAGTGTTTATGGTAAATGGGGCAAAATAACCAAGGAGTGGGACGTTGGAATGGCTGCAGGGCGGAGGCTCCATTCGACCATGATTTTGTGAGGGGGGGAAGGGTAGCAAACTCAGACAGCCCCGGTTGAACTATACTGCTCAGTTGTCCATATTTTTGCAGAATGACTAGATATTTGCTTCTTATTTTTGGTTTGCTCCTCATAAAATTTGTGTTTTTTTAGCAAATCATTTAGGAATGAAGTCACTAAATGACAGACATTGAGTTTCAGACATCATAACCTTCAGAAAAATGCATGCTAATGCAAGATCTGTTATTCTATCAACTGTCTTAAGTTTATACAAGAGCAATTTTTTAGTAGTGTTTGTAGGTTCCCCCAATATATTTGGCCTTGTCCAGATTTCCTGCATTAAGAGGTTGAGAGGTACGTGCAAATCACTTTGTAGAATTAGGAATATCCAAACCTCTCAACTGTCCCCAATTTTGGCTCAAAATGTTGCTCTCCCCTAATAATCCCTCCTCAAAATGGCAATTTTGGAAGAAAACATGCAGGGTTTACAATTATATATAACTGTAATGATCAGAATTATAGATTACTTTTATTTCAGAAATGCATGTAGATGCTCTTATTTTGTTAGCTGCTCAAGTTAACAGTGTTAATATTAAAAAGGTGTCCCTTTTTTGACAGGTTCCCAGCTGTATTGTGTGGCAACTTTATATTTTTGCATCACATTTTTGGTCTGTTTTTCATAAAATTGTGGTTTTCTGGCAAATTAGTGGCAAACCATTAAAGACTGA
This sequence comes from Protopterus annectens, assembly GCF_019279795.1. NCBI lineage: Eukaryota > Metazoa > Chordata > Ceratodontiformes > Protopteridae > Protopterus > Protopterus annectens. The sequence goes on from NC_056731.1 coordinate 657,682,274, forward strand.
AGTTAGAAAATAATGGCAGACATTTGAGTTTCAGATTTCATACCCTTTAGAAAATTTGTACTAATGCAAGACCTACCACTGTTCTATTTTCTAAGTTAATAAGAGCAATATTTAAAAATTGTCCTTATTTTTGGCCGTGTCCCACTTCTATGTATGGCTTTGTCCAGATTTCTTGCTCTGAAGTTGAGAGGTATGAGTGCCAGAGCCATCACTGTCAGCCAGAGACATTTCAAATTGTGACATACTTGTTGCACCCCACTCCCCCATGTAATGACTCTGGATGTGTCCAAGGAAGTCAAGGAGCAGTTATGCAGTGTAAGTGTGCAGAGTATTCCCCCATCCAAGGTAGACTACAAGTACGACTGTGGCTTTTCATCTGTCCTTGATTTTGCAGAATGTTCTGGTTTTCTGTCAGATTTTTAAACTGTTGATTTATGCTTCTTATTATTCAGGAAATGCATGCTGTCACAGTGCCCTGTTGCTCTGTTTAAGTAGCAATGATTTAATGAGCATCAGGTAAGCTTGTCGGAGATTGTAAGATGAAAGTAAGCTTTAATAAGCATACTGTTAAAGAATTACCAGCATTGAAAGCCTTTTCGTTGTTGCCATGCAGAGAATATTTACATAACTAGATAATGTATAAGCCTTGGGTATTGAAATGCATATGACAGTATTTGTAATAAAAGGACAGGATTACAGTATTTTCAGAAGCTCATTACATTTACTGGAGACTTGCAGTCATCTTTTGTTGGAGACTTGCAGTCATCTTTGCAGGCTTACCCATAAACTAAACAGAATGCCAATCTATCATGTGTGGTCCATAACTTGTGCAGGAATCCTTTAAGTAATTTATCTTGAGCTTGTTTTTTGTTTGCTGTTCATTTTTTACTTTGATCATGTCTTCCCCATGAAACAAGTAGATAGTTGTGTCAGGCAGCAGGTCTTTTTTGGATAAGAAACATTTTTACAGGTGGGGGTATCACAGAGATTGCTACTTTCAGCATGTTACTTGGTAATTTTATAAAGCTGAATATAAATTATAATTAGAACTGCAGTGCAAGGAGTAGTGGTTTGAGTTAAGTGCTACTTGTTTTTTTATTCTTGATTTTGACTGGCATTCCAGTAATGTATTTAAAAAGTAATTTATTTTTTCATGCCTCACAACCTGTTTCCATCTGGATATTAAGTAAGTTGTCATGTAGCCAATGCATTGAAATATTTTTTTCTTCTACACTTCATTTTGTCTTGATTGGACCTCTTGGAATGACTGTTTGTCACCCAGGGCAGCGTATTTAATTAAAGTTCCAGTTGTTGTGGTTTTGAGCATAGCTCCACCCCTTTGTAGTTGGCCACACCCCTTCCCATCGGCCCCACCCATTCAGCTGTCTCCTGCAGCCCTCCTTTAATTTGAAGTCACTAGCTGCTACTGCTAGGAACATGACTTCATGGGTCCCCTGCTGTCCACTCCACCCTGCATACCCTTATTGTGCCCCCTACTTTCCCCCCATCCTGATCTTAGGACACCATTCAGATTACTTTTTTCTTGATTTCCAGCACTTTGTTGAAGTTTTCAGATTTTCCTGCTTTGTTTCAATATATCTTAAATGGCTAAGATTATGCAATGAGGAGGAAATAATCAGATCAAGCCAGTGGTCTCAGCTCCCCCCAAGCCATTGGGTTCTAGATGCTCTGAGTTACATTTTAGAGATTTTTTAAAGCCTTTTGACACAAAGATGGTCTGAACAAAAATTATGGCTAAAGAAATTCATTCTTATTTTTCATTTTCTTCCAGCATCCTTTCACTACTCCCTACATAGCCAAGACTGCAGTGTAATAACTGTGGAGGAAATACTAGAATTAAGCTGACAGTCTGGAGGCTGCTTTGACCTCAAAAACCATGGGATTCTGGACAATGTGATATACATCTCACAGCTTTTTCTCCAGACACTTGTTATAAATATGGCCTGGAGAAAAAAATGATTAAAGAAATCCAGTCTTATTCTTTCTTTCAAGGAAGAAATATGTTGTGTCTAAGTCTTAATGATCAAAGTTGATAAAAGTAGTTCCCAATAAACTGAAGATAAATGCTTGCAAAGATATATGAATCATACTGTAAAATAGTGACTGTCTCCTTGTAAATACATTTTGCATATCCCTGTTTTATTAGATTGGGATGAAAGTGAATAAATAAATAAATGGCCTCAGTCACATATTTTAAGTTATTGGTGTCACACATCATACAGCTTTGTCTATTCATCCCACCCCTAAAAGACAGCTACCACCTTCTGTGTATCCATCTACCAATCAGCATATAGCAACATATGTTAACTTTTGATGACAGATGTAGATTTACAGTATGTCTCCATATTCTTACCTCGAAAACTTAGCAACCTGTATACACTTCTAATAGGTGAGTGTCAGAAAGGAGAAGAAACATTATCACTGTTATATATTCCAGCCTGTTGCTCCAAGACAGTACACTGCCCTTACACAAGCTCTAGTGATGTTGTCTGCATATCTGTGAGGTATGATTGTATGAAAAGTTAAAGAAATAAAGACTACATTGTCACAACCCTACAAATGCCACAGTGACCTTCTGTGCACTGTACCTCTGAGGCTTAATTGTAAGAAAAATTAAAGAAATAATGATAACACTTTCCCAAGTACCAAACAAGTTATACTGACTTCTGTGCACATTCCAGGTTTGATTGTGAGGAGAACTTAAGAAATAATAGTCTCACTGTTCCCATCTGTCACCATCCACACACATGCACACACACACACACACACACACACACACACACACACACACACACACACACACACACACACACACACACACACACACACACACACACACACACACTATAGCAACCTCCTGTACAGGGCCAGTTGAACAGGTACGTCCAGGATAGATGCCCTCAATATGCCTGTGTCAACTCCACTTCAGCAGCCTGAGTTGTGGATGCTGCCTGAATCTAGATGTTATGTGATGCATTTTATTGTCTAATTTCTGAAAGATAATGACTTGTAGTGCATGAACCACTATAATTATGCTCTGAATTTGAGGAAAGGCATGCTTGTTAAGCAGCTTTCTGACATCCTTTTTCTAAAGTTTGACTGAAGTGTCTAACAGTGTGAATAATGTGTTTAACAGCTCCCCACCACTCTTCTATGCTAGTTGCTCTCTGTGTGTCAGGGTTAAGTATGTTACAGCACTATGGCACTTTTCCCTCTAACTTTTAAATATATGACTCCTAGATCTCATAACATTCAGGTGCAACATTAGCTTCACTTGTACAATTCTGTGAAATTTTTCTACAGTAATTCCAAATGTAATGCGTATTTACACTATATAAATCTTGCATCACAGATATGATTCTGTTATGGTAATAAACAGCTAAAAATGCTCTTTCAGATCACAAAGTGCCCCGTTTGCCTTACGCCCAAGCCCCATTTTCCTGCACCCCTGGCAAACAAGAGTATCTTGTGAAATTAAATGTTTTTTCTTACTGGTGAGAAGCCATTAAATGCCTCTGTTTTTTCAGAATCATAATTTCAGTCCTGAGTGGTTCTATTACCAGACAGAATTTTCTGTTTTCACTACCTGTTCCTGCTAACTCATTTTCATGGCATTGTCAGGATGGAGACAAGTAAACGTGTTTGTAATTCATACTGACAAGCATATTTATGTGCTGTATTAGAGTCTGAACTTAAAAATATTGCCCCATCATGTTTATGAATAGAAATGATTTTTTGGAACTATTTTCAAATACTTTTTTTTCTAATTTTATGACGTGCTGTTTATATTTTCATTGTATTCTTTAACAACTTACTGTCCTAGACAATATTTAATTTTTCTGTTTTAACTTTTTTACTTTTTAGTATATTTTTGCTTTGTATGTTCATAGGAAGCTACTAGACAATTGGCCCTGAGGCCCTTACAAGCCTAGTCAAGAATTTAGCCCATGTTCCAACAAGACAGCACCTGATAACCCTGTCCAGCAGGGACACAGGTGGAATCTCAGGGGTATATTTTCTGTTCCCCATCCAGTTATCCAGGGTGTGCTTAAAAAAGGGTAATGAGGTACTCTCCTTGATGTCGAGAAGGAATTTATTCCACAAAAGGGGGAGTCTCTGGGACACAAATCTGTCCTGCCAACAAGTCCTATTGATATCACAAACCAGGTTGAGGTCGCGCATACGGGTTGCTTGAGTCGAGCTTGACTTGTAGATATGCATCAGTTCCATCAAGGCAGGGTCTGAGATTGTTTTGTATGCCAGACAGAGGTCACCTCTGAGGAGTCTGTATGAGACTGAGTAGAAGGACAGGGCTTTTAGCCTATCTGTTTAGAGTAGATGTTTGAGGCCCTGGATTCTGCTGGTGAGGAACCTCTGTGGTCTCTCCAGCTGCTGCATGTGCTTTGTGAGGTACATGCAGAAAGGGGCATTGTACTATATGTTTAGTAAAAGTGCTTAGTAAATAAACACTTAAAATTGAATGTGGGTTGGTTACCAGAGTCATATTTAAGTTAAGCCAAGTTACTCTGACTTGGGATTTTTATGTGTTTTTGAGATTCTCCATAAAAGCTAGACAGATGGTGTAATGATTTACTTAGGACATTATGATTCACTAATATTTAGGATTAGGCTTTGTGGGCTTTTTTCACTTTGTCTGTTGCTCTTTTTCATACCTTTTTCACTGCTTATTATTGCTGTCTGCTTACATTAGAATAAAAATGTAAGTTTACATTTCAGGGCAGTAAAACATTTTGTAATCATGGAGTCACTGATATGGCTTTAGTTGCATTTACTTTTTTACAAGTATTTTAACAACAAAAATAAACTGAGATATTGGGTGGATAGTGTTTAAAGCATTATTTGTATTGTTTTTCAGATGAGTTCATATTTTAGTAACAGTATAATTTACAAAGTTGGACTGCTGATACTAGAGTTATATGGTTAGTTCATGTTTCATAGTTTACTTTATGTCTTTTTGCTTTTAGATTTGGATGCAACAGTTTAAATGGAGGTTATATCATGGTTTTAAAGGACTGAGTTTGTTTTGGCAAGATTTTGTATTAAATGTTAGTGCTATAATTTCTTTTCAAGTTTTGTTAGCTTACTGAATACATAGATTCATAAAATGATTATCACATTCTAGGCCAAAAGGCTTTTAAGGAACACAAAGTATGTATAGCTTTAATGCATCTTACCAATTCAATGGATTTGTCCAGACTCTGGGATTTAGCAACAAAATATACCTCACATTTATTATGACTGTCTGACTTACAGCTCTGTCAGCAGCTAAGTCAAAGAAGACAAGTGGGTCAAAAATCAGCCTGCTAAAAAAATGACAGTCTGATTAGAAAGAAAAAAAAAAGAAATTACTGCTTGCATGCTTAAAAAACACAGCAGTAGTGATTTTCTATGGAAATCCACAATCAGGGCAATCATCTTCATCGACTTGTGTTTGATGAGTTGGTTCCTCATGCAGTTTGCACACAATGAGCAGCAGTACTGAACCTAGATCCAATGAACTTACAGCCTGTGTCATTATTATTTCATGATTAAAATTCTTTAAATTCATTAAGCACGGGTGACAGTCCACATGATAGATCTTAGAATGCTAGAATTTGCCTCCTAAAGTCTACAACCTATGCTATTAATATGTAAACATACCAGACTACTCAGCAAAGCATTTTGTAAGCTTTTTCACTTCTGATTTAAGTCTAATATACATCTTAGAATGAGAATAATTAGTAATTAGGTGAAGCAGAACTTTGAATAATTTGATCAAAATAATACAGTTGGATACATACGTCTCAACCTCTTAGTGCAAGAAATCTGGATAAAGCCTGACAAAATGGGGGGCAAAGGCCCAAAAATAGGGACATATTTTAGATGTAATTCTTATAAACTTACAAAGTTGCTACAGTAACAGGGTTTGTTTTGGCATACATTTTCTGAAGGATATGAACTCTGAAACTCAACTGTATGCCATTATTTAGTGTCGTCAATCTTCAGCTCATCACAGTGATTTGCCAGCAAGCCACAAATGTTATGAAGAACAGACTAAAAATATGACACAAACATCTGCACATTCTGTGAAAATTTGTACAAGTGGAGGCATGGTTGGATGACACCAAAGAAGAGGGTGTCACTCCTGTAACTCTGTTAGCACCCCCCATAATTTTGATTACATTCCATCTACATTTTAATCTATTAGCCATAATAATGGTAGCATTTCTAATTTCTCTCAATAACAACTTAAGGGTGTTCTGCATAAAAAAATGATCAGCATATTGAAATTAGAACAACTTAAGAAAGCAATGTTATGGAGAAAGACAACAAAATCAGCAGTGTTCAGAAAATTCTGTAAGGAGAATACTTCAGATGGAGAACATAACACATGCTCAATCTTACAATCATCAACAAAAGAACCAGCATTGAACTTTGTGAAAAAGGGTAAATGAATCTGAAAAAATAAACAGAATAAACAGCTACCTAAAAGAGCAATTTGGAACTCCTTGATTAACCTGATACTATTTGCATGTAAATCAGTTGATCCAAAGTCTTTGGCACCTGTTAGAGAGCTAAAAAAATATTTAGCACAGAGCAAGATCCAGCCTAGGGTCCACTGGCACTGGGGGGCCCATGGGGGGCTGCCAAAACATTTAATTTTTTGTCGTTAAAAACAATTTTATTTTTAATTAAAAAAAATTCTTTAAGGACACACTCTGTATGCATCACAACACATGCATGCACAACAACAAGGCATGTCTTAGAAAACGCATATTGGAACTTTTCATTGCTTTGAACTGCTGTTACTTCTGCTATTGAGACTACTTGTATACTACAAAAGAGAACTACTGGTTGAAAAAGATGAGCTTCCTTTAGCAGGTACTACAGGATATGTGCATGTGTGTGTGTGTGTGTGTGTGTGTGTGTGTGTGTGTGTGTGTGTGTGTGTGTGTGTGTGTGTCTTTCTAAAATGCCCTTGTTAGGGATGGCAGATTAATTAATTGACTTGATCAGGTTTAAACCCTGGGCAATTGTGTGACGACTGGGGAGAGATGGGTGAAGGCTGCCAGCCTAGTCAAATAGAATGTGATATAGAATTCTATCAACTGTATAAATAAATGTCAAATATAGGCATGCTTTCTTGATAATAAATGTAAAATACAGGCATATTTCTTGAATGTAAGAAAACACTGTAAAATGTGAACTTCAAGATTGTTGCAACATTGCCATCTGCTGAAAGGAAAATCAAGCTAAGTATTTCAAATGTGTCTTTTTAAGTCGAAAAGATCTGATGAATCTCTTTAATGTTTACAATTCGGCTCCAGGGCGGCTGGATGAAGATTTCATGCCCATTGTTTTAAGGCTAAAGTTTATGACTAGAATTTAGATGTGGAAGGTGCTTTATTGCTCTGGTTTCTGATAGCATATACATGTGAAATGTCTTCTATTGTTGTAAGTTTCTGTGCAGGTGTTAGACTGCTAAATAATGCAATTTGTTTGCCTGGGAAAACTTAAGTGTCAAAAATGATGTAATTTGGGGAGGGACCCAGCAAACATGTTTGTTAGTAATGTTTAAATACTATTTCTCAAAAAGACTTAAAAGCATTTTGATCTTGGATATCCAACTTACCAGCACTCTGCTTATGCTCACATGTAAGTTTCTAGCACTGTGATTTCTTGTAGGAATAGTTAAAGCTAGTAAAGATTAATTAAGTATTTTTCTTTGAAATCAGGCCTGTCCTACTGTATTATTTTAAGTTTCTGTGTGATCTCTGAACTCTTAGATATATCTGTAGGGTAGTAGTTTTGTCTTGTGTTTTAATTATTTATTATTAAATCGTTTTAAAACATTCTACCTGTGGCTGAGTTGTGTAGAGATAAGCTCTAGAGTACATTGCATATTTATAGAGGTTATTGTAATAGGCCACTCTAAAGTAAGCCTTGACTGTTAGTCATACTACCATTGGATATTAATATTGCACAGTAATAATTGGACACCCTTTTAAGGGCCTTTTAGTAGCTGATATTATTAACTGGGTGGTAGCAGTAATTACTACCATATAGTCTGGGTAAAGGGGCACAGTTGTAGAATCTGTGTCAGCCTTTCCCAGGAGTGTCTGTGAAGTTGTATAAATACTTATCTCAAAGTGTGTGTGTGTGTTGTGTCAGCTACTTGGCAGGGACACAAAGCACTGTTGGGACAGAGAGGGTACTGGAGGTTTTAGCTTGCCCAGTTAGGCTGAGACCTGGACCTTATAGCTGTGCCAGTGGAGATTCTTATTGGAGACCTGGTGAGCAAGGTTGCAACCAGCCCCAGACCGACTGTGATCTCTGTGTGCACTTGAGGGAAATTGTACTTTACTGTGTGTATTAGTTATCCTTTCCTCTTCTAGGAGATGATCTCCCTGGTGTTAGTGGTGAGGATTGAGGCTCCTTGATTGCTGGGCCAGGGCACGATCATCACAGATTGTTTATATTGGGACACACCATCTTATTTTGTGCAAGTGTGGGCGGAGCCTACTTATATGACATCTCATTGGGGTTGTGAGTTAAGTGCTTTGCACATTTCTAAATTATTATTCTAATTCTGTAATTTTTTTAACATTGAACAGCTTAAGGTTACAGTATAAAAATTTTAAACTGTCACGCACATCTAGCAAGAGGGCTGCCACCACCTACACCCCTTGGTATACACAGTTTTAAGTGCTTTGCAGTCTCTTGGGGGTGTGCTCTCTGATGGAAGTTATGCAATTCATTTATTTACATCTAATTTCTTAAGAATAACAACTGAAAAGTAGGTTTGACACTATAAAAGTTAGCTCACATCACACCGAGGGTGGGGCTTGCTACTGCGCAACCTGGTGTGTCCTAATATAAACAATCACCAAAATTGTAACCTTAGCTATAAGAGATAAAAGACTAATCATCTACACTAACAACCAACTTGGGTAAATTTTCTCTTTTATTAACTCATACATTTTGTTTCACTGCTTAATGGAAAACATTTAAAAAAAAATACAGGGGTGGATTTTCAAGGAATGTGAGTTTCAGTGCATTCCCAAGGAATGTGAGCCTCGAGAGAAGAGAAGTTTACTGTTGCTCATGATAAGTCTGTTTTCAATGTACAGCTGTTTTGTTTAGCAAATTACTTAGAGTCTGTGCTATAGAATTTCAGAGCAGTGCGAGTAGCACAACAGGTAGCATATTTGCCTTTGGTGCAGAAGGCTGTGGGCTGTACTCTCCCACCATGTAAATGGATTGCTGATACTACAGTGCACATTAAGGGTTGGAGTTTTGGGTGATTGTTTATATTAGGACATACTACTGTACTTTGCTGCAGTTATGGGTAGAGCTGACCTGTTTTATATCCCATTGGGAATGTCATTTAAGTGTTTTTGCACATTTCTTGTTATTGGAATTATGTAATTTTTCAACATTAAAAAACCCCTGAAACTCTAATGTTGGCCATTGCAAATTTAATATCAGTGAAAGACAAACACACACATCCAGCAAGGTAGCTGCCTCCCCTTAATATAGACTATTTTATGTGCCTTGCAGTCATTTTTTGTGGGGGGAGTAGGGTGCATAAGCCCCAAGATGGCTATTATGCTGTCTGTTTTTTACATTTCATTTTCCTATGAACAACAATAGAAAAATAGGTCTAGCAGTATAAACTTGTCCCAAGTCCCACTGAGACCAGTGCTTGCTGCTGAGTGTCCTGGTGTGGCCTAATATAAACAATCGCAGAATATTGCACTCCTGAGTGTCTCATCCTTTGGATGAGATGTTAAACTGAGGCCCCATCTGTATGTATTAATGGTAGGTGCTGTGAGATCTTTTACATCCACCTGAGCTATCAAAAAGGGTAGAGGGAAGTTCACACATGCCCCGGTCAAATACCACCTAGCAGTATAAATACCAGCAAGCATCTCCCCTGAAAAGAAGTTACTAGCCTAGTGGAACTTACCTGGGCAACAAAGGATACTTAAAAGTTTTAAATTAAATCCATATTCCTGCCTTCGTTTGAAAAGTAAAGAAGAAAATAGTGTGCAGGCGGACAGTTTTAAAAAGTAATTATGGTAACTGGTGGGGAGAGAGAGACAGACAAGTAATAAGAAACCAGAATGGCTGATGGGGGGGGACTGGTCCAGTCTCTTGCCAAGGACCCCATTTGAGTATGATCTAGCTGTGATTCAGTACGTAAATAAAGTCAAAAAACTATAGTTAATACTGGCATTCACTATAACTGAGAGTGGAATGAAATCAAAGACTTTTATAAGACGTAAACATATTGCATGAACAGAGTTTTCTGCCATAGTTTTGTTCTCTGTTTTATAAAAGTCTGCTACATTTGTAAAGTAAGATCTTGATTTTGCAAGCCTCTGCTATTAAAAGTTCATCAACTGTTAATAAAAAAACACATGATTTTGTAAAAAGTCCTTCTCAAAACTGTTAAAAATATAGGCAAGATTGATTGTAGTGTATTAACTAGTCCACAAACCCTATTGTTTAGACAAGTAGCTATTGCTTCCAGCCAAACTCGCATAAGAAAATTTAAGAAAGCAAATTCATAAATTTGTCCAGTTGATAAGCTCATCATAATTTTATTTGATGAAAAGAAAATGGGAGAAGACAAAAGTGCTTGCACTGGACAGGTTTCACTGATTTCAGACTCCAGCCCAGCAATGCTGTTGTTAATGCAGCTGACATGTCACGAACAGATAGCAAAAGCAAAAGGGATCCTAAAAGGCAAGTTGAGAAAATAAAAATAAATTGCCAATGATCCTAAAAGTAAGGCTGATAAAAAAACAACTAGGCAAGGATGTGAACTATCATGTATAAGTCCATTTATGCTGTTTACATGCTTGTAAAATGCATTTATGTTAATGCATTATTAACTCATTTGTGGTTGCTGTGCTGTCCTTGCACTTCAGTCACTGATACCTGCATAAGAAGAGCTTTCTTGCACTTAAGTCACTGATACCTGCATAAGAAGAGCTTCCTTGTACTTTACTCAATGACACCTGCATAAGAAGAGCTTCCTTGCACTTTAGTCAATGACACCTGCATAAGAAGAGCTTCCTTGCACTTCAGTCACTGATACCTGCATAAGAAGAGCTTCCTTGTACTTCAGTCACTGATACCTGCATAAGAAGAGCTTCCTTGTACTTCAGTCACTGATACCTGCATAAGAAGAGCTTCCTTGTACTTTAGTCACTGATACCGGCATAAGAAGAGCTTCCATCTTGCACCTGCAAGCCTCAGCATTTGCTGAAGAAATATAAATAGTCTTGAGTAAGCAATTAAAGACATACAGTCATGATGACCGATGTCTATGATTATGACTGAGTCTTTAATATTATGCCAAAAACATAGTGATTACCATTTAAAATATTAGAGTAAGCACATTTTTATTATCTTTTTGTTAAGAGTATATGGTTGTTACACAGTGTGGAAGTAAACACATGCTGTACTCTGCAGCATGCGGTGGTAACAAACTTACTCTGTCCTGTACTATGGGACATGCTTAGCATTTAAAAAATATTATTTTTCTTTCTTTTAGAAAGTCTTTTATGCTACTAAGCATGACACTGTAGAGTCTGTTTCTAGCCATTCCAACAAAAGCAACATAAATACGTGATATCACTAAACAGCCAACCATTCACAAGGTGAGGCCTCTATGCTGCTGCAGATAGAAATGGAAATTATTACATATTGCAGTCTATTCTCAGTTCCTGGACAGCTAAAATACACTCTCAACAAAAAGATAATAAAAAATGTGCTTACTCTAATATTTTAAATGGTAACTGTTAAGTTTTTTGGCATAATATTAACACATGGCATATAATCTTATACAATTTCCTGATGCAGGCAGCTATATATACTTCAGACACAGAAGTAACATTAGCATTTCATGCAAGGAAAACAATTGGTTAAAATGTGGTTAAGCATAAATCTTCTTTACAGCACAAAAATACAATGATCAGTGGCAGAATGTGTGTGTGCGTGTGTGTGTGTGCGTGTGTGTGTGTGTGTGTGTGTGTGTGTGTGTGTGTGTGTGTGTGTGTGTGTGTGTGTACTTGTGTGTGTGTGTGTGTGTGTACTTGTGTGTATATGTTTAAACATCTGTATGTGACAGAGAGGAGGCCAAGGACACTAAGCATCATAGACCAATATTACAAATAAATTGTGACCTGCTATGCATCTATCTAGTGGAAAATATGAGAAAAAGTACCCGTGTCATGTTATTAGCAAATGATGTAAGGTAGTCCATTATCAACTGACAAGTGGCATTGTTTGTAATATGACTCTTACTCACCTGTCCTCCCTGTGTGCCATACATATGTGTTTTTCTCCTCCAAAGAGACATTCTCTCATGTCATCTATCCACCTTATTTCATTCACCTTTGATGGGACTAAGAAACGCTACTATTTTTGACTTGTTGATGATGGAGAAGAGTCCAGTAGCATACCTACACAATGTTCTGGGTCTGTAAAACAGCTTGCTGACAATTGATACCATGTTTCAGAACACAATAAACCAGGCAAACCACATAATACCAGAAGGTGATTATATACTATTTAGTTCCCAGTTCCTGGACAGCGAAAAAAATATCTTGACAGAAGGCTTTAGCAACTGATCACAAAGCTCTTAACTCTACCATTGCAAGATTTCCAGATGTATGCTGTGATTCCCCTGCACTGGCCCAGTAATCAAAGAACCTCAAACCTCACCACTGACAACAGTGAGGGACTTACACAATGGGAGGATTACAAGTATACGCACAGTAAAGTGCAATTTCCCTTAACAACACACTGAGATCATAGTCAGCCTGGGTCTGGTTTCTCCTTTTTTCTACAGATTCCCAATTAGACTCTCACTAGCATAGCTATAGGGTTAAGATCTCAGCTGAGTGGCAGCCTCTCTGTCTAACCAGTGCTTTGTGTCCCTGCCCAAGTAGCTGACACACACACACTTTGAGATTTGATTGATGTACAAACACACACACACACACACACACACACACACACACACACACACCTGGGAAAGGCTGGCACAGGTTTGCTAGCTATACACCCTTCTGCTCAGACTATAAAGTAGTACCAGCTGCCACAAGCCACCCTTACTTATCAACTACTATAAGGCCCTTACAAAGGGCATCTGATCCTACTGTGTAATGTTACTATTAATCCAAATGGTAGTTTTGACAAAGACTTGCAAAGCTATTTAGGAGTGGCCTGTACAGTGTCACCAAATAGATATGCAAGTACACTAAGAGCTTAATTATGTGTCACAAATATCAGCCACAAAGATAGGTTTAAATATATTTAATAATAAATAATAAAAGAACAAAACAATACTCGGAAAACAAACATAGTTACTTCAGAGTTCAAAATCACAGGAAATATTTTAAAACAAAATTGCAGGACAGTCTCAATAAATACAGAAAACATCTAAACTAATCTTTACTATATTCCTGTCTATATCTAAATGAGACACTATGCCCTAAGTCTTACGTAGAGACAACACACAGGCAGACATGCTGAGTGGATGTTTCTAGGTTAAAGACAAGATACAAAATTCTTAAATTAATATCAAACATTACTGCTGGGTTAGCTTAGATGACAACACACTTTGTCACCTGACTTCAGTTCCCAGGCTAAACAGAAATGTATAGAATTTTAACATCTCTGTGTGAGAAGTACATATCTCTTAGATGTGCTGCTGCTAGGAAGTCATAAACCAATCAAACACTTTATATTTTAAACCTAGTAATTACTTTTCTTTTCAGACAATAGAAAAAATGTCTAGCTCTGGACATTATGTCTGCTTGCTGCATTGAAACTAACATTTATAGCACATTGTAAAGCACTTAATTTCAACTTATTTTCTTGAAGTGTTGTAAGTTAATCTTCTATGTTCCAGCATGGTATGCTGTGGTTACATTCTTGAAGCTCAGTACTGTACAAACCCTGTTCAACACACACTTCTGTACCAGTAGTTTAATATACACATAACATATAGTTCTCTTACATTTGTAAGACAAGCATATAAATCATGTTGATATTCACAAATGACATATGATTATTTACAAAATTCCAGATAGCTGGGCTGGCAGTGTCACAATCCCCCTCCCACCCAAAAACTCAAGCTAGATTTTCAAGTGACCCTTGAGAAAGATTGCTTGAGAGGGTTGAGCCTATATGGGAATACCTTATGACAGCACTGCCATAACATATGCTTGCAACCCTAGGCTCCACCTTAGTAACTTGGCATTTTGCTGGCTGGCTCAATGTAGCCATGTTAAGTGTTTGTGGTCTGTAACTACAGTGAATTTCCTTCTATACAGATAAGGCTGAGGTTTCTGCAGTGCCCACACTATGGCTAGACATTGCTTTTCTACAGCTGCTTAACATTCATCCCTGGGTTGGAGCCTACAACTGAGATATACCACTGGGTGCTCTTTGCCCTCTGAGGAAACCTGGCTAAGTACAGCCGCCACCCAATGGTTTGAATCATCCACCTGCACAAGAAATTATTTGCTGTAATCTGGACTGGCTAACACATGGGGTCCTCCCAAAGCTCCTTTAAGCTTCTGGAATGACTTCTCACATGCTGGGGTCCACACTACCTTATCTGGCCTGTTTTTCCTTGTCAGGTCTGCGAGGGAAGCAGCTATTGCATTATAGCTGGGGATTAACTTTCTGTAGTTCCCTGCTGTCCCTAAGAATGCCCTCACCTGCTTTGGCTTCAACCTTGGCAGGCTCTGGCCTGATCTTACCACTCCCCACTTTTTCCTAGGTAGGAGACCTCTGCCATACCCACCTGACATTTGTTGGGCTTAATAGTCAACCCTGCCCTCTGTAGTGTGCCCAGCACCTCCCTGACATATTGAAGGTGCTCTTGACAGGAATGGCTGTTGATGGCAATATCATCTGGGTAAGCAAGGGCAAAATCTACTGCTCTTGCTAGGATATGATCTACCAGCCTCTGGAAAGTTGCTGGGGCATTTTTCATCCCAAAGATCATTTTCATGAACCCATACAAGCCCAAAGAAGTCACAAAGGCTGACCTCTCTCTAGCACTGGGAGTCAAGGGCACCTGCCAGGAACCCTTGGTAAGATAAGTAGTGGTGAGATAGTTAACCCCACTCAGCTGCTCTAGGGCTGCATCTGTCCTAGGCATGGGGTAAGCATCTGACTCTGTGTGACTATTTAATTTCCTGTATTCCACACATCTGGTGCTGCCATCCTTCTTTGGTACCAGCACCACTGGGGAGGCCCAGGGACTGCTGGACTCCTGAATTACCCCTAGTTCCAACATTTCCTGTATCTCCTCCCTCAGAGTCTGCTTGACTCTCTCAGGAACCCTATATGGGGCCTGCTCGATAGGCCTTTGGGGTCCTGTATCCACATGGTGCTGCACCAGGTGGGTGCCCCTTGTTTCCCACTTAACATGTCCCCAACCTCCGGTAATACTGCTCGGATCTCAAACCTGGGTAGGGGATAACTGCTGGGACATTGCTACCCCTTCCACTGAGGTGCCAGTCTGAGCCTCACTGAGGAGATCAGTTACCAGATCACCCTCAGACTCCTCTTGCCAGCACTGCAAATACTCAGCACAAGGGCCTCCCTGTCATGGTAAGGTTTCATCATGTTAACATGGTACAAGGTGTGCCACTGCCTCCTGCCTAGCACTTCTACCATGTAGTTGACATCACTGACCTTCTTTACTATCTTGTAGGGTCCCTCCCAGGCTGCTTGCAACTTGTTGTGTCTGACAGGAATGAGAACCAAAACCTGCTGCCCTACAGCATACTCTCTAGCTCGAGCATTCCTGTCATACCAGACCTTTTTCTGCTGTTGTTCTTCTGCCAGGTTCTCCTGGGCCAAGCCCATGAATTCCCTGAGCCTTGTCCTGAGGTTTAGGACACATGCCACAACAGAATCCTTGTGGGATTCACACTTACCCTCCCACGTATCTTGAATCAAATCTAGAGGTTCCCTCACCCTATGCAATACAATTAATAGGGTGATGAACCTGTGGATACCTGGGGAAGCTCTCTGTAAGCAAACAACAGATGGGGCAAATATTTGTCCCACTCCCTCTTAAACTGGTGTGCAAATGCCTGTATCATCATCTTGAGTGTAGAGTTTAACCTCTCAACAAGTCCAATAGTCTGAGGATGGTAGGGGTGGTCTTTAGGTACTTCATCCCACAGTACTTCCACAGACAAGCCAGCAGGTCTGGCATGAAATTGGCACCTCTGTAAGTCAGTATTTCTTTTGGGAAATCTACCTTGCTGAAAATCTTAAACAAAGCATTTGCCACCTTTTCTGCCTCAAGGGAGGACACTGCCTCAGGGTATCTGGTAGCATAATTTACTACCACTAAGATATACATTTTCTCTGTGGAACTTGGGGTACTCAGAGGCCCCACAATATCCATAGCTACCCTTTGAAATGGCTCCTCAATCACAGGCAAAGGCATCAAATCAGCTTTCACCTTGTCGCCTGCCTTGCCTACATTTTGGAACTGCTGACAAGTCCTGCAGTACCCTGTTACATCTCTAGAAATCCCAGGCCAATAAAAGTTCTGCACGATACATCTCTTGGTATGCTTTATGCCCATGGGACCTGCAAAGGGAATATCATGGGCTATGGCTAGAACTGCAAGATGGTAGGCTCTGGGCACTACCAGCTGCTGTATTCTCTCACCCTCTAGCCCTCACTCAGGGGTCCACTCTCTATACAGTAACCCTTTGTCCCAGTATACAGATTCCCTCTTCCCTTGAGCATCAGGTGCCTCACTAGCTACCTCCCACCGGTCTTGTAATTTAGAGTGTAAGAGCTGAGCCTGTCTCAACTCTCTATTTGTAACCCTTCCCAGCTCCCCTTCCACAGGAATTCTGGCATCCTCTGACAGGGGTGCCTCACTGCCTACCTGGATACTACTACTACTCACCTCTGCCCTTGCAGTCACTCTGCCCAAGGGAACATCAGTACCCACAAGCAGCTGTGACTCACCTTCAGTCTCACTGCTACATGGTAGCACCCTCCTTGAAATAACCGCATCACCGGTCTTGGCTGTAAGCGTGCGGTCTGTCTAGATCTCCCCAGGCTACCAGGCCCACGTGCTTGTCTCCAAGCATGACTGTGTGTAACTGCATGCACACATGGTACTGCATTATCAAAGTCATTCCCTATCAGGACATCTGCAGGGATATCCTCAAACACACATACTTGGTGGCTTCTTTTTCCACCCTCCCCATCAAGGTGAATGCTAGCCAAAGGTATTTGGAATGGGGTCCCTCCTAAAGCTCTGACTGGAGTAGACTGCCCAGGTAAGTAGTGCTCCTCTTTAACCATTGCAGGCTTCACAATGGTTAGGTCAGAGGCTGTGTCCCTCTTAACAATGGCCTCTTTCTCATTCACTAAGATAGGATATAACCTCTTATGGCAGTTTGGTACCCTTGTTGTCTTGAGACAACCTATTGTTGGCATTTTGTCACTCCCACTTACTGGCTCTCCCACCTTTTGTTCCTCACTTTGCCTCCGTGGACATCTATATGCTACATGGCCCCACTGGTAGCATTTAAAACATTTAACCCTTGGTCCTGGATGTGTATCTGGACTAGTGGCTTCCCCTGCTACTAGTGGACTCTGTTGAGAGAGTCTGGGCTGCCCACCATGTGTTCCCTTAGACCCATGAGCAGCACTGGATGTCCCTTTCCTGTACAGTGATGCCCTGCTTGCTAGGTATAGGTCTCCCTTCTTCCCCAACTCATCTGCAGTAGTGCATTGTCTATCAGCTAACCAGATCCTCGTGTCCTCAGGCAAAGTGCTCAGGACTTGTTCCCTCACCAAAACATCTGCTAGCCCTTCAAAAGTGGTGACCTGACATCCACTCACCCACCTATGAAAATAAGTGCTGAGTTCAGCAACATATTCACACACACTTCCTATAAGCTTCAGGTGTTAACTTAAAAACATTCTAGCAAACCATCTTTTACAATATTATAATTTAAACAATCAGTACCAGACAGTTTAGTCATAACAGTTACAGCATTACCATGGAGCAAGGGGGTAAGGAACAATACCCAGACCCCTTGGTCAATGTTATACTGTTTACATACCCCCTCAAACATATGAAAGAAACTATCACAATTATCACCCTCTGTAAACTGTGGAAGAAATTTACTGACCTTTGTTGCTTCTGGGGTTCAGTTACTCCCTTCCCCATTAACTCTATGATTCTGGCAAAGAGTCAGCATCTCCTTTTCATGTTGCCTCTGTCTCTCCTTCTCCTCAGCCTACGGTCATAATCATCACAGTTTCTCATTTTCCTCAACATCAAGATGTCTCCATTCTTCTGCTTCTTCTATTTCCAAATGCTTGGCCTCCAGCTCAAGTCTCTTTAACTCTAGATGGATTTTTAAGTCCTCTGTGGAAAGGCTGAGCTGCCCATTTTCTGAGAGTGGTACATCTCCATGGCCAGTCTGATTGTCCTCCTGGTTGCTATTCTGTGATGCACCTGTGACTAAAGCTGCAATCATTTCAACTTTAGTCAGGTAGGCATGCACCATTCCTTTAGCCTGCCACATTTTAGCCAACTGGCTCCTTGTCAGCTTGCCATACTCCTCTGCTGACATTCTTGCCTGCTCTCCCTGACTAACTAAGCTAACAAAAAAATAAATCAATTGTGATATGAACTCTGAATGTTCACTATGTGGCTGACTGAGAGTACAAACATCTTCAGTGACCACTGAACACAGGCTACAGGAATTCAATATCCACACCACTACAAGCCAATTGATATGTGATGTGGCTAACTCTCCACTGCTAACCAATTAATATGTGATGTGGCTATCCCACCACTGCCAACCAATTAGTATGTGATGCCCCTGCACTGGGCCAGTAATCAAGAAGCCTCAATCCTCACCACTGGCAACAGTCAGAGATGTATACAATAGGAGGATGACAAGTACACACACAGTAAAGTGCACTTTCCCTTAACAGAGAACAAAGTCAATATGGGGCTGGTTTCTCCCTCTTTCTCCAGATCCCCAATAAGACTCCCCACTGGCGCAAATATAGGGTTAAGATCTCAGCCAAGTGGCCGAGCTAAGACCTCCAGCACCCTCTCTGTGACACACACACACACACACACACACACACACACACACACACACACACACACACACACACACACACACACACACACACTTTCAGATTTGATTGATATACAAACATACACACACCTGGGAAAAGCTGGCACAGGTTTATTAGCTATACACCCTTCTACCCAGACTATAAGGTAGTACCAGCTTCCACCAGCCACCCTTACTTATCATCTACTATAAGGACCTTACAAAGGGTGTCTGATCCTACTGTGTAATGTTACTATTAATCCAAATGGTAGTTTTGACAAAGACTTGCAAGGCTATTTAGGAGCGGCCTGTACAGTGTCATAAAATAGATATGCAAGTACTCTAGTAGCTTAAATATGTCTCACAAATATCAGCCACAAAGATAGGTTTAAATATATTTAAAAATAAATAATAAAAGAATAAGACAATACTCAGAAAACAAACACAGTAACTTCAGAGTTCAAACTCACAGGAAATATTTTAAAACAACATTGCATGACAGTCTCAAATAAATACTGAAAACATCTAAACTAATCTTTACTATATTCCTATCTATACTTATTTATTTATTTATTTCAGTTTGATTACTGGGGAAGTCTACTAGGCCAGAACGTGCCCATTTTCAGTGGAGGCCCGGGGAGAAAAGCTCTGTAAGCAAATACAATACAATAAAGGTTACATAATGTTAAAAGTAGAATACATGTATAAAATTCATACAGTCAGGAAATGCAAAATGCATAAAATGTATATCCTAAAAATTCAGTTAACAGATAATAGAGAACACAGTTTACAGGTATCTAAAAGACACACTATGCCGTAAGTCTTACAGACAACACAGAGGCAGAAGTGCTGAGTGGATGTTTCTAGGTACAAGACAAGATACAAAATGCAGAGTCTCTCTCAGAGAGTTCTTAAATTAATATCAAACATTACTGCTGGGTTAGCTTAGATGACACCAGTCTTTGTCGCCTGACTTCAGTTCCCAGGGTAAACAGAAATGTATAGAATTTTAACATCTCTGTGTGAGAAGTACATATCTCTCAGATATGCAGTTGCTAGGAAGTCATAACGCAATCAAACACTTTACATTTTAAACCTAGAAATTACTTTTCTTTTCAGACAATAGAAAAACTTCTAGCTCTGGGCATTGTGTCTGCTTGCTGCATTGCAACTAATTTTTATAGCACATTGTAAAGCACTTAATTTCAACTTATTTTCTTGAAGTTTAGTAAGTTAATATTCTAATATGGTGAAGTAAGTTTGGGGAAATCTGTTCATGCATTTAATCACAACCAGACATTTGAGTTGTAAACAGCCAATATAGCGATTGTACGAGTTGAGCATGTGATTGTGTGTGTGGGAGGAAGTATTCTGGAATGCACTATGGCTATTATGCATTTATTAATTCATTAGCTCACAATCAGACATCTGGGTATATACAGTCAATAAAGTATGTTTGGTAGGCATGTCTGTGTGTAAGTTGTAATGGTCACACTGTATGCATCTGACAACGATGAACTAATGTGTGATTAAGTATTTGTTAATTCATTTGACCACAATCTGACATCTGAGGTGTTTACAGTCAATAAAGTGTGCTTGTATGTGGGGGGTGTCATAATAGAATGCAGTGTATACGCCAGATAGCAACAACTAAAATATACTGCTGTAACTAATATATATTTAATAATTAACTTGATCACAATCAGACATCTGATGTAGTCATGGACAATAAAGTAGGGTTGTTGGGCATTTCTGAGTATGTTTGTGGGTTTTAGTTGATAGCAGCATATGTCACATCTGCAGGCAATGAATTATAATATTTTACTGTAGAAATTATGCATGAATTCAATCATTTGATCACTACCAGGAATCTCAAGTTTACATGGTCAATAAAGTGGATGTGGTCATCACACACATCAGTGTTTCTGGCGGTTTTAATGGGTTACAGTCTCTGCACTTGACTACAACAAGATAAATATATTATTGTGGCTATTATTTATATATTCATTCATTTGATCGCAACTGAATATGAAAAGTGTACACAGTCAACAAAGTGGCTGTACTTGGTGGCCACTGTCTGTGTTTTGGGGATTTGCGATGAGTTTTAGCTTATACAGCTGACAGCAGCAAACTTAATATTATTGTGGCTATTTCTTCTGAATTTATTCCTTTGTTAATCATTACACATCTGATATGTACACAGTCAGTAAAATGGCTGCAATTTCTGGCCACATCTCTATGTTGAGGGGTTGTAATGGAGCACACTATGAGTTTGAAAATGGGTATTATTTATGCATGTATTCTTTCTTTTGATCATAATCAAACATCTGAAATGTAAACAGTCAATAAAGTCACTAGGCTTGGTAGGCATGAGTGTGTTTGTGTGTTTTTAATGTTTTAGTGAGTAAGTGTGTGTTAGGGTTGTAATCTATTGCACTGTATAAATCTAAGAGTAATGACATGAAATATATTACTCTGGCTACTATTTATGTGTTCTTTTAGTTGATCGCTATTGGACATCTGAGACATATACGGTAAAGTGTCTGAACTTGCTGGATACGTGTGTGTGTGTGTGTGTGTGTGTGTGTGTGTGTGTGTGTGTGTGTGTGTTGTAATGGGTTGCTATGTACATATCTGAGAATGGCCTAAGGTATTACTGTGGTCATTATTTATGCATTACATTATTTAATCATAAAAAGACATTTTGAAGCGTACATAATAAATAAAGTGGATGCATTTTGGTAGACATATCTGTGTATAAGATTTGCAATGGGTTTCACCATATGTGACTAACAGCAACAAGCAAATATGTATTACTGTGGCTCTTATGTATGTATTTGATATTCATTTGATCACAATCATACATCTGAGGTGCATGCATTCAATAAACTGGCTGTAAATATTTATGCAAATATTTCAGGTACTGTCTACTTAGTAGCGTTGCAGGACACCATTTCAAATGCTAAGTCAGTACCCAGGTCAAGAATGGCTACTGACCCAAATGGGGTGGTCAGTAAGCTAGAAAGTGTTACTTCTTGCTAAGTTAAGAATATATGCAGTAATAATAATGGTAATACCTTATCTAAGAAAGAGTTTATATGGTGTGTCATGATATCAAATGAGAGCATATATATTGCTGGAAAACCTCTCAGTGAGTTGTAGTGTCTAACTGCCACTGCTTTGCAGATATTTGCATATATATGTATATATATATATATATATATATGTAAAGATGTCATAGACTACCTACTTATAAGCATTGCGGAATAGCATTTTACAGACCAAGACCACACATGGGTCAGTGATTTTTATTTTTATAACAAATTATAAAATATGCTATATTAATATTTCTGTTAATAATGTGACAAGGCAGAGATGACAATAAGTTATGGTATCAACTGAAAGCTTGCATTAAGCTGGGAAATGTCTCAATAAGAACTGGTATCTGACTACAATTGCTTTGCAAATAAGTGCACTTTTTTAGCAATAAAATGTGCAAATATGCATATGCATCATGTTTTTGCAAATTGTTCAAGTGCTACTCACTTCATAGCCTTGTCAAACCACATTTCACAGACCAAGTCAACACACAGGTCAGGAGTGAGTGCTAATTCAGATAGCATAGTCAGTAAGTTAAACGTTATGTTTTCTTCAAGACAAATTAAGAATATGTTCCATATTAATATTTCTGGTCATAACATGACACAGAAGGAGTTTGTATTGTACCACATAGTATCAAATGAAAGCTTACATAATGCTGCAGGAGTTGTTACTGATCCCTAATATCTACCTATCACCACTTTACAGTGATTAATACTTGTTTAGTAATAAAGCATCTATGTAAATATTGTCCACTTGCATGCATTGTGGAAGAGCATTTCACATACCCAGTCAGCACAAAGGTTCAGAATGACTCCTGAGTTAAATAGCATACCATGTACCTGAGGAAATGTGAGTTATTATCCTGAAACATTATTAATATATGTGATGTGCTAATAATTATATTAATAACCTCAGCCAGAAGGTGCTTACATGATACTACATGCTACTAAATGAAGGCATACAGAATGATGAAAAAAACTTTGAAATAATAATTGGCGTCTAACCACCACTGCTTTGCAGATGTTTACATTTATTTGTCAATTTATCTTGTTCATTAAATATGCATGGAAATCATAAGTACGCAAATACATCTAAAATGGATTGACACCTCTAAAACTACTTTGCAGCAAACTGAAGTTCTCATTTGCATGACAAAAGTCATACCGATAGGTTTTATTTACAAAGTCAGAGTGATGGTAACAATTATTGATATAGTTACAATAAACATATTTTATTGCTTGTTCAATGTAAAATTGCCATTATGTCTGACAGACATATTTGTATCACTATTATGCCATTGTGAAGAGTATGTGTGGAACAACGTTCTCATTTTAACTTTCTTTGCGACTTTTAGCAGTTCTCAAGATATGCACCTTCATTTACAGGCAGGTTCCAAAATTATTTAGGTAAGGCAAAAGCTGTCCAGAAACTCTACAAGCATCAGTAGGTGTGAAACCCATCTGTGGCTAAGTGTAAATGAGTTAAAGATTTTTCAAGTGCTGACTTAAC
>NC_056731.1:657711059-657786059 GCF_019279795.1 Protopterus annectens
TGTCAGTCATCTTCACCCACAGTATGGGGTGCTGAAGTGAGATACCACTAGACATGTGCCCTGTGGGTATATACACCTGATCCTAACCATGGAAAACACTGTTGGACAGGGCAGTGATGATGGCATTTGATATCCTCCATGTAGTTGTGTTCTTGACTCAATGACCTTATCAAGGTGTTAGCACTCCTTGGGGGACATCTTCATGGAAGCTGTGCATCACACCAATAATTTTATGTCAGCATGGGTAACAGCAGACTGTGTCCTGATGACAGCCATGCATATCTGCTGATCAAGTCCTAGTGCCATCCACATATTGGGTGCTGGGATCCTCTGCTAGCTGCCAAATGGTAAGTATGCCGGCGTGAGATGCAGTGTGCTGATCTGCTGCTGTTGCAGCTACAGGAGGCGCTGTACTGGTGCTCTCATTCATTGCTGATCCCCCCTAAGGGAAAGGTTAAACTCCCACTGTACATCCTGTAGGCTGAGTGTGAATGAGGCTGTAACTTCAGCCTGTGCAAGGGGAGTAGGAACATACAGAAGAAAGAAAGACATCACTTGTGTATCATCTGACTGTAACTAGATCTGTGCTATAGAATCAGTATCTGAATCTACATATATTTTAACATCAGCTTGTTGTCCTTTCTCAGGTTTGTGCAGGAATCACCACAGCAGTTTTCCACAGAGCACATTAAATCTTAATACTCATGTTGCATGACAGGCCCTATGTTATATATGCAAGCAATAGTACAACCTATGTAGATATAGAACAGACACACACACACACACACACACACACACACACACACACACACACACACACACACACACACACACACACACACACACACACACACACACACACACACACACACACACACACACACACACACACACACACACACACATGTTGTGTTCCTAGTTGCAATGGGTTTCACTCTATGTGCATGACTGCATTGAACTGAAATACATTATTGTGGCCATTATATATTTGTGGATTTGTTCATTTAATAATAGTCAAACATTAGAGGTGTGCACAGTTTACAAAGCTTGTTTAATTGGTGGGTATGGAATCAGTCTGTGGATAAAATTTACTGACTCTTACTATCACTTGATGTGCTGGCTAGCCATGGCTAGAGTGTGTTGTGTTAAAACAAGCTGAAATACATCGTTGTAACTTTGTATTGCATGGGACATCTGAGATATATACAGACAATAATGTGGCTGGGTGCATACAGAGGAGATAGTGTATGAAAGTAACTGACCCAGCTGTAATTTATTCAGAATTGAACAGTAATTCTACTTGCTTAGCAGGGTTGATGTGTTTCAGTAAAACAATCTGAAATACATTTATATAATTATTATGATTATTATATTTTGCTTGATCTCAGTCAGACATCTGAGGTACATACTGTCAATAAAGTGACTATAATGACAGCGATGTTATTCTTTAATATATAAACTTAATTAACACAGGGCATTCCAGTTAAGTGGAATAAATTGCTAGGAATTACTAAAAGATGAAGATGTTTGACCATTTATAAGAAGAATCTTGAGAAATGGGTTGAAAAACTCAGTTATCTTCATGTCTAAGGGAGCAAGGGTTCCTTGATGGCCTTATGACCAGAACACAGTTATCAGTCAAATGAACTTATGAAATATATCTGAGCACCACTAGGCAGCATAAAAGGAATACAGATAAAATGTAGTCATTCTAAACAAAGTAGCATACTATAGATATGTGGTCCACTTGATGTTCTACATAATGCAAATGTGATCCTTCATAAAGCAAGACTGAAGATGCAAAAAAATAATTTTTGCAGCTGAAGTCTGAGATCAAAGCACCTTAGACTCTTTCTCTTATTCCCACGTACTGGGATTTTGGAGTTAGTATATAAGTAAGGGATGTAGGGTTTACAGCTCCCAACATTGGGGTGAAGGGTTTTGCCCTCTGTAAAAATAATATTAAAAGAGATGCAGCAGGTTTTGATATTTGATGGATGACTTTTGATCAGCCATTTGCTTTTCATAACTGTGGGACTCACAGATCTGGGTCCTGCAATTACAATAAGGAGCTTCAAGTTATGATACAGAATAAGTGAGCAATGCAGTCAGAAAAGATGATTTTACTTAAATGAGCCCTGAAAATTTTCCTCAACGTAGTTTTGAAGAGGACTTGTCAGCCTGCAGTTGGAAGGCAGATTTCACATGTCCATATCTTAGATAAGTAGTCATCGAATATCAACAATGAGAAAAGATAGCTCATGTTAAGCAGAAATTAACAAGATGTAGATTTTGAAAGGCTGTGTACCAGGATATAATCATCAAGCCTACTCATATATTCTGTGCTAAACTAACATATCCACTAAAAAATACAAAACAGTAGCAAAACGTAATGTTATTCATAAAATAATTTCTGTACAGTTCATTGCAGATTTGGAGTTAATTGTAAAAGCAGCACAGTTGTCTATCCTGCAGGCCAGTGTGGTTGTCATATATACTACAGGGCATTCTGTGACTAAAGTAAGTGAATGATTCATTTTATGGCTTTCATGTGCAGTCATGTGGAAATCTGAAGGTTTGTAGTCCATTGTCAGAACTCATTCTGCATCACTGCAGAATGACTCCCACCTGCCAAAACCCAGGACAAGCCTTTCCATCAGTTTTTTTTTAATACACTTTGTTAATGTGACCTGATGAGAGCAATTATGAACTTGAACTAATTAATTAATTGCTGTCTATATTGCAAAAAGAATGTGCAAATAAAAAAAAAATATTATAAAGAAAATATGTGTTTATCTAGTTCATGAAACCTCTCAAAATTCATTGACTTAACCATTACTTTATGCTAAACAATGTCAGTGTATTTGACAGAACTAATAAAATGGACTTTTTTTCTAAAATCTAATATCACCTTTTAACAGCACAGAACCAAATCAGTGGATCTTCAGCTGCAGGCACTTTTCAATGTTTATCTGGCTTTAAGGTTAACAGAAAACAGATAAATAAAATTGCATTTGAAAAAAGCTACTCATAATGTCATTCTGACAGTATTTAATATACTGACCAAGCAGATAAACTAATCAGTCAGGACGCATGGAAACAATGGATATAGAAACAATTTGTGCATATATGCATATGTAAGTGTTTATATTTACTCTGCAGTTACATCACAAAATAAATAAATATTATTAATACATTTATATATATATATATATATATATATATATATATATGCTTATTATTCACACATTTATGTTAATGAACCAGGTTGTTTATCAACATTGTAAATCACATAATGAATTCATATCAAACTCTTTTTGTTTCATTTCAAAAGCCATCCACTTCCTATAATGTAATTCACTAAATGAATACGTCTGTAACAATCACATAAGCTGTAATAACACTAACTATCAAATTAAAGATGGAAATTAATTCTACTTGCATAACCAACGTGATAGCCATTACACTACTGAACATTTACTTCACTGACATTCAAAACACTGTAACTTCAGCCTTATTTTCTTCAGTTGTTTCTTGATTCTACTAATTTCATTCCAAAAAGGTCTCTCTCTTCCCTAACAATAACTCAACATCCCCTTCTGTTTCAGAAGGACTCGTATTGTCCATAACGTAAAAATCAGTTTGCTTAGAATTTCTATAAAACCAATGTTTCCTGCTAGCATGAGAGGTGTTACATGAGGATCTTGCAGCTTCATCAGCGGTTTCACAGCAGCAAATAAAATGTTTATTTGCCCCATATGTTTTTTTTCTGGTTCCTAATCACAAGTACATAAGCTATTAAAAATTAACCTACAGATGCTATAAAAAAACACAAGCATGTGTTTCCTTCTTTTTTGTAAATCACTTTATTTCACTCCCTGTTCATCATTTCTTTCTAATAAAGGTGGGTCTCATCCACAACTCCAGAGATGCCTGAATGCATTTTTTGAGTCTTCCAATTGCTTCTCTTTATGCTCCAAATAGTAACACTCTTTCTTGCATTAAATCAGACTTAAATTTACATCGTTTCAGGAAATTCACATTATCAAGTCTTGAACTTCTAGTAGGAAGTCCTAAAACTCAGACCATTTCCTATAAATAATAGCTATAAACTGTACAATGTGAGCAGTCCCTTTTACATAGTTCAAAAGATCACACAGTTTCTCTACTTTTCCTGATTATGAGAGAAATAAATTGCCAGTAAATTGGCAGTAGTGACTAATGTACTGCATAAAGGCCGCCTTATAACCTGAATATTCTTCCCATCTTGTCATCATTAAATTTATGTAAGTCTCAGCCACTGCAATCCCAATAGTTACACAGACACCAGTTGCTAGCATGTTTTGGACAAGATGTAAAAACATATTTCCAACAATTACTTCAAATAACCTCATCTCATTCCTGGGTAACAATATTCTTCATAAATGAACAAAACTACCCATTGTATTTCTATGTCCTGTTGCATTTCCTTCTGAAACAAATCATATACATCCAGTCTAACTAACCAAACATTTTATGTACCTGTAAATTCCTTTAATTTCCAATAAAAATCAAATGTGTATTTTATATATGAGAGTGTATACAAGACACATTTATATAAGACAGTATACATTTTATGTAGGGTTTCAACTTTTTACCTGCTAGTACTGCTTTTGGCCTGTAAGCTAACACTACTGGCCTTAACAGGGGATCCACTGATTTTTATGTAACTTGGGAATATCAAAGAATACAGGAATTACTTGCTTTGAATTCAACCATGCAACAGATATTTAGTTAGTAATGCTAACAACATTAGTTTTGCTGCATGCTCTGTTAGTATCACTCATGTTCACTAACTTATAACAGCAGCATTAAGGTAGCAGTAATTCTAATTTGAACACACATCTCTCAGCATCCATTACATACAGCATCCATATTAGTTTCATTAAACACTTAGTATGATCCACCATTAGTTTATTTTAAGCATTTCCTTCCAAAAGGTCTAAATTAGAATAACATCTCAATGCAGTCTGATTTAAAATGTGCATCAGTCCTCTGTCACACACTTCCTCAAATATGGCAATAATAAAATGTAAGTCAGGATTAAAATAACTAGGTTTACTTGGCACTTTTCACAAGTAAAACATCTCTAAAAGGCACATGCACTATAATAATAGTAGCTACTATGTTATGGGTGGAGATTGAAGACAAAAACCTTTAATATTCAAAGGCAAAATGATAACTATTACTCTGCTTAAGATTTGCTTTACCAAAATGCAAAAAAGCTATACTGGCAGTCATCTGGATGCCTTGGCAGTTGTGTATGTATGTATGTATGTATCTATATATATATATATATATATATATATATATATATATATGTATATATATATATATGTATAAATTTATATATAGAGAGAGCAATACATATATTTATATCTATCTATAAAGTTGCTTAAACAAATGCTACCAATTTGAAGGTAGAGCCTTATTCATCTTGAACAATGTTATTCAGTGAACATTACTGTCCGCCACTTAAACAACTCCTACACTATAGTATCCTAGCCTAAGCACTCATGAATGAAAATGTTAATGATCTGTTTAGACAGTCTTATATACCTGCAGTGTCAGAAAGGAGTTTTTCCACTTTTCCAAATTAGAATCAGACTTGTTTGTGTCTTTCGGCTTTTCCCGGTTAGGGGTCGCCACAGCGGAACTCCGGTCCGCTAATGACTGGTAGTTGATTTTTACATGCCGAGTTACCAGCCCTGATGCACAACCTTCAACGAAGGTACACCCATTCATGCATATTTCTATGCAGAAGACGCTCTAGCTGAGAATCGAACTGGATAGCATCTTACTGTGAGGCGACAATGCTACCGCAGCACCACCACCGCGGATTCAAATTAGTATCAGACTACTGACACAAAATATCACATAAAAACTGGTCAATACTACCTTAGAGGGCTTAATGAAAATCCTGAAAAAAAAATCACATTACAAAAATCTCTTGATACCACTGTTTTGATACCCATGGACAAACATATAGTCCCCAAATCCTTGTTGATCTGCTTTAACAATTATATAAATCACTTTGTTAGAAATTGATTTTAATCCTTCTGATCTACAGTTAATTCAGATTAAGGGCTGCTCTGAATCTCTGCACTGTCTACCTAACTTCCGATGATCATTGTAATTGCTTAATTGTCTTAATCTCACATCCTCTTCTTAAAATGCTATCATTTGGCTTATTTCCTCCCAGCATACCATCTCTTTATTTTGTTCAAGTTTTTTGTCCTGCTTGTAATTTATCTCAGCTGCATAAATTATTGTATTGTTGCACTTTTATATATTTCTTTTTGTATGCATTGCACATAACTTGTAGTACTTGTTACAGTATCGGTTTCTATTTTCCTACTTTTGTAAATATTACTAGAAGGGTTTAAGACAAAAATATTATTTTTCCCATATTACTTTGTCATTACTATCAGAAGTTCTTGCATCAATAATTTTATTTCCCTTTTTAACACTTTATAATCAGGGTTGTGCCAGAAATAGGTCATTGGACCACTATCCATACCTGGTTAGCAAATGCATCAACCTGAAAGCTTCAAAACTGTCTCTAACTTGATTTCTATTGGAAGAAGGTCCATTTTTTTTGCTCTGTCATAGTCAAGACTTGAGTTCCAAATATTTTAGTCAACATTCATTTTGAAAAATGTTTCATGAGAAGTGGAGAAACACATCCATGACTCTTGCAGAACTGTTCATCTAATTTTCCATATTAGGTATTTAGTGAAATATTAATTTATTATTCCATTTCTCTGCACTTTACAGGTTTTGACTTTTTTCTCACATAATACCACTGGGACCTGTTTATGGGTGTCAATGAGAAGGTTACAGCATTACTCTTTTTTGAATGTTCTAGGCACATTTAAATTGTTGTCACTGGTAGAGACTGTGGGACATTTTTTCTAGTTTGTTCTTTTTTTAATTTTAGATGGAACTTTTTATTTTTTTCTTAATTCTAATGTTGGTCTTTTGGGGTTCACAGAGAAGGTTTGATTCTGGGATTACAACAAGATGTGTTTGGGATATGAAATGACATCTATTAGGGACTTGTGTTTTACTGTGTAAGAACAAACTAGATTTTTATGGAGTGATGAGTCAGAATGGAAGATATCTTACAGGAAGAAAATGTATGCAGGCCTTGTGGGGTGTGCTGACAGCATAAATCTCAAGCTCCAAACATTAAAAATAATAGCACTGACTCTTAAAACTCATAACGGAGGGTAAGAAAGCTGAGCACTTCTTTATTTTTCACAGAAGTTCTTTTTACACTAAACCTTATATAGTAAGTGATTGAAAATCCTTGATAAAAGCTTAGTTTTTATTTATTTATTTATTAATTATTAATTAAGGTATATCAATCTCCATTCAACCTAACACCATGCTCATGGGAGACTTTTGCTACCCTTTACTTAGGAGACTAAGTATACCAAAACATAATTTGAGGTAAAAATAGTATCCAAGGCTAAGGACAATCACAAGATGTTTTTCAGTTATGTCCGCGGATTCAACGGAAATACACAACACAACTTATACTGACTCTGGGGATATAGCAAATCTACTGGCCAATAAATTCAACTCAAATTTTACCCTACTTTCTCACTCTACACTGCTGATTAAAGGCCCCCAACCATAGCTGGCTCAACTAATATTAGGTCCTAAATGCACACTCCAAGGCAAAAACAATCTAATGATGGGACCTGGTAATATTCTGGGATGCTTTCTTAATAGTATGAAATATGAACTCTCAGGCCTACTAGAATTACAATTTAGTTATAGCCACCAAACTTGTTTCATACCAAATGAATGAAGGACTGCAGGAGTTATCCCTTTGCACAAGGGTGATTCATCCATGGACCCAGGAAACTCTCGACCCATAAATCTGACTAGTCTAATATGTAAAGCCATTGAAAGAATAATAATTGATATGCTAAATGATGATGCTCCACAAACTGGATCTAGCTCAGTTTCATTTCATCAAGGCAGGTCATGTCTATTCAACTTGATGGACTTCTGTGAGAATGGATAAGGGCAAAATGGTGCATACTGCTAGCCAAGGCATTTTCACAGTACCCCATACAGGCATTGTAGACAAGCTCACCAAATTAGGCATAAACCCCTACATCATCCACACTATAGCCAGCTCACTCAGAGATAGAACCCAAGTAGTAAGGATAGGGGATTCTGCCTCCACATAAGGGCCATCCTCTATTAGAGTACCTCAGGGCTCAGTGCTTGAGCCATCCATGTTTGGCATCTGGTTCTCTGACGTCAAAGCTAACATCAAAGGCTCTGGATGACCAAGTTCACAGATGATTGCAAATTAGATGCAGTCAATGAATGCCCCCATAACACAAGTACCCTCAGGAAGGCCTGACACAGGCTAGTAACTAATGCCAGAGTCGCAATCTGAAACTCAATGCAAAAAATGTATAATAGTATCTTTTGGTAAGAAGATCATCTCTGTAAATTACAATATTGATAATACACCTCAGGAGTGGACCCAGTGGTCAGGGATTTGGGAATGCATGTAGACAGAGACTTGGCCTTTGACCATCATGTGGATACTGTAGTAAAAGCATCAATCTATGTTACACAACTTACAAACAGGGATATCCAGGTCCAAAAATGTCATTGTTCCATTTTATTTGGCCCTCATTAGACCAATCATTGGGTACAATGCACCTTTCATTATGTACCTGATCAGACATATGTAACAACTGGAGTTTCCACAGAGGTTACTCACAAAAAGAATACCTGGTGTACAAAACAAGTCCTATGTGGACCACCTCAAAGCCTTGTCCTTATAGTCAGGTTCCTGCATGCTGCTGAGAGTGGACCTAAACATAATTTAGGGACTTGTGTCCTGTATGTGACAGCACCCCCCATACCACTTGCTATTTAAATATTCCCACTCTGAGATTGCAGTACAGCGAGGCAAATGGTAATTATACAATGACTGTCTGTAAATATGCAAAAATGAGCACACTGATTGGCCAGCCTAACCAACATGCCCATTGGCTTAGAAAACATTCTCTGATCCATCTTTAATGGTCCTGTTGTACAGTTGCAAAACAAATGGCATCAGAAACACAAAATCACATAATCCACAGACCTCAACCTTGTATGCAACATAAATAAGACATACTAGAGGGAGAGGTATGTGTCTTAGAGACTATCCCTTCTCTGGAAGAGGTTTCCCATCCATGTGAAGCAGAGTTCTTCCTTGCACTTATTCAAGTCCAACGTGGATGAGTGGCTGGCAAATTGTAAATTTACCCATGGTCTGGCACCTATGTCTCTGTTAAAGAGAGGAAGTTTGTAAATGCTGCCCTAGTGATTATCTATATATATATATATATATATATATATATATATATATATATATATATGGGTCTACTTCTAAATTTTGAAGTTTCAAAACTTCAAATTTCTTATGGTCAAGACCATAAGATTGAAGTTTTGAAACTTTAAAATTTAGAAGTAGAAATTTTCAAAATTTAAATGAAAGAAAAAATAAAAACAAAAAAGCTGTTTTTTTAACATTGCCCCCCTGCACCCCCCATACCACTTGCTATTTAAATATTCCCACTCTGAGATTGCACTACAGCGAGGAAAATGGTAATTATACAATGACTGTCTGTAAATATGCAAAAACGAGCACACTGATTGGCCAGCCTAACCAACATGCCCATTGTAAATTTGAGACTATACTAATGTAAAAAGGTCCGGTCGCCCGGACTTTTTCCGTTAGTATATCTTTTTTTTTTTTCAGAGATAGCAACGGAGAAAGGAAGATCTTCGTTGCTTTTTTAAAGATATCTTGCTGTTATACGAGTTGAAGAACTCATGAGGCATCTTTGACAAAAAAGCAACGGAGATATTCCTTTTTCCATTGCTACCTCTACACAGCGCTGATGTACTGCGTAAGTGTGGGAACTTGCCTCTTATGCATGTGCAGCACATCAGACCTGCCCCAGGATACCAGACAGCTCTGGAAGGGCAGCACGGAGGCATTATACAATGCCATTATTTAAGAAAAATAACTTTTTTTCCCTTAAATAATGTCGTATAATAGCAATAACCCACTTCTGGGTGTGGGTGATGCTGGATTTACCCACGGTTGTCTTTGTTTGGAAACTCGGGCTTCGCCCTTGTGACCAAACCACACCAACCATGGGTAAAATCCAGCATTATCCACACCCAGGCATGGGTTATTGCTTAAATATACCATTCCGTATTGCACGGCAATCTCCATTTAAATGGTTCAAAGTTTCAAAACTTCAATTTTATGGTCTCAACCATAAGAAATTCTAAGTTTTGAAACTTCAAAATTTAGAAGCAGACTCATCTGTATATACCCAACACAGACATAAGAGAGCAAAACCTCCACAATATTTTTCTGAAGCTTAAAAGGCCCTTTAGGGTTGTTAGTCTTGTAGTATCCTATGATATCCCATAACCGGGTCTGACCTTAAAGAAATCAGTAGGTCTAGGAGGAGCAAGACTAAATCTGGGCAGCAAAATCATAGTGCTATGCCTAAAAAAACAGTTTAAAGGTATAGCTGACAAAATGAATACTGAATGATTCATATAATTGCATACATTTTAACACTGTGAGGCTGTTTAATTCACTTCTTCCATTCAGTCCTGGTTATTTGAGGGAATGCATTAGACTGCTTAACATGAATGCATTTTCTGCATGTACTATACATTTAGATTTAGGGGGGAACTCTTCCCTACAGGTCTGCGATGCATTTATGTATGCTTTTGTTATCATTAACTTCTTTCTGGTTTTGACATGTACTTTTAAACTTGACTATCAGTTTTTCGTTTTGTGGTCTGGATAGCTTTCAGGTTTGGAAATCATCACAGAATTTCTGTGGGAGGCTAAGTGAATAACAAATATTTATTGCTACTATCATGCTTTCTTCTTCTTCTTCTTTCGGCTTTATCCCGGTTAGGGGTCGCCACAGTGGATCACCTGTCCGCACATTGAATGGCAGTGGAGTTTTATGGTGTCGAGTTGCCAGCCCGGCGCCCAACCTTCCACAGAAGGCACACTCACACGCACACCTAGGGCCAATTTAGAGTGTCCAATCCACCTGCAGCATGTCTTTGAGATGTGGGAGGAAACCGGAGCACCCGGAGGAAACCCACGCGACCACAGGGAGGACATGCAGACTCATATGTTGTAGAGTAGGATATGCAACATTTGTTTTTGTTTTTTTTTTTTAGTTTGGCTCTCAGAATGGGGTTGCTACACTCATACTCTCTGTCTTAATGTGTACTTATTATCATGTTTAGTATTCCACTGTGTTGTATAACTTTTAGGTTAGATTTAGAATAAGATGAAGAGTTTTGGTGTAGTTAAAATTGTAGTGTCCTTGTTTACTGGTAGCTTTAGAATGAAGGGGATGTTGTGTTCTCTGTGACCAGGGCTGACCATTGATAATTCTAGTAGAATATGATAACTATTTCATCATATAGGTGTAGGGTTGAAATATACTTGATGACTATTGTATGATGGTAAAACTGTAGTGTGGCACTCAATAAAACACCTGGCAGTGTAGATCAGACATTTGTTTTTATTAGAACCTGCCTTCTATAGCTAACATTAAGATAGATACTACATATGCAGATGTCTGGTGTGATAAAATGAGTAGTATTTTGTATTGTAGTAGTGGGAAACAAGTTTAGTGACAAATTGCTATGATGTTGCTGGTATACTGGTGATAAAAGAAAATATTCAGAACTCTTAATTACACATGCATTTTTCTCAAACACCATTTATCTTGTACACACAGAATACATGCTTGGATATATGTATGAATGCAAGAGAACATAGGATGTGTGTATGGTGCAGATATTATCGCATTCCCAAGAGATTTGTGAGGCGCGTGTCTGAAAGCTGACTGCCTTATAATCTCTTATCATGCCAAAACACAGGTACAATGAACACTCCCAATTGCTTTATAGTGCTTATAAAATGGACATTCATATTTTTTATACTTTTAATTTTACATTTAGTAATTTCTGTATAATAACTACATGTTTTGCATTATATTTCAGTGTAAAATTTCTCCTCCGCCCATTTAACTAATTCAATGCTTTGCAGAGGTATACTGTTTTAACTTTTTAACTCGTTGATTTTAGTAGAAAATAATAAAGTTTGTCATTTTAAGGACCCTTCTGTCAAACTGTTATGTGCATTTGCAGTTTGATTTCTATGGGTTCTCGCACAGTTGTTTGTGTAAGTCATGTATTGCATTTCATTTTGGTACAAAATCATCAAGGTTGTGATTTTAAGGACCCTTCTGTCAAACTGTTATGTGCAGTTGCAGTTTTATTTCTATGGGTTCTCACACACTTGTTTGTGTAAGTCATGTACTGGATTTAAGTTGCACATGCTCACTGTCAAGATTCAGGTAGAGGAGATGATCCAGAGAAGTTATGTTGAAAATTTGACTTTAAAATATTATGTTATGGCAGAATTACTTGTATTTGTTGAACATAAAGAAAAAAAAAACTTTTGGCTTGCCAAGCTGACCTTGGCTCCTCCAAGTGTGTCCTCCTTTCAGATCCCATGGCCTGCTATTATGACATGCACTCTGTGGTTTGCCTTCTAGGAGACCCATATTTATAGGTGTCCCCAATCCCCATGTGTAAGTTTTAAGAGGGATGAGTCACCAGGTGTCAAGCATGGGATAGGGACAGTTGAGGAGCATTCATACTGCAGATCGATAGATATTTCTTTAGACTATTCTCCTCCAACTTGGATGAGGTACAGCCTGTGAATACATGTGTAGCCTGGGCCCTAGAGCAGCTGTGACTCCTCAGCCATCCTGCACATCCCAACCAGAATTGTTCCAACCCTTGGTTTCCACTAGCACTTTAGTAAAAAATCTACTCCCACCACAATGCTTGCTCTGCCCAGAACTGACAGGCCCAGCTTTGTCAGTCTGTATTCTTTTTGTCAGTCTTTATTGAGCTGCTAATTAAAGTCAGCCCACCTAGGATATAGTCAGGGCTTCATTTCTCTACATCACCGGAGCCAAACAATGTTTTTTAATGTTTTTGAAGTTTCATTTTAACTAATTATCATGTGGGATTAAGTTTTAACTATAAAGCATTTTCATATAGAAATTTTCAGGATAGTCATTTTAAGAACCCTTTGGTCAAACTATTTTGTGTTGCACAAGTCCATTTGGAATCCTAGTTCAGGAGTGGTCCACAGATGCTATTTTAAAAAAAGCCATCTCAAATTGTTAAATGTTAGTAGTTGTGGTCATATGGTGAAAATAATTTAAAATGTATATGGGCCATTTTAACAAAGCAGTGACTCTTCATGATTACAACTTTTAGGTACATGGAATTTTGATACAAATTTTTCAGGGCCATCATTTTATGGACCCTTCTAACAATAGTGTGTTGTTTTACAATGTAGTTTTTAAATATTATTTCACATTCATTTTTGTAAATCATATTTCAGATGATTCAGTATCGCAGCTCTTGTGGTCCATACATGATATGTTGCAAATCTGAGTTCAGTATTAGCTTTTGCAGAGTTGTAAGGGATGATTCAAAATGATGTTAAAACAAAATGCATTCATTTATTATGTATTAATATTGATTTTTAATTTTTAACTGTTTTTTAATTATTTTTTAATTTTTAAATGTTTTTTAATTTTTAAATGTTTAATTTCAATTTTTATTTTGTTTCACTGGAGCTTTTCTCCCCGGGCCTCTATTGAAAATGGAAATATATCCAGTTAGACTAGCCCGGTTAACAAATGTAAAATAAAAAAAATAAAAAAATTTATGTTTATTTGTTTTGTACCATAGTTTTTTATAGTTATGATTATAATGTTATCGTGCTTCATTCTGCCCTGTAGGTTTTTGTTTTAAAGTATTTTCTGTTTGTTTATTAAGTATATGGGGGGGTGACTACAAAACCCAGTTACATTACAGATTAGAAAAGAGAAAAAATAATGTCAGTAATGTTATGAAGGTTGCAGAGAGAAGAGATCATGAGGGAATTTATGAGGGTGGAGCACCCATTATTAGAAGTCCTTTTTGGGATCCCTAAGATCCATAAAGATTCATCTAACCCCCTTTTCGACCTGTTGTCTCCTCACCTCAGTTTGTGACAGAAGGCATATCATTAGTTCTTGATTTTTTATTGAATCCTGTAGTTCAGAGAATGGAATTTTACATTAGAGGTTCATGGGATTTTTTAAGTAAATTTATAATTTTTAGTTTAGAGTATGAGTTTGATTCTAAGAAAAATGTTATGTTTACAGTGGATATTTGTTCCTTGTTCACCAGTATACGCCGTGATTTGGGAATTGATTTTCTTAAGCATTTTTTGTCTGCCTTTACCTCTTTGTCAGCAAATGATGTGTATGTTTGTAATGTACTTTTGGAACTTCTTTTGTTATTATTTTTATTTAATAGAGTGGTTTATAAACAACAGAAGGGAGTTGCCATGGGGTCTGCTGAAACCCCAGCATATGCCAATCTGGTGCTTGGATGGTGGGAGCAAAAAGTTTTAAAACCTGTCATGGCCATATTTCATGTGAAGTTTTATGCCAGATTTGTTGATGATTTGTTTATTTGTTATTGAGGGTACTGAAAAGGAAGCCCTTAAATTAATCAATAATTTGAATGAACAGTCAGACTTCTAGCCCTAAGTGACCCTTAGTAAACTTCAAGAAGTAAGTTCTTTGGATATTACTGTTAAATGGGATTCCCTCACCTATAAATTTAGTAGCAGGATTTATAGAAAGAATACCTTTGTGAATAGTTACTTACATTATGCTAGGAATCACCCTATGTATATGAAGAACAACATTCCCAAGGGGCAGTTGATACGTGCTTCCAGGATGACATCAGAGAGCATTGAGTTTGAAGAAGAAGTTAGATTTATCGTTAGCATGTTTATAGAAAGAAGGTACAAGGAAGAAATGTTATCAGGGTTAATGGAAGAAATTAGAGGATGTAGGTACTCTGATCCCCCCCCCCATTTTGAAGTCTGGGTTAATTATTAAGGAATCTGATACCAAAGCATGTTCTGAAGAAAGTATTAAATATGACACCTTTTGTTGTTTTGATATGGCAGTGGACAGACCTAGTATTGTGTCCATTATTGGCAAGAACTGGAACATTATTAAAGGTAACTTTGATCTTTTTAAACTAATGGGGGACAAACCCAAATTTGTCTTTAAGAATACCTCTAATTTAAAAAGGTGTTTACAACAAGACAATTTTAAGGTTGATAGTTCTGGTTACAGTATGAGGGCAAAAGGAATGTACAAATGTATTTTTTTGTGTGGTGTGTAGGAAGGCCCTTTTATAGAATTGTTCCATTTAGATAGAACTTTGCCTGTTAGAGGTTCTATAATTGTAAGACACAAGGGATTGTTTATGTAGCTGTTTGTTCAGTAGGGAATTTTATATAGGTATGTCCACAAGGTGTTTATATCAAAGAATTGAAGAACATTTATATGCCATCAGGGTTAAAAATGTGAATAACGCACTATATAGGCATACTGTTAGCTGTCCAGAATATAAAAAGTTTTTATGTTCTATTTTGGAACATGTACCCAGGAATTTCAGGGGGGGATTGCTATAAAAATCAAGTTGAACAAAAGGAGACTGCATGGCAGCTAGGATTGGGGGCAGATAAAATGTTTCTTAAAGAATAGGAGGTTAAAGGTTTACAAACGTTTGTTATAAGTGTTGTATTGTTTAATATAAATTAATGGTTTATTGTTGTTTTTTATTTTACATGTACTATTTTTAGGTAGTATGGCTATTACGTTAAATGGAGTTATTGTAAGTTCTTTTTGAGTGGTTAATTTATTGTCTTAGGGTGCGATGTGTAATTGTTAGGATGTGTTTTATTTATTTAAGAGAACAGTTTAATGTGTTTTAATGTTGTTCTGAAGCAGTTCCTGTGGGGATGAAAGTGATAAAAGGTTTTTACACTAAGTATGGTATTTCATTTTATTTGATCCAGTTCCACCTGTTCAGCAGATTTATTTTTGGTGTTTGTATTCACACCAGCTGAACTGCTGTGTAGCAGACATCCCTGAAACAGATATAGCCAAAAAGCATGGAAGGAAGTAAACACACCCTTTAAACAATGTAAAAGGATATTTTTCAGGCTCTCAGCACAAGTTAAGAATTATGATGCATACAGAAAGAATAACATATAGAAAATAGAAGATAAATCAGGGAGTATATAACAGAAATGCTTCTCTCAGAGAGTTCAGACCAGGAAGTAAATTTCTAGTGCTAGTACCCAATGCTGGAAATAAATTCCTGGCACAGCAGCAAGTTCCTTTTAAAATTATAAAAAAATAAATGAAATGAATTAATAAGGAGGCACAATCAGGAAAGGAAAAACAGAATGGTTATACCACATAAATATTCTGACTTTGGAAAGAAACTGAAATTTCTGTAATATATTTGCAAGAGAAGATAAGATCCCACATCATATCTTGAAGTTAACATAGGGTAGACCTTGTCCATGACTAAAAAACAGGAATTCAAAGAATTTGTACTCAGTAACAATGCAATATTTCCAGAAGGATTTTTCCAGAGATGCCTGCCAAAACCATTTTAATGCAACACGATGCAGAAGCCATGTATTGCAAAAGAGTCCTTTTGAATACTTATTGGATACCAGGATCTAAAGCCAAGCAATTTGTGAACTGGTACAATACGCTCAAAACTGCAGTAATAGAAGCATTACAAGGTGACTGGAACAGTTCCATTATACTTGTGTTCAAGTTTGATGAGGTCTATAAAGTTGTCCAAAAACTTTAGGATGTTTTATTTATTTATTTAGTTATATATTTTACATTTGTTGACCAGGTTTGACTGGCTGAGCTGATAGCCCTTTTTTAGTGTTGGCATGGGGAGGAAATCTCCACAACATTTACATATAAAATTTTAACATTAAAAAATATGTAAACAAGAAGACTTTAACAATGCTTAAGTTGAAATGAAACATGAGGAAATATTAAAGTTCTAAGTTGTAAAAAGTACAACTTTAGAAAATATATAGGGTGATTGTGTTTACATTACATTTACAAAATATGAGCAAGGAAGCAAAGAGCTAAGATTGTAGATGCAGTCAGTTGTTTGTCACTAGAGCAAACAGACAGAGGTGTTCTAAGAGGGAGTAAGAGGCAATCATCAAGTTAAGAGGAGGACGATAGATGGCACTAAAAGTTAAGAGAACCAGTAAAAGGCTGACAGAGTACTAGACATAGGAGAGGATGACAGTTTGTTAAATAATATTTCTAAATTTGCATCATATCTGATACCTGAAAGAGAAAAAATTGATTGAAAGGTTGGGCACACTTACATTTCTGTCCACTTTACACCTTAGCCAAAGGTTACTAACAAATTCCTCCAATATTAAGGAAAAGATGGACTTCCTTGTAACTGATACATTCTTACATCATAGATGTCTTCCTTTTCATCTTCTCAGAGAACTTGCAACATTCTATAAGCTGATAGATAAGATTCTAAACCTTTGAGCTAGATATACCACACTCTACCTACATGCTCTTGTCATGTTCTCTGAAGAAAAGGAGAGTAATCTTCCAAAAGTTCAAGATATTTTCATCTAACCCAGCAAATGGAAAGTTAGGCATGCCAGAAGTGTGTTAGTTGGGCTGTAGAATGGGCAGAGGGACAGTGGAAACACAGAATGAACATGTGAAAGCAGTTCAGAACTGGCCCATGCCAACACCAAAATAATAAGAACTTTTCAGGCCTGGTGTGCTAATATCACAAACTAATTTCAGACTTTGCTACCATCACTTACTTCCATACTGACCTAACTAAAGGTAAGGCTCCAGCAAAAAGCCTGAAAAACCTGATGTGCTCCAAACCAATTCAGAAAGTATATGACTTCTTCATATAGTTCATGGTCCACATCAATGACTTTACAGTAAACATCATACAGAGTTGTCCTAGACAGTATAGGGGCAGGAAATGTTACTTGAAAATGAAAATAGATTATCTGGCAATCAAATGGTTCATCACCACCCTCAAATATTCTTAGCAAGGAACAAAATTTATATTAAGTACAGCCTCACCCCCTTCAGGGGCTTTATAGACAGAAAGGCCATAATTCCAAAGTGTCTTATTGGGGATTAATTCCCCAGTCATATGATTTTGAATTGTCCATCACCACAGCTAGCCTTGGCTAAACTGGCACACTAGGAGAAAAGGCTCTTTGCCACCCTTTCCTCCTGATGCCCATTCCATCCTTCTACGCTATCCAGATGACTTTTTTCTTCCTTTTTCTCACAGTTTGTCTTACTCTTCAGTTTTTCCTGCAGTTATTCATTCATTCATTATGTCATATTGAAGCAAAACTGAAGTCTGAAAACTATAGAGGAATTAACTCTATTAAGCTAAATGTCTAGGGGCTTCAAGTCCCACAGAGGCCATGGGGGGTCTTGATGTTCTGAGGTTTATTTCAGAGGTTTTTAAACACCTTTCTTTTCCAGTGATTGCCTGAACAAAACCATAATCAAAGAAAGAATTCTAGCATTACTCTTCAACTTTTATTCTACATCTTTCAGCATATTCTAACTAGGCCCACAGAAGACATGACGTTTTGTTATGCTCTAGATGCATTTTAGAGTTTTTTTAAATAACATTTTTGTCCAATTTGTGCCTGAGCAAAAATCATGATCAAAGAAAGAAATGTAGTATTACTCTTCAGCTTTTTATTTCTTGTTTCTTTTCAACACATCTTGACAGACCAAGAGTACACTGTAATAACTGCAGCAGAAATAACTGTATTGTCTAGGGTCTGGGGCCGCTAGGCCCCTAGAAGTATTGAATATTCTTGATGCTCTGAGATGCATTTTACATTTTTTTTAAAACCTTTTCATCCAGCAATGACATAAACAAAACTCATGTTTAAAGAAAGAAATTCAGTTTTATTCTTCAATTTTGCTTCCCTGGACCCTTTTAACACACCCTAAGTGATCTAAACTACTTTGATCCAATGATGACCTGAACAAAAATATGCATATGGAAAAGAAATACAATCTTAATTTTTTATTACAAGAACAAAATAATTTGTGCCCAAGTCTTAATGTTCAAAGCTGCCCAAACACCATTTCACAATAAATTGTGATGGCAATTGCTTGCAAAGATACATATATCATATCTGGGTATAGTACCTGCCCCCAACCCCCAATCTCAAAATAGGTAGTCACATTCTGTGTACCCCCTTTAGTGTTAAGTTGCGAGAGAATTAAGGCACAGATGCCCACAATTATATTTTAGCTACTACTGCCAAATTTATATACAGCATTCTGCCTCGACCCTACCTTCACAGATGTCAGACTGGGACAAAACTGAAAAAAAAAAAATCTGATATAACATATTTGCTGTTGGACATATATAAACAACATGCTTATTTACTATCTTCCAAAATATAGCCACCTGTATATGAATCACATGTTTGATTGTAAGGAAAATGAAAAAAAATTATTATAATAATGTTTTTAACCTGTTACTTATAGAGACAGTCCAGTGCTCCTGCACACGCTATAGGGACCCTAAGTACACCCCTCTGAAAATTTGTAGGGGCCATTAAATAATGACCTCACTGTCCCCAGCAGAACATAAGATGTAGTGACTTCTGAGGTTTGCAAGGAATATTAAAGAAATAATGACAATGTCACCAGCTCTCCAGACAAGTACAGCAGCCTTCTGTGTGTACCCATGACAAGGCTGGTTTTAGACTAGGTGCGGTTCAGGGCAGACACAATTAATAAGCCCATGTCAAAATGCAATTATATAGCCTTGGTGTGTGGGGGATACCAGTCCCCCAGAAGTTTTTTTTTTCCCAAATGTTTTTATTCATTTTATAACACACTAATTTAACAGTATAGAAACAAGAAAAAAAAAACAACGAAACTATATACAATGTCCATAACAATTTTAAAAAGCAGTATATATAGGAGAACACTTAATATTTCTCTAACAGATTAAACAATTTTGTCCAACCAATTAACTGATGAGTTATGTTGTTAGTCCTTGCTTTTATAGTAGCAATCTCATTCTTACAAATGTATTTCACAGGATGAATAAACTCAACTTTAAAGACAGGAGTAGATTGGGATTTCCAATATTTATTAACAATTTTCCCTGCTATAGAGAGGATAGACCAAAGTAAAAATGTTGGGTTTTTAGGAATGACTTCAGAAACAGGAACATTGAAAATGATAAGGGAGACGGGAGTCAGAAATTATGCAGTTGTCATTCCACTGAGCTTTACAAAGATATTTAAAGTCTAACCAAAATGGGGAAATTATTTTGCAATTAACAACCATATGTATTCAGTCAGCATCAGGGTGTCCACATCTCCAGCATTTTATTTCATCTTTCTGGTACATTATTGCTAGTCTATGTGGGGTGAAAAAGCATCTGTGTAAAATTTCCATGTGTATACATGCCAGAACAGGGAAGATGTGGATTCCTTCACTGACTGCAACAAAGTTTTCATCTTTTTCTTAGAATACTTGTTTATTAACTTCACTTGAATAATTCCAAAAAGAAACATCTGTTTTGCTGAAATCATTTCTGAGAATTTTATAAATAACAGATATGTATGAAGTGTTCTTGGGTAAGCTATTAATATTTGTTGAGATAAAATCCAAAATTTTTAAGCTACTCTTATTGTATGTCTCTAATGAGGGTATGAGCTTAGTTAGTATATATAAAATCCTTACAAGTTTGGATGTCCAGCCAGTTGCAATTCTGCAAACTATATCTGCTGATCAAATAGTCTGCAGAACTTATTTTATTAGCTGAGAGAAATTGATTCCAATATAATAGGTCACCATTCTTAAATTCTAACATTTTCTGAGTATCAAAAGATATC
Source organism: Protopterus annectens (assembly GCF_019279795.1). NCBI lineage: Eukaryota > Metazoa > Chordata > Ceratodontiformes > Protopteridae > Protopterus > Protopterus annectens. The sequence goes on from NC_056731.1 coordinate 657,732,034, forward strand.
AAACATTAATTTGTGTAGGCAATAGGAAACATAGTTATTAATAAATTCTTAATTAATTTATTAGAAAACATAAGCTTTTAAACAACAGCAATATCTGGTTTGTAAGAGGTGTAAGAAGAAGTTTTGACCTGTCACTTTGAATGTATATTTTTAAAATTCATATAAAGATGTTTGTATGTATTTGAGTATATGGTTCAAGCAATGTCCTATTGCTATTAAGAAGTAAGGTTTCATGTACTGATTTCCAATATGATGGATAAGAAGTATTATTCCAAAGCAAGAGTATATTAATAAATGCAGATTAAATAAAAATCAGTATTTGGAAACCCTATGCCTCCTTCATCCCAGCTTGTGGTGTGCCAGAGAAGAGAAATTCTTGTTTTTTGGGGATACCAAAGGAAGCTGAGTAATATGTTATTCATTTTCTGTTCATTTTGATAGGTGGGGGGATTATTAGAGCTTAGACAATGAATACGATTTTAGATAACAGTATCATTTTGATTAAAGTTAGTCTGTCTTCAGATGTGAAGAAGAGTCTGTTCCAACTGTCAGTAAGACTTGTAATTGAGTTTATAAGTTGTTGGTAATTAGATATGAATGATTTTTTATAATTAGATTCAATAATGATACCTAGATATTTAATATGCATACAATCCCAGTTTATGTCTCTTTTTGATCTAAGTTTCATAGTAACATTTTTATTCACTAGAAGTGCCTGAGTTTTTCTGTGATTGAATTTTAGACCCGAGATGTTTGCAAAGAAGCCTAGATTATGTAATAGGTCATCTAAGAATTTTCAATATTATTAGAACTTATTAGTAGGTCATCAGCAAACAGTTATATCTTGGGAGATAATTTGTCTGACACTTTATATCCTTTAATGCTGTCATTAATTCTAACATAATTTACAAGAGTCTCAATAGCCAGGGCAAAGAGTAATGGGGAGAGAGGGCATCCCTGTTTAGTACCTCTTAATATTTCAAATGGACTAGATAGATAAGATCAAATCTTTACATAGGCTATAGACTTTTCATATAGTTTTTTAATTAATCTTATAAAGTTTGGGGAGAAATGGTATTTTTGCAGAGCTTTAAATAGATATAGCAAACTTAGGAAGTCAAAAGCTTTATCTATATCAAGGCTTAAAATAGAAAGCTCATTTTTTTCTTGTTTGCTAAGTCTATTAAGGGCAATACTTAATTATATTGTCTTGCACCTTTCTGTTCTTGATAAACCTGGTATGTTTTTTTTGAATTAGTATTGAAAGAACATTATTTAATCTGTCTGGTAAGATAGACATGAATATCTAGTAATTAACGTTAAGCAAAGAAATTGGCCTGTATGATGTGCAAAGTTTGGGCTCTTTATTTGGTTTCAAGATGGGAGAGATGATAGAATATTTCCATGAGGGAGGGATGTTCGCTCTAGTTTTAACTTCTTGGAATGCATTGAGTAAGATTTTCAAGATGTTATCATGTAAGAGTTTGCAAAATTCCACAATTAGACCATCCGGCTCTGGTGCCTTTTTTGTCTTAAGATTTTTTTGCTGTTTGTTCCTTTAATTCTTTAAAGGAAAAGGGTTTATCTATGTTATTAATATTGTGTTTAGATAGCTTCTTTTGAATATTATTAGCAAGAAAGTCGTCTATACTTTTGCTATCACAATTATTATTAATATTCTTATGTTTTTTTTAAACATAATAAGATATTTTTAGATCTGTAACTTTGATAGTCTAATTATTTCTAGTGTATATTATTTCTTTTATATAACTTTTTCATTTAAATGTTTAGAGCTAATCTCAAACCTGTGCATACTCTTGGGATTGAGTAGGATTGTAATCTGATTTTTTTTTCATATTTATTGATATTTTATGCTGCACGATATCATTATAGTCCATGTTCAGTTTACATATATCAGCTAATGCATATTTGTCATTTGCTGTAAGTTTTAGTTTTAGTTCATCAGTTTCTTTTTGCATGTCTACCAGTTTTTATCCCACTCTTTCCTTTTATTTATATAGCAACTTTTGATTATACCATGTAGGACTACCTTTAAAGTGTCCCACAGGACGATATCTGAAACCTCACCATTATTATTGGTGTCTAGGTAAAGCTTTATTTCATCTAGAAACCATTCTTTAAATCCTTGTACTGTTACTAAATAAGCAGGTAGTCTTTGGCAGAAGTTTAAGGGGCCTGTATTAAGTGTAACATTAAAAGTGATAACATTGTGGTCAGACATAGGGCATGATCTTAGCATTACATTATCAGTTTTGGCCAGTAAAGAACTGGTTACAAAGACTGTGTCTATGTTGGTCTGTGTGCTAAATATGTAAGAGTAGTGAGAATACTTCAGGGAGGAGAATATTTTATGCCATCAATGTCAATTAGGTTTCTGTCTTTTGCATAGGTGTGCAAGTGCTTGGCAACAGGGGACATCTTGAAGGGCTTAGAGCTTGTAGTATCAGTAGAAGACAAGATACAATTAAAATCACCTGTTAATAGTAACTCACCTTTAGACTTTAATGTTAAGGTGTCTAAATATTTTTTCACCATTTTACTTCCAATACCCAGTATCCAGTAGGTGTTTGCATAAGTGTACATCTTTTTGTCTAGTTTTAGCATGACTAAAGCAAGCATACCATCATTGCTTGAGTATGAGTCTTTTTCTGGAATTGTCATTGATTTTCTGTTTGTTTCTGCGTAGTCTGTGTGTGGTTGTAGTTTGAAGTTACCAAAATCTTATAATCCTTAAAGATTAATTTGTTTAGCTCTTCTTTTATTAAGTTGTTGTTTATCTTTTCAGCTTTTCCCAGTTAGGGGTCGCCACAGCGGAACTTCGGTCCACTAATGATTGGCAGTAGATTTTTATGGTGCTGAGTTGCCAGCTCAATGCCCAACCTTCAGCAAAGGCACGCCCATTCACGCATGTCTTTCAAATGCCACTTGACCGTGGGGAGGACATGCAGACTCCACACAGAAGGCACTCCAGCCGAGACTAAGTGAGATTCTTAAATGAATGCAAAATCTGCTTTCTGTAGCATTAAATATTTGTTGACATTACTCCTTTTCATGGGGTTGTTCAATCCATTGACATTAATAGATATAATGTTAAATGTTATCATTTGATGAATACTGCTATTATAAGTAAAAGTGAAAAGTGCTTTCCTTGATTCATTATGACAAATACATTTTTTTTAAAACTGTTATCGACAATTTAAAAACTCTACATTTGAAAACAATAAAACTGTATATTTTAACAACCTTCTCCATGGATAAACTAAATCCAGGCTTACTATATCTCTCATAGAAACCACAAACTAACCCTCTCATGACATCTAGTGGGAATTCCTTGCTTCTGTAGGTTAATAGAAAACAGAAATGAAACTGTATGTACATTAAAACATACAAAAGAAAAAATTTGATTTAACATACTATGTATGCATGAACTACGAACATGAAGCTCAATACAGTTTCTTAATTATTTTATATAAACAGACTAAGATAAATTGATTAATCCTCATAATTATTTGTTACTATGAGTAACTGCAAGACTATGATATCATTAAAGCAGACAGGAAAATAGATGCATTTAAAACTGTCACTGTCAAAAAATATTTGTTGTTCTTATTTAAATATAAATGTAATTGAGATTAAGTAAATCACTATTTGCAGTAAAACATTTGTTTAGAAGACTTTTTTGATAAAATAATTGCTAGATGAATGAAAACACGGTTCAAATTATCATTCTTGAATCCGATTGGCTGTTAGAGTTCAGTGAAGAGAAACAGGTTCAAAGGTCATGCCTACTTCCTAAAGACAGCACAGATGGCTTCTCATGAGTCTGAGAGCAAACTGAAGCCTTTAGAAGCTTGAGCTTGTCACAGAAGTTATCAAAATTCCATAAAAAAAGTAAGTAGGTGAGAATTTTCTAGTGAAGTGAAGCTTTTAAGCACAACTTGTAAAATGATGAATATTTAAAATAAAGGCTGTGTATTACCGACCATTTACAGCTATAAGATATATTAGCTAAATGGAGTATATTACAGAAGTTCAGTTAAGTAGTAAATGTATAAATAATAATAAAATGTCACCACTTTCTTTTTAAATACTTAAAAGTAATACAGTAAGCATTTCTCTCTCCTGCAGTGATTATATACTATGCCACTAGGACTAAAACAGAAAGGGGAAAGGGAAGGCACATGCATGGAGAAATAAGTATAGGATATAAAAGAAATATATATAAATATATGAAATGAGTGAATAATTTTATACCATTTCACTAGTGCTAATACCATGTACGTATATAAAGAGATAAAAGTATAAAGTAGTAGTTTGTAGTTGGATAAGATTTTGATTTACTTGAATTTTGAGTACTATATATTATTTATAAAGTTTGCATTGCTGTAGAAAGGATAATAGGAGAGAAAAAAGTCACATTACCTTCTGTGGACAATTCTGCATTATTTAGAAGGGAGAAAAAACTTGCATGAAATGGGAAGTTATGTATAATCATTTGTTTCTGGGGTTTGTTTTTTCTATTTAATAGTCCACTCATTTTGTTAAGCTTGTCTTTTTAAGTTCATTGAAGAATCCATGGGTTCAGGCTGAATTAAAAGGTTCTTTTTTTGGACAAATGTGGATGCTTCTTCAAGAGAGTCAAAAGTTTTCTTTCCTTCTGGCAGGGATCGTTTTATTCTTACTGGGAATATGAGTTGTGCTTTGATTCCTTCCTTTTTTAATGATTTTATTAGACAGACACATGCTCTTCTTTTGGACATTACAGGGGGTGAAAAGTCATTGTCAAACCTGATAGATTTATAACCAGTTTTTAATGGAGCAAGGGACCAGGCAGTTCTTAAAACAAGGTGTTTGTTTTGAGTGGAGATCAATTTTACAATAATAAATCTTGGATGGCTGTTTTTACTGGATACAGAAGTTGTAGTTCTATCCCGAAGGATAGTGCTTCAGGTAGGTTTAGGATTTTAGGAATCCAAGAAGTTTGGACATTAATCATGTTGTGCCCCTCCATCAGCTCCAGGATGCCATACATTCTTAAATTGTTTCTCCTGGTTCTATTCTCAATGGTGTCTATATTTTCAATGACTCTGTTGTTTTCTTGAAGAAGAAAGTCTATGTTTTTATCTCTTTCTTTTAACCTGTAATCTATATCTGTTACAGAATCTTCCAAAGCAGAAATCTGGGCAGTTTGTTGTTTAAAGACTTCATTTAATAAGGTTATTGGTTTGGTGATATCTTCTTTTATATTGTCCGCTTTTAAATTTCATTTGTCTATTTTACCCACCAAGTCTTGAATCGTAGTAAGGATTGCCTGTATTTCTTTCTTCATTGGAGTTTCTTGCTGAGAAAACTTGGAGCTGCTCATCTTCCTTTGTGAATGTGGTTTCAATGTCCCTTCTATTTGAAAGTTTAACAGGAAAATATGATAATTTTAGCTTAAAAATTACACCAACTTGTAGCTTACGACTTCCATCTGATTTTAGTAGTTTCAGGTCTTTGATGGTAAAATTAAATAGAAAATCCTGTCAGGAAAAAATAAAGACTGCAGAGCTATAGAACTCTGCTGCATTCAGCTTGCCATCCAAGCCATGCCCCTGCCCCCAGAAGTTTCAAAGGTCTAGGTATTCTACAATGCATTTATCTCTTTTTTTTTGACAGTGATGACTGTTAAACTGAGCATGCGATAACAAGGTCACTTACTTTAATGCAGACAACCCCTACCAAGCAGTTATAGCCACTTCTATGTACAATTCAGCTGTCTGATTATTATAAAAGAATATGACTATGACTGTGTAATGTATTTCACCTTAGATCAAACCAATCTTTTGCCACACATTAAAATATTACACATTGCTTGACATAATCACACTAGTATGGCAAAGTCAAGCCAAAATAATAAGCCAACAGCAGCAGGCAGCTAGTCATTTTCTTCCTCAGATGTCAGCCACAGCAAATGTACCCACTCTGTCTGTACATATCAGGTGTCCAGTTACTAAGTTCATCTTACTTCTCAGAAAAGCATGAGTCCATCAAAGCCAGACAGTAGCTATTTAAACTGAGCAAAGACTAGAAGGTCGGTTACTTTCATCCTGCCAGCCCCAAGCCCCACCCAGCAGTTATTGCCATGGCATCTGATGGCAATATAATTTTATTTTACCTCCACAATCCACATAAAGAAGTTGCCACACATTAAAGTATTCCAAATTGCTTCACACAAATCACAAAGCCAGAGAAATATTGTCCAAAATATCTGGTTGATCACTGTCAGCATCTTTGTAAAAATAGCAGTGTTACTTACCCTACTATGTCATTCCCCTCATCCTAACTGCCACACAGATCGCATAACCTGGAATACTGCCCAAAATAGCTGACTGATCACTGACAGCATCATTGTAAAAACCCTGGTAACACTTCTTACTATGCCATTCCCATCATTTCAACAGCCCGCGCAAATCACACAGCCAGAAATATTGCCAAAAATATATAGTTGATCATTCCACTGTTATTGTAAAAACAATAGCACTTCTCACCATGCCATTCCAATTATCCCAAATATTTAAACAAATCACAAAACTTGAAAAATTGCCAAAATACCTGGTTGATCACTAACAGTAGTATTATTGTAAACTTAGCATTATACAATGACCCCCATTAATATTCCAAAAAGTGCACGCTGATTGACCAATGTGCCCATTGTAAATCCGACAATATACCAAAGGAAAAGGTCCGGTCAGCCGAACTTTTGTTCTGTTGGTATATTGTTAACTTTTTTATTAAAAAAATAAATAAATAAAGCTGTACTCCTGACTCTGCAGATACGAGAAAGACAGCTTGAAGAAAATACAAGGGGAATCAGGTACATGTTAACGTACCTGATTCCTCTTGTGCTGTCTTTCTCATACCTGAAGAGTCGGGATTGCAGCTCTCCTACCCCTAAATTGCCCCAAACTATTTTTTTTATTTAAAAAAAGGAAAAGAAACAAAACAGTGCAGCGAAGATCTTCTTTTCTCCATTGCTTACTTTTTGAAGCACTGATGTACTGGGTATACGTGGTGATGCAAGTCCCATACGCATGCCCAGTACATCAGCAACAGGAAGAGGATCTCTATGAGCCACAGAAGGACAGCAAGGAGGCATTATACAATGCCATTATTTAAGAAAAGTAAGTATTTTTTTTTCTTAAATAATGTCATTGTATAATAGCAATAACTCATTTCTGGGTGTGGGTAATGCTGGAGTTACCCACGGTTGTCTTTGTTTGGTGACTCGGGCTTCGCCGTCATGACCAAACCACACCAACCACGAGTAAATCCAGCATTACCCACACCCAGGTGTGGGTTATTGCTTAAATAACACTTATCTCACAAGCATTGTATCAATCTTCTCATCTCACTCCAGAATAATGTACGTGATTTTGACCTCTGACTGTCTTTCATTAAAACTCCTTCAGGCAATTTGCACCTATATTTAAATGTTGTGAAGTTACTCCCATGAATTCACAATGTTTAAGCTAATACAATGTGACTGGAGCATCCCTCCAGGAGTGCCCATTGTTCCAGAGATGCATTTGCTTTTATTAGGGACATTTTAATTATTTATTTATTTTCTAGAACAAAGAAACATTGCTCTAAAAAATAAATGCATAGGTATGTCACCATAAGCAGTTGCCTAGTTTTCCAGTGTTATAATGCTAGCCCTGCCCATCATCCAGATAGTGTGTTCCTTAATGCTGATGGTATGCTCAAGATATAAAGCCCACCCACTAGGGCTTGAACCAATCATTTCACACTAGCAGAGAGAGTCATATAGCATAGTGGTGGCTGTTGAGTATAAAGAAAACTCTACTGTTCATGCCAAGACAGACCAGGCTGGCATACCTCAACAAGGAATAGGTGCCTTTTGGAATATATAGGAACCAAAGAAACAAGAGTTTTAGATTCGATTCCAAGATGGCTGCCGACTAGATTAGTCCCTATCCACTGAGCTCCTCACAGTTATGTAATATCCAATTTTTTTTACAACTTTGGAGTGATATTTTTCCTCAGTTTTTTATACAAAAAGATTCTCTAAGAATTTTTCTACGTTTTTGGATTATTTTCTCCTTTGGAAATCTCAGCTTTGGAATTATTTTACCTCAGAACAGTTTTTTGTGGCTTCAATTGTATTGGGCACAGGCAGCTTGAAGTCTCCTCCCAGAATCTGCTATCCTGACTACACACCTCCACTCTGGGCATGGCTACTAAATCTGACTCCATGGAGACGCAGGCAACAAAGGCCAAATTCTCTTCAATGCATTCTCCTGAGAAGGATACCAGTTCAAAAAGACTAAGAACAACTAAACAATCTTCTGAAAGTACTAAAGTAAGTAATAAAGATGCAAATGACTCAAACTTTAATTTAGATGAACTAAAATTAGCATTATAACCTATCCAAAATGCTATACAAAGTTTCTCTGAACAATTTACTGACTTTGGTAGAACTCTAAAGCAAATAAATGAAAGAATAGACATTATTGAAAGTAAAAATACAGCTTTAGAAATAAGAACAGACTCAGTGGAAAGAGATATTAAAGCTAAGGATAAGGTTATTACAGAAATTCAAGCTAAATTGCTGGACTTAGAAGCTAGAAGCCGTAGAAATAATATCATTATTAGAGGTTTGCCAGAATCCTATGAGAATCAAAACTTGTTATCTGTGACAAAACAGATTTTTGAGGCATTATTAAACTGTGAGGAAACTTCAAAAACTGTAATTATAGAGAGAGCACATAGAGCATTGCGTGCTAGTCAGGATTCTACATCTCCTCGGATCATGTATACTAAGTTATTAAACTTTCAAGACACTTTTCAGATTTTAGAAGCAGCTAAAACCAAAAAACAGTTTGTCTGGAAAAATCATAAACTGTCATTTTCACAGGATCTTCCATCACTAATAAAAATGAAGAGACAAAAGCTTTCACCTTATTGTGCAGATCTTATTAAAAGAGGGATAAGGTTTCGAATGAGTTATCCAAATACCTTGTCTTTTACTTATAATGACAGAAGATTTACCCTTACAGATCCTAAAGAAGCAAAAGAAATATTCTTAAAAATATTTAAGAAGCTTCCTGAATCTGTGTCTTAATACTGCATTCTTTAATTAGCTTTAAATGTGCTAATATGTTTTAACTAACATGTGTGGACTCTAAAGAAAAAGTTACTTAAATGTTTAATTGATGATTATCTTTATATTAACAGTTTAATTTAGCTTTTATTATTGTAGGTTCATGTTCCTTTTATTGTCATTGATAATTATCAATAGTTGAATATTTTAACATTTTCGTATCTTCAGTTGCTAACATTGGGTTCCGAAGTAAAAGCATGTAGGACATTATGTACATATACTGTTGCAGCGGTTAATATTCTAATTACATTTTGGAGGGAATCTATTCACCCCTCGAGACTTCACAGAGTGTCAGATTGTTCATCATCGCAGCAACGGAGTCTCCAATACATCCGCTCACCTTCAGATGAATCTATGAAACATCAGAGTGACGTCATCACTTGTGAAAGCAGCCTGGACTCATGCAGACATTTGGTTGTGTTTAATTTAGCGCTTTACAGCGTAAGTTAATTATTGTGCTGTGTCCTGGCATAGAAGAGCTGTTTTGATGGGGTGTATGAATTTCTCTTATATCTATTATGTGGCAGTAACTGAAACGGAGTTCCTGGGTGCTTATATTTAATGTATGCCTCTAAGAGGCTCCATTGATACAGTCGCAAACACAGAGATTTCCTTATTGCGCAAAAAGGTATGGTCCCTGCATTTTAAAGTTTATAAATTGGAGAATCCTCGATTATTTTAATTACAAAAATACATGGTAAACAGCATTAGTGTGCTATCCAGGGGCTGTGACTTCTTAATACGATGACTGTTGTGTCAGTTATTGAACGCATTTGAAAGGTATACTACAAACTATGTGTTCACATGATTATTTCAGTACAAATCTTTATGTATATATACTTTCCATAATGCGATGGTTACACAATGTGTTTTAAATATGTCTGACTTTAGTCGCTTTACTATAACTTTCAGATTAATTTTAAGCCCTTGTATTTAAGTTCTATTTGAGGCTTTTTGATGATAAATGTTTTGCTTCTGGAATTAACGATTGTATGCATTGACATATGGTTATATTTCTAGATTGTGCTTTTTTTTGCAACAATATTCAGTAATAGCTAACTGAAAAATCAGTTTTACTTTTTATGATGTCAATTTTGAGGCTGCAAGTTAGATGGTAATAGTGATTACCTGAGTTATTGATGGCAGTGCAAATGTGGTGTAAAATATATACAGATTTTTATATACTTGGATAGTAAATGTTTTATTTGGATATAAGGATGCTTGTTGCTTCTATGGTCTCTAAAATTACATGCATTTAAAAATATATTCTACTGGAGACATAGATAGGGGCAGTTTTTCACCTCTAACGCTGGCTTGGAATGTCAGCAATCTACTTTGAATGGTCAGACAGTTTTTGGATTTGTTTTGACTGATGTCCTGGTTATATATACTGTGTTGTAATAATTCTAGTTATATAGGGTAGATCATTGATGTCAGATCACTTCTGTCATTCGAGCTTGTGTCTTATTATGATTATTTAGGATCTATTGTTCCCTTTTTATTGATATTTAAGTGTCGCGTTAGTTATATGTTTGCTGGCATTCCTGTAGAGGAAGTCCAGGTTGATTTTTATAAGGCTTTAAGCCTTAACAATGGGTTGATTGCAGAGATGTTGTATGGAATTGATATTGACCTCGGAAGATTAATATGCTGTTAGTCTTTGCTTAGTAATAGCCTTATATATATAATTGCTCATCAGGTCAGTGAATGTTAACATCTGTCATAAGAAAGTATTGCCATGATTATAAACCTTTTATTGGGTTTTTATATATTTGGTTTATTTTATTTAGGACTACAAAATGGCATAAGATGTTGATATGGGGTCAGGTTTTCCTTTACCTTTTAGACTAATAATTTTTAGTCCTATCTTAATTTTCTATAATTTCTAAACATGATTTTCAGTGTAATTAGATATTTTATTATACATAAAAACTTGAGTTATCTAATCCAGATACATTCTGGTAATGCAAACCTATGTTTTAACAATTATTCAATTCATATGACAAATTGTAAATTATCTGCTTATATAGGACAAAATTTACATATGAGATTTGTGAGGAAAAGCATTTAAATTTTAGATGTATCTGTATTATAGGAACTGGTGGTTCATTTGTATAGGGATTGAGTATGTTGGACATCTTGAGTTTAGTCAGATTTGTAAATATGTTTAGTTTTATTGGTTGGGTTTTAGTCCTTTTAAGGGCTCTAAGTAAAGATTATTGTGCTAAATTGAAGTTTTTGGTAACCAAAAGTTCTAATTTTATTCTCTTTCTCATTGATCTTCCTTCTGTAATAGGGGAATGGTGGGCAGGCACTAGGGGTAGAAAGAAGGAAGTGTATAATTCCAAAATTATTATTCTCTGTGGGTATATTTAGTTGTGAGATATTATATAAACAAGACCAGAAAAGTTGCATTATTTTTCTTTTGGGTATTAGTTCATTTATGTTCAGGTTAATACACTATATTTTCAGTAAATTAATATCTAGCATATATTACACTTATGACAAATGACATAATAGTTGAGTCCTGGAATGTTAGAGGTATCCAAAACAAAGCCAAAAAATCCCTATTATTTCATTTGATATTTAAATCACAAGCCAATATTTGTTTTATTCGAGACACATATTCCTCGAGATATTTGGGACAAGGAAAGAAATAAAAAATGGATCAGGAAGATAATAGCTTCTGGGGATACTTCTAATTCTAGGGGAGTGGCTATAATTATTAAACATAAATTTTTAGGGAATATAATTGATGAGAAATACGACAATGAGGGTAGATGGTGCCTTTTTACAGCTACTATTCATAATCTTGATAAACCACTTTTGGTTCTAAATTTATATGGTCCTTGTAGTCAACATTTATTTATCCTAAAAATATATAATATACTCACTTCTTATAGGGACCATTATATTATAGTAGGAGGGGATTGGAATGCCGTTGTAAACCCAGAAATTGATCGTTCTAGCTGTTCCACTTCTTATAATTATCAGGCTTCTCTGGCCCTCTAAGATTTAATGTTGGAACATAATTTAATTGACCCACTACATTTTATAAATATCTCAAATAAGAAAGAAATTTATACATATTACTCAAAATGTTATCGTTCTTGGTCCAGATTGGATTTTTTTCTGGTTTCTAATTCTCTTTCAAAATTTCTATTGGATTTTTATATTGAACCCAGATTTTTTTCGGATCACTCAAGAATTGTATTAAAACTAAACATTACTCATAATGATAAAATTAATATTAACAAAAGCAATTGGACACTGAACAACAATTTACTCTTAAATAAAGATGTATGTAAATGTAGTACTGATATAATTCAGGAAATGGAGCAGGATTTAGACTCAACAGATATTCCTTATGACATTCAATGGGCTGCTTGTAAGGCGAGATTAAGAGGAATGTTTATCAGTAAATCTGCATACCTTAAAAAACAGTATAATAAAAAAGAAGTTTTTCTAAAGTCTAAAATCCATTCTCTCAAAAAACAATTTAGACTGAATCAAGATCATATTCTTGAAAAGCAAATTATAGATTGTCAAAAAGAACTAATCTTACTACATCAAAATAACCTATCTATTGTAGATCAAAGATTACTAGCTACATATTCAGAATGGGCTCAAGTTCCTTCTAAAACCTTGGCTAGAATTATTAAAAATAATTTCGATAGACCTAAAATTTCTTCTTTACTGCACAAAAATAAATTATATAACACAGATAAAGAAATTATACATCTTTTTACATTACTTTATACATAGTTATACTCTGAATCATCCGGTTCCTTAGTTAATAATCATATAAATAGCTTTCTAAGCTCTTTAAGATTCCCTAAGTTAAATGAAAATCAACAAAATTTACTTTCTGCTCCTCTTACTCTTGAAGAAATTTCAGATTCAATTGACAGACTTAAATCGGGTAAATCTCCTGGTCCAGATGGATTTACGGCAGAATTCTTCAAATCCTTTAAGTCGGTAATTGTTCCTTTTCTCTTTAAAGTATACAACTACATTAAAATCAAGGACATATCGGATCTTTACTGGAACACATCTAAAACTATATTAATTCTGAAAAATAATAAAGAGAAATCAAACCCCTCAAACTACAGGCCCATTTCTTTAATTAATTTAGATATAAAGATTTTATCATCTATTTTGGCCAATAGATTAAAACAGGTCTTACCTTCAATTATTTCTCAAGACCAAACAGGATTTATGTCTCATAAACATGCGTGGGATAACACCCTGACTCTGGAATCTATTATCTATCTTTTAAAAAATGTTTCTAACCCAATATATGCTTTGATTCTTGATGCTTCAAATGCTTTTGATAGAGTAGATTGGGATTTTCTTTTTCAGACTATGACATGTTTCAATTTTCCCATATCTTTTATAAATGTAATAAAAACATTATATAATGATATGTATACTAGTCTGTATATTAATGGCTACATGTCTTCACCTATAAAGATCACCAGAGGTACAAGACAAGGATGCCCCTTGTCCCCTTTTCTTTTTAATATATACTTAGAACCACTGTTGTTATTTTTTACTCAAAACACGTTTCATAATATTCCGAGGATTCTTAACACAAAATTTTTTTTTTCTGCATTTGCCGATGACCTAGTATTATATTTCCAAACTCCATTATCTGACCTTAGTAAAATAACAAATTCTATTGAACGTTTCTCTCTTGCTTCAAATTATCTTATAAATCCTTCAAAAACCCATATTCTTCCTTTAAATCATAAGGTTCATAAACCGTACTTGTTTCCTGATTCACAAATCCAGATTACTTTTGGAGTGAAATATTTGGGAATTAACATGGAACATAATAATCACTCCCTCTTTCAAAATAACATGAGTAAAGTATGGAAATCTATAATGTCTGACATGTATAGATGGGAACATTTAAATTTATCACTTTTATCAAAAGCTGCAATAATTAAAATGAATATTCTTCCAAAAATTTTGTATCAATTCAATTCTTCAGATCAGATAATTCCCAAGTCCTTTTTCGAGAAAGTTAATAAAGAATTAGCAAAATTTATATGGTTTCCCAAATCTGTTCGGATCTCCTATTCTAGATTGTCAATTACTAAAGATAAAGGTGGTTTGGGATTACCAAACTTCTACCTATACTATTTAATTGTTTCAGCAAATAAGCTATTAACCATATCTAACTTTGATAGTAGTAAAGGTTTTCAGTACCCATTATGGGCTAAGATTTGGTATCATTACATTTTATCTAAAAATATAAATCCAGAGGCCATCCCTTTTATTTATTTAAATATGAAGAGCACCAGTAAAATTTCGACCTCTCTTAAAAATAAGATTAAAGCTTTTCAGAATTTATTAAAAATATGTAATCTTGATAAGTTTTTTCATCTCCTGCAACCACTTCATCTAAATCCTAATATAATGTTAGATAACTCTTCATTTAATCTAACAAATTATCCTCTTATAAAAAAGTTAAAAGTCTGGGATATCTTGAAATATAAAGACTTGTCACTAGTAAATTTACGTAAGATGCTAAAAGTTAGTTGGAAATACTCTACAGTTTTACGTCAATTAAGAGAGGTAATTATGATAAAGTTTGATCTCATAAATCCTACAGAGCTTGATTTAAATAATTTAAATACGATAATTAGAACATTATCGTCATCAGTGAAAATGTTATCAAAGCCTTACAAATTGATAAACAAGTTAACAATAAACCAGAGTTGTCTTTTTTCTAATATCTGGTTGAATCATAATTCTCAAATAACTGAGAACCAAAAACTATTAGCAATCAGATATACCCAGGAATTTACTCCATTCAAGAAATTACTGTACACACAATTAATGATTAACAGTGATGCTTATCATACTCCATATAAATTAAATAAATTTAATGCTAGTAAATCTCCTTCGTGCACATGTTGTTCCTTTCCCCAAACAGACCTCTTACATATTCTGTGGTATTGTCATTTTTCTCATAAGCTTTGGACTTCTTTGAAAGTAAGATTACAGAGAATGGGGTATCATAAATCTACGCTGTCCTGGGAAATTGCTATACTTCATATACCAATAGTTTATCTTTCCAAATTGGATACTTATGTACTTATTTTTATTAGTACTCTTATAAAACTTTACATTACTCAAAATTGGCTTGATCGCACCAAATTAAATTGGGATGCTTTCCAAAAAATGGCTTACTTATATATTGATGCCCAAAAAAACTTGGTCAAGAGTCCAAAAAAAATTACTTTAAAAAACATAGTGCTGGAGAAGGTTTTAAGCATTATTAATAATTAATACCTTCTATGTTTTTTTTTTTTTTCCTATCTCTGGTCTTGGTGATTAGCACTTTTTTTACTCATATTTTATTTTATACTAATGTGTATAATTTCTTAATTTATCAATAATTTTAAGGTTACCGATTGTATATATTGTATATATTGTGATATGTTATTTACTGTTTCTTTTTCTAATTCCAACAAGAGTTGCATTCCATTTTAACAAATTGTTAATCTCTATACAACTCCTAAATGTAGTGTTTATAAATCAATAAAAAGTTTTTTGAGAAAAAAAAAAAGAGTTTTAGATTCCTGTTTTCCTGAAAGTTGTGCAAAGAAATGATTATGTCAAGAAGTCTCCATGGAAGTTGAGTCTGAAGGTTGGAACCATACTGGAAGTTATCAGTGCAGTGTTACTGTGGAAGATAATTCAGAAGCCTAAACCGGGGTGTGAGCAGTAGAGTAAAAATGATCAAATCTTGTGTGTGTTAAAACATATTAAGTGACTATGATTAATGCTTTGCTTCAAAAATCGTCTGTGAAGAATTTCTACAAGGATGCACTGTACTTTCTGAATTCATTGTATAGAACTGGATTTTCTGTTGTAAAGAATTGGATTTGACATTGACAGTTACCTTGTTTTCTACAAAGAAGCAATTTTTTTTTGTTGCTCCATATGAACAAGTATATTATATTTTCTCAGAAAGCTGTTTCAGAGACCGGTTTATTACCATCAGCACCCATAAATTCTACACTTCTCTACACTATATATACACATACACGTAAATACATACTTATATAGACAGTATGCCTGCATACTCACATAGCTACACAGATATATGCATGCACATGCAATAAATGAAGCCAAGCAATTCATTTCATGATCCCAGTAAAGTAGTATTAACTATGCAATGGCATAGCAGTAACATTAGTGAGAAGACATGTAAGCACAGTTCCTGCAGTACAGTATAGTATACACTAGGAATGTACTTAGTATTGTTAGTCACTAGAAACTATGGAAATGAGATACACATTAGGAAAAGCACACATGAATGGATAATCGAGCAAATGTAGGGAGAAAGTGAATAACTCACTTAACCACCCCTGTATACTAGGCAAACTTGAATGATAAATATACTGAGGGATATGTAGGAAAGTACATGTATTGTATGTACATCCTTCTCTTTTGCAACAATGATGTGTATGCAATATAAGCAATAGAGGTGCTATATGTATGCATGGTGCTCAGTATGTTAAGTATGTGCACCTCTGTCATAGTCTTTTGGTTCTCCTGTGCTTAAGGTGCCTTTCGTCTTCACTACATCTCATGCTATACTCCCTTCTATGCAGCACACAACAAGCTGTCATTCTCCATAGGCAAACTGTGCTAGTCATATGAAAAGTACACAACCTGTAAAACTATGTGCGTTTATATCCCTGAAGCCCCTTCCTCTAAGTGCAAACAGTCCTCCTAGTCTGCAGAGTGCATATGTTTCTGTGCTCTGATCCCTGACTTGCAGCTGTGTCTCCATGCCTCAGACTACAGTGTGTTTACATGTAGCATTCGGTTTGATGCTGAAAGGTATGGTGTTTGGAGTTGTTTCTCTTGCGCTGTTCATTTCACTGTGTGGTACTATAAGTCTGTACTAAAATTTGCCTGAATCATCTTATAGGCTGTATCTGACAGTACATGCTATGGCAGTCTCCATAGTCAAACAGATTTATTGCAGAGTGGCTCTCTATTAAACGTGCTGGTAATTTTAATGTGCTCCAGCTAAATTGTTTATCACTCAGTGGGAGAGTCTTTGTATTTCTTGTTTTATGTTAGCTTCCATGCCTCTGGTCAACTTTGGGCCTTCTTGTGGATCAAAATATAATCCATCAAAACTGCCTAACAACCAGATACTGTAAGAACTGTTCTCAAAATGTTAATATCTAGAAACCTTTGCAGATGTCTTAAATGAATAATGCATTTCAAACAGAGAATAAAAAAACAACTAGAATGTATACTGTAAATGGAGTCAGACCCTTACCATAGGAAATTCTGGAAATAACAATTATATTACTCTCTTAGATTTCAAAATAAAGGAAAGTTTCCTGCTGATTAAGAGCACAATAAAATTATCCAGTGTTCATTCTCTGGATAGTAATGCAGTCTTAGTGCCTGAGCTTATTGCCTTTGTCTAGTGTATAAAGTGCCAACAGTCTACTTTCTGCATAAAAATAACACACATAAGGGTCAAAGAAGTTCTCCTGACAAACCCTAGAGAGATATATATTACAGTTCCTACCCATATTGATTTAAGCTCCCATGTCTCTCTTGAACAGATTTAAAAAAGTCATTAGAAAGTCACTTTACTTTTATGCAGGAAATCATTATTCAGGATACTGTTCTGCAAACCAAGGGTAAATTCAAAACAGCTTTGTCTTCAGCACAGCATTTTCTGTACAATGCCATGTTATTGCCTTGTAAGACTATGCTATATCAGTATTCCAACAGATATGCAATTACTAAAAGGGATTTTAGTTAAGCATTCTGAGATGATGATCCTGCAAAGTTACTACATAGCTACTATGCTAAGTAAACATACTTATGGATACTACTCTTAAAACCCTCTGTCATTATTTTTATTATTTATATCATACGAAACATTATAAAACTACCACATATATTAGTAAGATTCTTTTCTATTATTTTCTGAGGCATTCTCTGTGTGTTACTTTCCCACCTACCTTTTGAGTTGTTCTTATTTAACCAAAGAGTAAAAAGGCTGTGCAGACAAATAAATTAGTAAAAACTAAAATACAAAACCTAGCCAAGCTAGAGTTTTCATTGTGTGATACCTTAAAACTCTGCAATGTTGGACCACGGGATATATGCACATACTTTTCATATATCCCATGGGCCTCAATTACAAGGGTTTTCAGGTATCACACAGTAGGAATTCTAGCCTGGGTAAGTTTTTCTTTTGTTATTTTGTTCTTATTTAACATCCAATCAGTATAGACTTCATCAAGCAAAAACAAGCATTAACTGACTCCTAACCTGTCCTCAGTGTTCACTCCCATCAGGCAATTCTAGAGCTTCCTTTTTTTTAATATTTTGGATCAGTTACATTCGACCCATTTATTTAGTCCTAGCTCACTGCAGTTAAACTCTAATTGTATCTGTTTCCTATTACTTTTAACTTTTTTTTTGCTAGGTGTGTAGTTATACTTCCATACCCATGCGATACTATAGCCGATGATGTGTGGTGGTATATTGAAGATTTACCCACTGTTGGTGTGGTTTAATCATGAGGAGTGAAGCCTGAATTATTAAACAAAGCCAACCATGGGTAAATCTTCAATATAACACACCCAGGAGTCAGGTATTGCTATTATATAATGACATTATTTAAAAAAAAAATTACTTACTTTTCTTAAAGTCTTTGTATAATGGCGCTGAGTTGTTCTTCCACATTGTTTCCTGATTCCGCTGCTTTGTTGATGTACTGCACATGAGTATGGGACTTCCATTCCCATGTTTACGCAGTACATCAGTGCCTTGGAAAGCAAGCAATGGAGATAGGAAGGTCTCCATTGCTTATTTTATTTTTCTTTGGAAAAGAAAAGAATGCTGTAACCTTAGAACAGTTTACAGGTACATTTCTTTAGTTTTGCAGAATGTACCTGATTTTTCTTGTATTTTTCTCTGCTGTCGTAAGTACCTCTCCACCTTTTATATTTTGAGAAAGATTTTGCAGTGTAAACCTTAGCTCTGGATCATTGTCACTATTGTAGTGACACTCCGACCCCTTCTGCAAAAATGAGGAAAGGGTTGAAGATGTATAGATTTGCATGGTCTGAAGGAACGAAAGTCTGAAACTGAAATGCATATCATTATTTAGAGACTTTGTTCCTCAGTGATTTGTCAGAAAACCACAAATTTTATGACGAACGAAGTCACTAGATAATGACATGCATTTCAGTTTTAGACTTTCTTTCCTTCAGACTAATGCGTGTCTACAAAGGATAAAATAGTCTGTCCGCTCAATGATACTTTAGCGGCTGGACTATTACCGTTGGTATACTCTCGATTTACAATGGGCATACTGGTTGGACTGATCAATTAGCATGCTCATTGTTGAATGTTAATGGCCAGTCATTGTATAATAATCAATAAGTTATACTTCATCAGGTATGGAGACATAATTTGCAGTTGCATAATAAACAATACAAGACCTCTAAATGGAGTTAGTTCTGCTCTGTAAAGCAACTGCTGACTTCCTCTTCTACTTAGGAGATTCAGACTTCACAATCTCATGTTTCTGTTGTGCAATGTCAAAATAAATATCTAGTATCATAAGATCTCTATCTCGGATCACTTATTTATATCAGAGTATAATAGCAATTCTATCCTTAATGCTCACTGCATTTTGTGTGTGTGTGTGTGTGTGTGTGTGTGTGTGTGTGTGTGTGTGTGTGTGTGTGTGTGTGTGTGTGTGTGTGTGTGTGTGTGTGTGTGTGTGTGTGTGTGTGTGTGTGTGTGTGTGTGTGTGTGTGTGTGTGTGTATGATGATGAAGATAAGCTTTATGAGAAACAACTTCCCACTGAAAACTAAGTTCCACATTTCCAGGATTTTAGAAAAGATTAAGCAGACTGATGGGATATTCATAGTTTATTAAGTGTAAATCTAAATCTGCTAAGGCTGAACTAGCAGAAGTTGCTTGTCATGTGATGTACTTTCTACAAACAGTCAGAGCAGAGTAAACAGCTCTTTGAGGCTAGTAATCCATCTAAAATATTCACATTGTTTATGGTGAAATGGTAGAAATTTATTTGCAAAGGTGAAAAAATGTATGTGTTTAGAAGTACAGAAGTATAATTTACAGTTAGACCAATGGTCCATCTGCTGCCACCAAGAGTTTTTTGACTACAAGGTAAATTAGCAGAGCTAGGCCTGTGATATAGTGGGATATAACCCTAATTACAGCGCATGTGACTCAAGTTGGATTAGCAGTCTATAGGAGCTGGCAGAAGAGTATGGATGTGAGCTGACACTGCTAGTTTGACCATCCTGGAAGGGAAGGAGGGAGCTAGTTCTGGCTTGCCACTTAGGTGATACCTAGCAAGAACAACAGGCAATATATCCATACAGTACAGGCCTAGGGAACATGTGCTGCCATAGTATAGATAGACAAACCAAGGGTATTCAGTGTTCAATGTCAAGCTTCCCTTGGAAAGTAGTGTGCAGCAGAGTGTAGCATGCCATTGAGCTAGATACCCCTGACAAGGAGAGACTAGGTCACGCTGCAGGACCAGCTAGCTGGCCTACTCCCTACCACCTAACTCTTACCACTAGAAGTATGGAAGAACAGATTGAGCTTCCTGGTCAGGAAAGAGTGGGCTATAGGGTGCTCAACCAGTTAGGAAAAGTATGGCTTCTCCCCCCCACCACAGAACAAAAGATCCAGTTAGGAGCAGATGGATGACTCACTAGGCAAGGTCCTGAGATGAGAGGAATCAAAAGGTAGAAACCTTGGAACCAGGAATTTAGTTTATTTCTTAATGTAAGTCAAACATCTTTGGTACCCAAGAAGTTATAATTTGTCACATTATTGCATGTCTGGGAAGAAGTCTTGAAAATATTTAATATTTTTAGTTTTTTTGAAGGGAAAGGCAAAACAGCAGTAATTGGAAAGAAGCTTTGGAATAATTGTGCAATGAAAGAACTGCTATTATAAATGACCCCCCATTAATATTCCAAAATGTGCAGCATGCACGTTGTAAATCAGAGTTATAGTAATGGATAAAGGTCCGGTCGCCCAGACTTTTTCCATTAGTATAACTCTTTTTATTTTTACAGCAACGGAGAATGCAAGATCTCTGTTGCTTTTTGCAACCTGTCTAGCTATGTTAAATGAGTTTAACATAGCGAGACAGCTTTAAAAAAAGCAACGGAGATTCTCCTTTGTTTTATTAAAGCTGTCTCACTATGTTAAACTCCTTTAACATAGCGAGACAGCTTTAAAATAAGCAACAGAGCTTCTCCGTTTAAAGCTGTCTTGCTGTGTTAAACTCCTTTAACATAGCAAAACAGTTTGTAAAAAGCAACGGAGATCTTGCTTTCTCTGTTGCTTTTGCCCACAGCTCTGATGTACTGCGTAGGCATACACATGCGCAGTACATCAGAACTGCCACAGAATACCAGGCAGCTGCAGAAGGGCAGCAAGGAGGCATTATACAATGCCATTATTTAAGAAAAGTAAGTATTTTTTTTCTTAAATAATGTCATTGTATAATAGCAATAACCCACTTCTGGGTGTGGGTAATGCTGCATTTACCCACAGTTGTCTTTGTTTGGCCATGCGGGCTTCGCCCACGTGACCAAACCACACCAACCCTGGGTAAATCCAGCATTACCCACACCCAGGCGTGGGTTATTGCTATATTATTTGATATTTGCTCTTCACAATGTTCTGCAGAGACTATCAATGCTTATGGTACCGAGCTAAAAAAATATACCTGAGAATGTGGATTTGGTAAGTTGCATTATTTATAATATGGGATGAAATTGTTCCTGATAGAAAAAAATTACCAATAAAGGGTAAGCTATGAAAAGAAGCAGGCATATCAAAATTAACAGTTGTGGATATCTGCAAAGATAAGAGAAGAAAATGAGGAAAAAAGAAAGGTATAAAATGTGAGTTATACAACAACACATAAGTTAGAAATAGTCAAAATGTAGTGTAACACTAATGGGGCTAAGAAGAAAGCCATGAGGTGCACAGGAAGTATGTCATAACTGAAATTCAGGACTTGTGCACTACACATACTAAGTGTGATTATAAGCACAGTCTTGGATTTTATGAGCTTTTCATTTTTTGAAATGGTGGTAGAAACAGTCATTTTCCCATGATGTGTAGCAGGAAAAACAAGTGTTCTCAAAAGATTTTGACTGCTACTGAGTAGAAATTTGAAAATAGTAATATAATGGAGCTGCAAAAGTAAAAAAAAAATCTTGATACTTTGAAGTCTAAAAATGTATCCAAAACAGTGAGAAAAGAGTGCAAGTCAGATGAGTGGCAAGGAATGCTGAATAAACAAATGCTGAATTTAAGCTTGGCACAGATAATAATCTAATATGTCTAAAGGTACTTCAAACCCCTATGTGAGTATGGGCACAAAAAAAAGGAGCATTAGTATGTTATCATATTTAGGACACAAAATAAAGCCACTGAGCAAAATCTTACTGACACAAAAATAAGAATAAGACGCAGAAGATGCTATTTTATATTATACTACTCAAGGAAGCTAGTTCTAATATGCTGGGCTGAATGGTGTGAGTGGCCTGGGATGTTTGAAGTGAGGACACCAGGGTAGGACAACACATTTACAATATTAAAGCAAAGATTCAATATATTCATGTATATACTCAGTAATTACATCACTGAGCTGATATATGCTACTCAGAGTTATGGCAATGATATCCTTCACAGCTGCACTCATTTATTGACACATATAGCAGGTTTGCAAGAAGACTGGCATATGAAAATACATTAATGCAATGCCAGTAATGCATGCTTCATGGAAAGCAGCATTAGCTCAGGAGTAGAAAGAAGCAAGAAATGAAATGAATGGAAAGTGCGTGTGCCATTAAGAAGTAAATAGAATGAACAGAATGGGGCACAGCTTTGGTGGTGGCTAGATGGTTATGAGGTATGGGGCAAATAAACGTATAAAGGTAAATAAATAAATAATACTATATGAGCAACGCATTCAGCAAAGAAACTACTAGTCACATATCATTAAGAAGCAATCAGCAACAACTGACTAGGTCAATTGTATGGCTACTGTTATAAAGCAAAAAACATTTATATTGATCTGACAAAACTGAACAATGTGATCAAAAAGAGTATAAACCTCTGTTCACAGTCAAATCAGAAGTTATTTTCAGCACTTGATGCAATTTAGGGATTTTGACAAATAAAGCTAGATAATGAAAGCTTCTAATTATACAGATTTATGCATCAGAAAAAATACAGATTTCTTAGACTTTTGTTTAGCATTTTGCAACTGGATGTGTGGAAAGTATTGGAAAAATAACCGTTGATTTATTATTTTGCAATAAAACCCAAAAGAATAGGAAATGAGATTAATACAATTACAAAATAAATTAATATACCACAATTTTAAGCTAAACACAGCAAATTTAGAATAAGAATAACAAGTCTAAAATTGATGCAACATCTGAGGTGCTGAAGACTGACACAAAAACTTAAGTAATTATACAAATGCCAAAGTTAAAATTCTAACAAGCCATACAAAGGTTTAAAATAATGGTGCAATAATTTGCAAAGTTTGAATATATAATATGCCTAAAATAACCAGCATTTATAAAGCTCTTAGAATAAGATGTAGCCAAGAAATGGAGCTATGAATAGGAAAAGAGTTTTGAAGTGCTTAAGAATCTAGTTACTGAAATATAAATGTTATATTACTATGATGTGAAGTCACCTGTATTACAAGAAGATAGTACAACATAAGAACTGTGATCCCACAAGATAGTAGCCTGCTTCCCAATGGATCTAAACTCACAAATAATGAAAGTGATATGCTGAGATGTAAAAGGAATTGTTAACAATAGTGTATGGATTTGAGAAATTCAATTAGTATGCTTTGTTAAAGAAGTTCAGGTGAAAACTTAATATAAATCCTTTCAAAACATATTCAAAAAGCCGTTGTACAAGTCACCCTCAAGATTGTTCAGGACCTTCACCATCACAAATTAAAACTTCAGAACCTTCAAACCACAACAGCTCACAGTACCAAATCAGGTCATTGATCATATAGTAAAGGACCCTCAGGGTAAAATAGTAGATTTACACTTGGATGCCAGTGAATTGAGATGGCAGTTAATGTTGGATGCTGCCCAATATCCTGGACTAAATGAGGCAGTTAACATTGCATGCATTTTAAAACTAAAACATGTAATGGGTTAGATGGTCTAGAGCTCCTTATAGGACATAATTAAACATAAGATGTTTTAAATGTTTTATATGTTTTATAATGTTAGTCAAATATTTGTATGTATATGAGTGAGTTTTATTTATTTATCTACTTATTTATACATTCTATTCATTTACTTACACAAATTATTTAGTGTGTTTTTAAGGTGTAATTATGTAATTTATGTGACATCATTAAGTAAGGGTATTTAAGGGTTGGGTTTACAATGAAATTTGTTCTGATGAAGTCTCTTGAAGGAGAAGAAAGCGCTTAACTGTTATCAACTAAAGTTTGGCATTCGTTTGCAATTTTTCTCTGTCTCACCTGATTTGATGCTGTGAGCTGTTGTTTTTTGAAGGATTGTTCAAGACCTTACTTAGTCTACAAAAGTCTGATCAGAAACAGGAAAATAAATCAAACAAGGGATATACAAAGGAGATATGCTGAATAGAATATAGCTATCAAAGAAACATGGAGAATTATGATTATAAGAACATAAGGTTTTTTGGGTAATGCAGCCATTACCAATGAAAGAAGAAGTAAAATAGCTGCAAAGATGTTTTGCTACTGACTTACAAATATATTTACTGAAAATTATGCTGAAGTTATAATGATAAGTCAATCTGAGAAAAACATTTTAGTAAAAAGAAAATTCAGCTTTGTTTTTTTATTCAAGGACAAAATAAGTTGTATTAAATGTGTAATATTTAAAGCTAATTAACCAGTCAAAGGAGTCAACAAATGCTTGAGAGGAAAAATTAATAACATTTTGTGCAATTCATACCTTAACAAAATTTCAAGGAAAGTAATGACAGAATGCCCAATAAAAAGTCATCATGGAGTTAAGTAAGCAAAGATTTGTTTTAGCTCATTGAAGCCATGCAGTCTACAATGTAGATTAATAATTAATTAACCTGAAATAATGAATCAGGCACAAAGAGTGCAAGTGTTACTGGCTCGTTGAAATCCATATTCTTAAAACTGATTAAATCTGATGATAATAATTCACAATACAAAAGTCCAGAATTCAGAAATGTTTTAATATGAATGGGAATTTGTACATCGAATGTCTGATCAACAGTGTCCACAACTGAAAAATCTAGTACAGAAAGTTTCCAAACACTGAAAAAAAAAAAAAAACTCACGACAAAGAGCCTTAGCAAAGGTAATGAAGAGTGGCATAATACAATTTAGGACTAAATGAATACTCCATTTTATTGCTTGACTCTGGCTAAAGTATTAATGGGCAGAGGGTAGAAAAAGCAAACTACTTACTTCATTTAAATTGCTGGGCCCTGAAAACTGGTACAGAGTAAAGGAAATGTTACTGAAATCAGCACATACCTTTATGACAGCAGCTGCAGAAGGCTCACAATTTTACAAGTCGGTAAATGAATAATACAAAAGTTATTGGAAAGTTCACATCCTGATGGTGAAGTTTCTGATCAAGTGTTGAACCATTACTTTTCATTTCTACTGGGAAAGATAGAAAGTTGCACAAGAGTAATTCCAGCCATTTGTGCTAAACAAATACAGAGTATTTCAGGAAGATAAGTAACCACAATCATAATGACCTGTACAGTCACAAGAAATGATAGCTACAAATGAACTGCAGAAAGTGACTCTTGAAGTGATGCATCAAAAAATAAGTAATACAGGAAGAACTTTCCCAAAAGGAAGATCTGATTTCCACAGTAAACAGTTCTGTTTTATAATCTATATATAGAAGAGAAGAAGAGAACTAGAAGAAAACTGAAGAAGACATATGTATAACAGATTTCTCTCTCTCTCTCTCTCTCTCTCTCTCTCTCTCTATATATATATATATATATATATATATATATATGTGTGTGAGTGTTTGTGTGTGTGCGTGTGTGTGTGTGTGTGTGTCTGTGTGTGTGTGTGTGTGCACACACACACACACACACACACACATCCCTAGAAATTAAATACTAACTCTGTGTTCATAAAAGTAAACTGCTAAAGGAATTCCCTCCCTAACCCATAATACTGTATGTTGATTATATGGTAATACACAGATCTAGCCCCCAACACACAGAAATTAAAAAGCAACTGCAAAATGGCCGTTGCACTCTCTCTGTCTGGATTAACACTAACAAACAACTTCTAAACTCAAACAAAGCCACAAATATGATTTTGGATCCTCTCAAAAAATAGCAACATCATTGTTTGTGCTTTGTTATAGTTTAGTATTAGTTTGTTAGTGTGAAACCAGATACACATAATTTTCAGGAATGACCAAAATCACCAAGTAATTTAAATAACCATATTAACATTCCTAGAAATCTAGTTTGACCAGAATTTGAATATTTAAGCTAAGATGGAGAAAAATCAAAAGCAAAAATAAACCACATACTCTTCTGGGCCAAGATGATTACCCATTACCTCTCCTAATGCAACTGTGGCATAAATCTTCGATCTTTAGTGAACACAAACTTAACACTTTCACCCTCTCTTTACAAAGGACTTCATCAGAGTTAGTTTACAGGAAATTACATCATGCTTTAAAAAATAATTCTACAAATCTCATCAGATGGCTACTGAATAATTAATTAATTTAAGACATCAATTTGAAAAGTTCTACAAATACTTAAAGAACCTTTTGAATCCAAAATTTATTACATAACATGGATTACATAATTATTTACTTAAAATCTTTTTATATACTAATAATCTACTACTCAAGTAATCACATTTTGTTAGCCCTCTTTTAAAATACTATTGATAAAAGCATTTTCATTTAAGTCAAGTTCCGTACAAGCATTTAAATGCAATTGCCACATAACCTCTTATTATCAATGCATTATCAAAGTCCTGCTTTCATCTACTACTATCTTATCAATAACAAAAAATGTAAATCTCTTAAACTCCTCATATTTTTGACTGTGTTGCTCCAAAGCATTTGTATCTTCCCCCAATGTTTATAGATCCTGTCTTTTAATTTCCTTTCAGTTTTCCCAAATAAAATGCCAAACAAGATAAACTAGTAACTAAGTAAACAACCCTAATGGTGTTACAATTATGTAATCCTGGGCATCCAGTGGTCCTTGAATAATCTTCTACACAAAACTAAGATCCAATGTTGACATACCTGCAATACTTACAGTTGCCATATTTTCTTATTTTTGATCTCAAATAATTTTGTCTATTATTTTGTCCTTTTTCCAGACAACTTTTAATATTATTTCCAATACTGTAAGTAATCTGGGGTTTATTCTCTAACTTCTCTTTCTTCTCCAGAGTAAAAAAATAAATTTCATACATCCCTAATAATCTCACATATTCCATACACTTCATGATTATAATCTGTCACCTTTGCCCCATCTTATTTAAATTCCCTTCATTATTTCTATAATTTAATGTGTGGGACTCTCGGGAAGCATTACTTTCTAATAACAGTACAAATCTATTTGTTCATCCCCTTATTATCTCTTTTTCAAACTTCTCAATTAGCTTTCTTGGTTAACTGCTATCTATGAATTTTTTTTTATAAAATACCTAATTCTGTAAAGAAAACATCTTCCTCCATAACCAAATGTGAAAGCTTCACCATTTCTCCCTTCACAATACTTCTCTTTTGAAATAATGGATGACAGCTTTTGAAATGTAAAAATTAATTAGACTATGTTTTCTAACAATGAATGTTTGATGCACATTTTTTCAATTCTCTGTTTTTGCCAGTGGTAACATCCAGATAATTTATTTTATCATAACTATACTTATAACTAAATTTTAAAAAAGTTGTATTATTTAAAAAAAATCTATCAACATATTCAAAGGGTCTAAATCCCCCTTTCCACAAAAAACAAAAAATCTAAAATATTTTAATACATAACGAAGGTCGGGAGACTTGAATACATACGTCTTTGCTCATTCTGCCAACACTAACGGGTTGGGAGGGTGGCCTAATGGTTAAGGTGTTTGTCTTACAAACAGAAGGTGCAGGGTTTGAGTCTCACAAGGGATAATTGGCTAGGCTTAAAATGGCTCTCAAGGGCAGTTAGCCTAGTACTAATCTATGAATCTATAATGTTGCATAAATGGGAGCACACTTGGCTTCCATAGCTACTCCAGATACCTTGTAAAAATACTCTCCTTCAAAATACCAAAAATTATGACTCAAAACCATATCTATAAACTTAAAGTCAAAACACCAGTATTACTAAAATTTTCTTCTTCACTCAAAATATTCAAAAAATAGCTCACTCCACAATCATAAGTAATAAATAAAATATTCTCATCAAATGGTATGTAATTAAATTCTCACAATAAGTGCCAAGACCCATGCACTGTATGATTTCTTTCAATATTAGTTTACATTTAATATCAATATATTTATTTATTTATTTATTTGACATTTGTTAACTGGGTTAGTCCA
This sequence comes from Protopterus annectens, assembly GCF_019279795.1. Lineage (NCBI taxonomy): Eukaryota > Metazoa > Chordata > Ceratodontiformes > Protopteridae > Protopterus > Protopterus annectens. The sequence goes on from NC_056731.1 coordinate 657,760,890, forward strand.
ACTGCGACAGAGCTCTTTTTCAGTGGAGACAGGGGGAGAAAAGCTCCACAGAAAAACGTTCAATTAATTTGACATATAGTAATACAAAAAATTACATAGACATAAGTAGAAGTTATCATGCATGGCAATTTGAATATATATTGCAGCATGAAGAGAATACAGCAAAGAGAAAGAAGAAACTAATACAGATAGACCATTAGCTTTTGGAAAGCTAAAAACCAGGGCAGATAAGATTGGCAGATAATAGCAGAAGAGATGATCAAGTATGAAAGAAACTATAAAGTACAGAATAGAAGCAGAAAGGAAGGAAAGAATGTGTAGCAGTATTGCAATAAAGAGAGAGATTAGGAGAAAGGTACGGTTACATAGAAGTAGAAGTAAGAATGAGAGAGTAGGAAACTTTTAGAGTGATAAGTCAGGGGGGAGATAGCACAGGCATAGTTTATTTTCCTTTAAGTGAATTTTTACTGCCTTTCTGAATTGGGATTTGGATCTGATGTAGCGGATGTCTAAGGGTATTTTGTTCCAGTTCTCAGCAGGGTAACAGCTATAGAGTTTTTTTTTTCTATATTGGACAGGTTTGAGAATAGCTAGGAGATGTTGTTCTGAGCTACAGAGGGTTCTAGTAGGGTATCCTAGCTGTCACTATAGATCTTAAGGATGTATCCTCCTGATGTTGTATATTTTTGGTATACTAAAAATAGCTGGTATAGTTAGTTTTTACACCTTAACATCATTAAATATGTCATCCTGAGTCCTACCTTAACAGACAATATCCTATAATTGAAAACTGAGTTTTGCATATGCAATATTAATGTAATTTTTTGAGACTGCACTATACATATGCTCATCATTCAATAATTCAAACATCTTGCCTGAATATTCAACATAATCCATAATTACTACCCACCTCCATTATCAGGTTTCATAGGAGGATCTTCCCTTAAGACCTATATTGGCAGCTGGAAAATTTAAAACAGAATTTTTAGCATCATATATTGATATTAAATGTAAACCAATATTGAGAAGAAAATATCATAAAGTGCATGACTCTTGGCACTTATTCAGGGAATTTAATTACATACCATTTGTTGAGAATATTTTACTTGTTACTGTGGATGTCATCAACTTGTTCACTTTTATTCCTTATGATTGTGGATTGAGCTATTTTTTTTAATTTTGATCGCAGAATCATAGGAGGTTACTAGGCTAATGGCCCTGGGGCCCTTACAAGCCTAGCCAATCTCTAACCCTTTTCCCTAGAGTGCCAATGTTCTAAGCAGAGTTAAGTCAATACCTACTGCCCCTATCCAGGAGGGACCCATGTGAGACCCCAGGGGTGAATTTACAGTTTCCCATCCAATCATCCAAATTACACTTAAATAGGGTCAGTGAAGGGTTCTGCTTCTCCTGAACTGGAAGTTTGTTCCAGAGGAGAGGTAACCTTTGGGAAATGAATCTGTCTATCCATCAGTTCCTGTTGATATCACATACTAGGTTACCATTTGACTTATGGATGTACAGCATTTCCATTAAAATATGATATGAGATGGCTTTAAATGCAAGGCACAGATGTCCTCTGAGTAGTCTGTACAACATAGTGCATAGAGACAGTAATTTCAGTCTGTCAGCATATTATATGTGCTGAAGGCCTTCAATTTTCTTTGTAAGAATGTCTCCAATTGCTGCAGGTGCCTGGTAAGGTACATATAAAAGGGAGCATTGTACTCTATTATTGGCCTGAAGAGGGAAGAGTTTGGAGGGGTTATGACCTCTTTTTTCTGGAATCAATACCCTTACTTATGAGATGGGCAATGTAGAAAGCCTTTCTTACCACTATAGACACATAGTGGTCAAAGGAGAGTTGCTATCAACATGTTTGCTCAAATCTCTCACCTCAAATTGAGAGCTTAAGGTGTTGTCATTAAGGTGATAATCTGCAGGGGCATCGTCCTTGCTGAAGGGGATAATGATGCTTTGTTTTGCATTTAGTTTGAGCCTATGACTTTGGCATCAATCATTGGTCTGTGTAAGACCTTCTTGTAGGATGTTTACATTGCTTGGGGACTCTATGACTATTCCTAGTTTGTAGTCATCTGCAAATATTGTCAGCCGTAGACCTTTTTGTTTTTGCCTGTATATCTGAGAAGTAGATTCCAAATAATAGGGGACCCAACACCAAAACCTGTGGAACACCATTGGTTACGGGTCTGCTGGTGAAAGTTGGGTCCCTTATTTTAACTATGTGTGTTCTATCGGTGAGACAGTTTACAACACACCTAATGTATAGGTTAATCCTCAGTTGAGTAAGTGCCAGAGTGGGGAATAGTATCAAAGGTCTTAGCTAAGTCTAAGTAGGCCAAATGCACAGATTTACCTTCATCCAGGGCTTTGGTGACTGTCTCAAAGAAATCCACTAAGTTCAGTAGGCATGATCTCCCTTTAACAAAGCCAAGTTGGGTCGGATCAAACATTTGAAGGTCTCCTATATCTTTGTTGAAAAGGTCCGTGATAATTCTCTCCATGGCCTTGCAGATAATGCTGGTCAGGCTTAAGGGTCTATGGTTCCTGGGGTCAGTGGATATACCCTCTTTATGTAAAGGGATGACGGTAGCTTTTTCCATTCCACAGGGACATAACCAGTATTTAAGCTGTGGTTGAAAAGACTGCCAAACTGTGAAGCTAATTTCTGTTTTAATCCATTAGGAACACAGCCAGGAATGTTATCAGGTCCCATAGAGGCTGTGTTTATTGGCTTTGGAAAGGGTTTTTAAGACCTGCTTCTTAGAGAAAACAGGTGGCGCACAGGTGGTAGGGATACTTTGGGGTACATGTGGTGGGGACAAGGGAAAGAAGCTCTCACTGAATCTATCCACTAGCAGATTGGCTATTTTCATGGATTCAGCATATTTGGTACCATTAACCATTAAGTTCTGTGCAAATCTGTGTTTTTCCTTTAGGGTTACAGATGTAGCTAAAGAATGCCTTATGATTACCCTTTGCTCGGGAGGCTAATTTGGATTTCTAATTAACTTTAGATTGCCTTACAAGGTGTCTTATTTGCTTATTTAAGCAGAGGAGGGAGTGCTTCCAATTATGAGACCATTCCTTCCTTCTCTTAGACAACAATTTCTTTCTCCTATTGTATAACCTGTTTATGGTGGCTGTCCACCAGGCAGGTTTGTTCTTTTTTAAAGATCTTACTTTGATCCTGCCCAGTATGGCTGAGTCAATGCAATTGTACACGTTTATACAAAGAATCAGTCTATATACCAGTATATGTGTCCTTGCCATCAGTGAGGGCAGGAGCTATGAAGCTATTCATGCCATCTTATAATAGGTTATACTTGGCTTTGGGTGGGTCAGATGTAATTGTTACTTCTAATGAGACTGGTTTATGGTCAGATCTCACCAGGGAGGGCCACCCACTTGCGGTGGTGCAACAGTTGCCCATGTTAGTAAGCACCAGATCCAGAATGTTTGAGCTCCTTGTGGGGGTGTCAACTAAATGGTCCAAAACACTGGAGTTAATGAAGTTTATGAACCTTTTGGTGAGTACATTAGTACAGGTATAATGTGTCCAGTCTATGGATGGATAATTAAAGTCTGCTATGACCAGGGTGCTTGTTTGTATCTTGAGTGACTCAAGCAGATCTAGGTAGGCAGTGTGTGTATCCAGGTAGGCAGTTTGTATATCCTGGTTCATGGAGGGGTTCCTATAGCTAGCAATAACTTGGAGAGGGGTTTTGCCTATAGTCAACTGTACCTGGAGTAGTTCAAGGGAATCACTCTGTTTAAGCAATCTGGAGGTGTATCTGTCTTTGATGAATACTGATACTCCACCTCCTTTAGTTCTCCCACTCTCATTTGGTGGTCTATATGTGTGGAAGGCATTGTAACCCAGTATGGCTAGGGTACTTTCCATGGTCTTAAACCAACTCTCTGTGATTGCAAAGATGTCAGCATTTTAAGGTGAGGACTGCTTCCAGACAGTGCAGTTTCAGATTTAGACTCCTAGCATGTAGCAGCATAACCTTCAGGTTGTTTCTTCAGGATATTTTTACATTAGGAATTTTGTTCTTGTGACCTAAAAGGCACTATGGGGGAGGCAAGAGCCTTAGCCACTAACCAAAATCCCAGGGTGACAGGTGAAGACCATCTCTGGCAAAGCAATGAGGTCTATCAACCCTATCATCGCACACTGACAGGTACTGGATTTCCTTAAAATGATATTAGAAACTAAGCCAATTGATGAAGTCTATATTTTTTCTGTCTGTATTGTGGCATCATCCTAGGTGAAGGTAGTATGCTGCTTAAGGCTAGGGATATACCTACCTGGGACACATAATCAGAGAGCACAGTCATGTCTCTCTTCATATAGTTCAGTGAGGTACATCTCAAGTCGTTCACACCAATATGGATTATGACGGAGTCATAACAGGACTTGTTGAGTGACTTGAGTGTGTGCTGATAGGCAGCTAACCGTGACCTTTTCCTTATCCAACCTTTTGAGTGGGACATCTGTGTGTCTCACAATGGAATCACCTATGACTAGGATGTTAGATTCAGTGTTATGGATTATCGCCATTTTCAGTCAGACACAGGTGCATGGGCTATTATGTGTACTGTGGTCTACTGAGGGTGCATTATGTCAAGCGTGTTTTGTGTTTGGGAGGTCTCTGATCTTTAGGTACGTTACTAGTGGGGACCTTTGCGTATGTAGGTTTAGGTGTTGGTGGTGTGGCTGATAGAGGAGATGAGGTGTGTAGGCTAACAATCTGCTTTGTGTCTGGTGTACTGGCTGGTGAGTCAAAGAACCTGGATTCTAGGTTCTTAAAATAGATGTATCTCTCACATGTCAAATTTATGTGAATTAGGAGAACCTGGTTGTCCATGTGCATGAAACAGTTGTTACATTGTGTCAGGACGCCAAAGTTGACCAGGCTGGCTGGAGAAATGGAATTTTGTATGTTAATTTATTTTATGTTTTAATAGTGTGGAAACATTAAAGTGAGTGCTTTTTTTTAACCACGGGCAGTGTGGTATGGAGCAGCATTATTTCCTGGTTTTGAGAAGGAACCTAGCCTGTGTGTAATGGAAAGGCCCAAAATGCTTGAGGTACTTATTTTTTGTTTAAAGTAGCAGATGCCTCAGATTAATCTGGAGGTGACAGTGGAACAGTGGCTGGTCAACAAATCTTCTGTAGCTTGGTTAAAACAAGTGCAAACCCATGCAAATATGGGGCATATATAGCAGCTAAGAGAAACCTTTTTTAAACCAATTAACCCTTTGGAAAGCTCAACACTGAGCCCTCATCCAACAACTTTGAATCAGATGGGTCATTCACTACACTCTCCTGCCACAAGAAAATTAAAGAAAATTTTAGCAATACAGAGATTTTAACTTTAACTTTAGTTGAGTTTAGGGATATAGTGTTGAGTAATATATATATTTTTTGTATTTTGAAGGAGATAATTTTTGCAAGTATCTGGAGTAACTATAAGAGCCAAGTGTGATCCCATTTACAAACATTTAGTGTTGGCAGAATGGAAAACACAGTATGTATTAAAGTCTCCTGGGCTTGGTTATATATTAATTGTTTTTTTTTTTTATTTACTTATGAGTACAGCTATGATAAAATAAATGATGTAATTTCCTGTAAGCTAATTCTGGTGAAGTCCTTTGTAAAGGTTTGTGTTCAATAAAGATCCAGGATTTATTTTTGGTATGCCAAACAAACTTTCCACTTTAGGTTTTGGTGTTTGAAAAAAAAAAGCATACATGGATTCAGAAATAACCCCCTCACATACACTTTCATATAACCATGAATCAATGGATTTGTCAGCTTTATGAACATCTTTCTTAAATACCTTTTTATAAAACTTTTCAGAAGTTGTTGAAGCTAAGGATGAGAATAACCCCCCTTACAGGCCTGTGGTTTTGGCACCTGCCTCAAAACTGGAACCAATTTAAAAATTTATAGATAGGGCACTTTTAAAATTGGTTCAAAGGTGTGATTAATTTATCAGAGATTTGTTTGATTTTTTATCATAGACCAGAGGCAAACATGTGGCATCTGAAGATTCTAAAGATTTGATAGTCACAGTAGATGTTAAGTCATTATATACCTGCATCCCACATGAAATTGGTTTGGAGTGGATGGGGAATATGTTAATTAATAGTGAGGAATACGAAGTGGGAGAATGCAGGTTTATGTTGGAATGTATGGAATATATATTAAAAATATTTTTTTCATGTTTGAAAGTGAATATTATTTACAACTGAGAGGAGTGGTATGGGGCCAGGATGCCTTCCAATTATTCCAATCTGGTAATGGCTCACTGGGAGACCAAAATTCTAACCCTTTTGGAAGGTAGTGAGAAAATGTGTTTATATCATAGATTTATTGATGTTTTGTTTTTCATGTGGAGAGGCACAAATACAGAATTGGTTATGTTCATTGAGAATATGAATAAGAGCACAACTTTTTTAAGTTTTTCATTTACATCAAGTGTTACTAATGTATGTTTTTTAGACTTAGAAGTTTTTAAACAAAGTGAAGAAGGTAAGTTAGATTCTACTATCAGTTATAAAAATGTGGCTAGCAATAGTTTATTGCACTCTTCAAGTATGCATCCCACGTATGTCAAGCATAATATTATCAAGGGACAGTTAGTGAGATTAAAAAGGCTAACCACAGATGTTACTGTGTTGGACAAGTTTGTAGATGAATTACATTCAAGGTTCACACATAGGTGATATCCATCGCAGGTAGTAAGGGATGTATTAATGGGAAATGTGAACAATCTGGAGAATGACAGCAAAATTCCACAAGATTGGTCTATGTCCATGGCACTTGTTCATAGTGTGGACAGTGAAGCTATAAAGGGAGTTACAATAAACAACAGGAAGATATTGCAAGCTCACAATGGGGTTAGTTCTGCAGTAGTTTTTTGCCCTTTTTCATCAACAAAAGAGCTAAGAATTTTAAAGAGTTGTTAAAATTTAGATGCCATTCTAAAGAAGTAAAGAATGAAGGCACTTTCAAATGTAATCACTGTAATTTTTGTAGATTTGTAGCGGAGGGCCCTAATTTTGAGGTTATTACCAGTGGTAAAATATGAGAGGTACCAGGCAGATTTAATTGTGAATCTACATTTGTGGTTTATTTGGCTAAGTGGTCTGCATGTACCTCATTCTATATTGGTAAGACCAACAGGAAATTAAGGAGAAGAATGTATGAGCACTTGTACACCATTAGAAGTAAAAATATAGACAATGCACTTTATAAGCGCACTTTAACATGTGTGGATTTTAAGAAATTTCTTTTTTGTGTAATAGATAGTGTGCCTGGTAATTTTAATAGAGACAAGGAGAAGGAATTAGAGCATAAAAAAATTAAATGGCAGATTCTTTTTAATGCATGCAACACACCAGGATTGAATGGTGGGGTAAATTACAAAGCAGTGTTACATAGGAAAGCACATTATGACACATGTAAAAAGTTAATTATTTATTGTTTTTCATTGAGTTTTATTATTTTTATGTGTTATTTCATTGGTTTGTATTTTTATCTCAATGATTCAGTGTTAAAATCATTGAAAGTATGTGATTGGTTGTTTTAAATGGGTGACAGTATTTAAGATGTGGGGAAATGTTTTTTCCTTGTTCTGAAGAAGGCCAGTGTGAAATGGCCGAAATAACTTAACCATTGTGGATTAAAAGACTTTGAGACACCTGGTGGTTTATTTCTTCCTTTTTGTTGTACTTTGTGCAGTGGTTCATTTGGTTTGTAGTTTTTATACTACTCCAGAGGCTTTTTGGGCACAGTTTGCTGTTACAGATGTTTTTTTTTTATTTTAGTTTGTTTCTTAGTTTATTAGTTGACATTTAGTATACAAACTTCAGTTCCAGGATACTTGAACATTTAATTGTTTGGTTGGATTAGCAATTTTTTTTAAATCAGCAACGACATCTCAAAATGACCAGCTGCCTGGGGATTTAACAATATTATTGCAGCAGTTGATGAGGTATATCCCACGAGAGTTAATAGTGCAAAGTACTTAAGGAACTAACATGGGAAATGATGAAAGAATTGATCTGGTAACAAAGTGCTTTTTTTTCATTTGAATGACAATTAAGAGCAGAGAAGGGTAGCAAGATATCTTGAATTTATGGCTTGAGAATCCCAAATTTATTTTTGAAGAGAAAGAAGCACTCAGGTGGAAAAATAGTTCCTTGGTTTCACAAGTGAAACTGCTTGAAAAGAGTCTGTTAAAATACAGGTACCTACAATTAGATAATTGTTTTAACAGAATGTATTAGGTTAAAAACGCCACCTAACAGTCTGAGGTTGTGGAAATATCCAGTTGGGACCCTAGTAAAGTCTGTGCTACATCAGAAAATATTGGAATTGTTTGACAAAATGGGTTGAACTTGTGAACTTATGAAACTTATTATAAAAGACAATGAAAGGAAGTTACATAAACTTGATCGAGGAATTAGGGCCATTAATACAAATATGGAGAAAGATGTTTTCTTTTTTATATATACAAAACAGTATAGTGAAATATTTGATAGGGCTGATAAAGGTTTGGCACAGAATAAGGACCAGAAACAGAAAAATTAATAAGAGATAAGCAGGAATTTGCAGAAAAAAACATTAAAAAAATGATAAAAAGGGAACTATAGCAGCCCTAGAGATACAAATGGGTCTGTTGGATAAAACAAAATGTATGTGGATGTAGTAAAACTGTTCCGTTGTGACAAAGTGAAAATTTTTTTTTTACTTTTTGGCTCTTCTACTTTTCAAATATCAGAGATGATAAGGAACCAAGCAGGGCAGATGATGGCATATCAAGGGTGAATGGATACAATCGCCAGAAGAAAAGGAAAATGGAAGAGCAGCAACAACGGAGCAAGACATTAGTGAGTACCTTTTTGTATGATGAACAAATAAATAGAAACTGCCATTTAGGACTTTAAATTTTTCAGTTTTAGTCCCATCAGCACGAGTCTTTATTCGGTAAAGGGTTTATATATGTACCTAATTTTAAATTGGATATATCAAATTCATTGGTACAGTTCAGGCTGTTCACTCAAAAGTTAAATCTTAAGATGTTTTGTAGTAACATGTAATGTTTTGTAGAACAATAAGATATGTAATTTAAATTTGGTTACTAGGAAAAAAGCATGTTTATTCCACCCCAATCCCAATTGTCAGTATCTTTCAATGAGTATGTAGAGATCATATCAGGATTTTTTTGATTAGAAGACCAAATTTTGTTGATACTTTGTCAAAAGATGAAAGAGTAATTTTGAAACAGTTATATGTGACAAAGCTATTAGGATTATGAAACCCGATAAGGTAGGCAGGGTAGTAATAATGGATTATGTTGAATATTCAAATATTCAAGCAAGATGTTTGAATTACTGAATGATGCACCTATGTAGTAGAGTTTGAAAAATTAAGTTAATATAACATATGCAAAATTGGATTTTCAATTATTGGATATGGTCTTCCAGGCTATAATTCAAGATGACATATTTAGTTATGTTCAGATGGATAAACCAATTATACCAGCTATTTTTGGTATACCAAACATACATAAACATCAGGAAAATCCTTCATTAAGACCTATAGTGGCAGCTGGAACATCCAAAATGGAATTTCTAGCATCATATATTGAAATGAAATGTAAACCAATATTGAGAAGAAAACATCATAAAGTGTGTGACTCTTGGCACTTATTGAGAGAATTTAATTGCATACCATTCAATGAGAATATTTTATTACTGTGGACATGATCAGCTTGTTCACTATTATTCCTCACGATTTTGGATTGAGCTATTTTTTTAATATTTTGAGTGAAGTAGGAACATTTTTGTAGTAAAGAGATTTTAACTTTAACTGAGTTTATGGATATGGTTTTGAGAAATAATATTTTGTATTTTGAAGGACAATATTTTTACTGGGTATCTGGAGTTGCTATGAAAGCCAAGTGTGCTTCCATTTCTGTAAATTCAGTCTTGGCAGAATGTGAAAACACAGTATGCATTGAAGTCTCCCAGGTTTGTTTATGCAGTAAAATATTTTAGATTTTTGGATGACATCCTGTTTTTGTGGAAAGGGAGGTTAGAAGCTTTGAATACTTTTGATTTTTTAATAATATGACTGTTTTTTTAATTTACTTATGAGGACAGTTACAATAAAAATAGCAAAATACAGAATTGAAAAAAATATTCATCAAATACTCATCATAAGAAAACATACTCTAATTAATTTTTGCAGTTTCAAAGCTGTCACCCATTATTTAAAAAGAGAAATATTGAGAAGGGACAAATGCTGAGGCTTTCACATTTGATTTTGGAGGATAATATTTTCTTTATAGAATTAAGTATTTAGAAAAATGTTCATATATAGGAATTGCCCAAAAAAAGAGATAATAAGAGGGCAAACAAATAATTTTTCACCATTATTAGGAAGTAATACTTCCTTTGATTCCTACTCACTAAATGATAGAAATAAGGAAAGGACTTAAATAAGACAGAAGCAATGGTAAAATGTTATAATCATGAAGCACATGGAATATGTAAGATTATTAGGGATGTATGGATTTTTTTTTATTCAGGAGAACAAAGAGAAGTTAGGTGATAAACCCCAGATTACTTACAGTAATGAAAAAAATATAAAAAAATGTCTGGAAAAAGGACAAAATAACAGACAATATTTGAGATACAAATATGAGTAAATGTGGGAACTGTAAGTATTGCAAGTATGTCAATGATGGACCCTACATTTGTGTGGAAGGGCAACTGAGGACCACTGGATGCCCAGGATTATGCAATTGTAACACCATTAGGATTGTTTACTTAGCTACTTTTTTATCTTGTTCAGCATTTTATGTGGGAAAACTAACAGGAAATTAAAAGACGGGCTCTATGAGCATTTGAATAATATAAAAATGGGGAACAATAAAAATGCTTTGCAGAAACACTATTTAAGAAATTTACATTTTGTTACTGATAAGATAGGAGTAGATGAAAGATGGGGACTTTGATAATTTGCTTAAAAAAAAAGAGGTGATGTGGACATTGCTTTTAAATGCTTGTACAGAAGTAAGCTTAAATGAAAATATATTTGTCAATAGTATTTTAAAAGATAGGGCTAACACATTTTGATTATTTGAGTAGTAGATTATTATTTTATAATAAGTTTTTAAACAAATTATTATGTAATTCATAAGTTATATAATGAATGTTGGATTCAAGGTGTTCTTTAAGTATTTCTAGAACTTCTTAAATTGATGTTATGAATTGATTAGTTATTCAGCAGGTGACTGACGTGATTGGTAGAATATTTTTTAAGTGTGATGTAATTTACTGTAAACTAAATCTGATGAAATCTTTTGTAGAGACAGGACAAAAGTGCTAAGCTTTTGTTCGATAAAAATCTGTGATTTAAGCCAGTGTTGTGTTTAGTGCCATCTCTTACATCATTTGTTTTAGTCTTGGATTAAATGTGTTTTTTATATTGTGCTTACCTATAATCTCAGATTGCATCAAATTCAGGACTTATTCTTCAAATACCCAGGACTAGCCTACAATATAATGACCATAACTTCTCCTTTTAGCTCTCAACATTTGGTAGTTTCTAACAAGCTACTTGAAAGACCTTACTAACTATTCTTATGTCAGGCTTCAATTTAAAGCATATCTTTTCAAAATTAAACAAATATAAATACTTAAGCTCTTACCATAGTCCCTTACAATTTCATACTTTTGATTGTACAATATTAAAAAATAAAACGTGTGTGGTTCTGCTTCTTTTCTGGATGTTTCAAAATCTTTGCATATATTATAAATATTTTTATTTTTCCACAATTTTTTTGCAGCTGCAGTTAGATTGTCATCAGTCTGTCCCTTGCATTGTCTCACTATTGTGTTGCTATTGTACTTTTTATCATTGTCATTATGGTGGTACTGTTTTGTTGGTTTATTGGTTAGCTTTGTAGCATCCAGGTTGGAACGGAATACTTTTGTAAGCCTGAGGACCTAAACGTTGCAGGCAAAATTACTGCAGTACACTTTGGCTGCAGCTGGAGATAGCTGATGTGCAAGAAAGCCATTTTGGATTTTTTTGCAGAAACAGGCAGTAGAGCAGCTATCTTTTTATGTTAGCACCCATACTTCTCAGCTGTCCCTGATTTTGCCTCGTATACTTTGCCATGTCTCTTGTAAATGTTATGGACTATGCTGGAAAAATAACCTGCTAGAATTTAGCAGTATGCACCCTAGGTTCATATTCCCTAATATAGTGAAGGGACAATATCACATAATGAAGAGGATTTGTAGAGAGCAAACTATGTTTAATGATGAAATTAATACTTTAGAGTAGTTGTTTGCAGATAGGGGTTATACACGGATGGTATTGGATAGTGCCAAGAAGGATGTTTTTGAGGATATGAATCCATCTGTGAACAGCTCTGTATATTCATCGAAAAATGGCTTTCCATATTCATTGAATTATCCCAGGTATGCCAGACATTTCAGGGGTAGGAAACTTTGTTTTATGACAAAATATGTCAACAATAATGCAGTCATGTTAGAAATTATTAGACGGAATTGGCAGATCTTGACCATAGATCCCATTACTGTTGATATTGTTGGAGAAGCACCAAGTTTCATATATAAGAATAATTTAAAGCTAAAACAACTTTTATGCAAAGATGTGAGGCAGTGTATCCAGCAAGACAAGAGCCTACATTTTGGCACTTTTCCTTGCAGGCGCTGCAATATGTGCAGAGCGATAAATGTAACACAACTTTTTTGTCATCCTATTCTGGATTTTAAATTTCTTTCCAGATTTCATGCTACCTGTGATACCAGTAACCTAGTATATATTGCCAATTGTAACTGTTGTGAATGTTTTTATGTTGGCAAAATGTCTAGAAGGCTGAGAGACAGGATTTGTAACCATCTTTATGACATCAGGAATCTTAATACAATAATATATAATAATAATAATAATATATATATATATATATATATATATATATATATATATATATATATATATATATATATATATATATAATTATAATAATATATTACTAATAATATTATATAATCTTAATGCTTTGGCCAAACATATTGTTGAGTTTAATATGCACAGCTTTAGTTTTAAGGTGTTGCAACTTGCATTTAATAATCCAAGAGGGGGTAATGCTACTAATCATCTTGAATCTGTTGAATTAAAATGGATTTTTAGGTTATGTGCACATATTTATCCAGGCTTGAATAGCTATGTAAGCATTAAGCCTGCTCTAGAGGCACGGCCCTTTAAGTGAATTTTTTGCAGTAGCTTTGTAATTGTTTAATTGATGTATTCATATTTTTAACTTGACATAAATTGATTTTAATTAGCATTTAGCTTTGTTATTTAAACTGAGTGCTTGACTTTGTATTTTGAGATCTGATGAAGTGTGGTTACTCCACATAAAACCCTTTGGTTTTATTCTTGGAATAAACTGGATTTTATAGCTGTGGTGGTCCTACCTTGTTTGTTTTGTTCCAAAAGTTATGGATTTCCAGTTGTTCTCTGAGAATTTCAGTAAGTCAATAATGTCAAGGGTTAGAGTTCTATACTGATTATTGTACATAAACTGAATGTTGAATAAATACCTATTTTTCCATTGCCTGTGCAAGTCACATAGTGCAATTTCTAACAACTCTCCCTGATTTTAATCCTTTACTGCCCCCCCACACTGCTTTTGATTTTGCTAATAATTCTGCCATTACCAACGTGAGAGGGCACAGTGATAATAATGCACCTGTGTTATGTCATGGAGGTTTGTGTGTTTAATTATTATTTATTTATTGTTCAGCCTTACAAATGTATAACTAAACCTACATATAATACTGCTAATGTGCCATTATCACTGTGCCCTTAGAGAATAGACCTAGTACAACAGATTAGCCATCCTGCTTCTGCAAGAAAAGCTGAAATGTGATCACAGTATGATGTGGTAATTATGTCTGCAACCTTTAGGTCCATTGGGCTTACAGCATTATTTCAGTTGGAATGTATCGATGCATCAAAGGCACTTTGGATAAATGCCTATTGCGCAAAAATGCTTACCTGAAAGCACTTTCAGTGATAATGGAGAATTCTTTTTTCTACTATGTCAAACTGGGTATATTTAAGTTTCATTGTTGATGGGGTATATCCCCATATGAGTGGTGCTTGGGACTTTCTCCCTACAAATAACAACATAAAAAAGATTTTCTTTTGAGTTTTATTACAATTGCTTTTGGCTAAATATTTGTATTCAATGTGCATTTGACAGAGCTGCTGTTGACCTATCAACAAGAATCCCACACAGGATGGACATGAAATTGTTACCTGGTGATCAGTGCCCAACTTCAGTAAACAAATAAGCAAACAAGCATAAATAAAAAAATAATAATGAATGTAAACCTTATGCTATCAGAAAATGGGCCATGAAATCATGCTAGAGTAGTACAGACAGGCTCTTGGTAAATGTATTACCAGTAAGTTCATAGAATATCCCATATTAATAGATAGATAATAACTACTAGGTCATCTAGATGCAGGTCTATGTCATTTCTGTGAATAGCAACATTTTCAAATGGCACTGCATTGAAAATACAATCCGTTGAACCATTCTGACTGAAATCAAGTTATGGTGGGATCAGGAAATCTGCCCTTTTCCCCACTGTAATGCAATCTTGGAGTTGGTATATATAACTGGTAGGGAGTGTGGGGGGTTGGATAGACTGGATTTTCAATGCAGTGCCATAAGGCAATGTGGCCATTCATGGAAATGACATAGACCCTCTACATATTGGTAGTATGATTTCCTTCATTAAGTGACAGTTCCTTTGAAAACAGAAAACATATAGTGGTTGTGTGCATGCATGGGGATAAAGAGAGGTACCACTTAACCCCAGTAGAATCCAAACAACTTTTGGCAAACTGATATGCCCTGCAGTGGTTGTATGACACCTTACCCATTGCCAGGTTAATAAGAATGACCTCCCTTGCTTTAAGAACATATGGAGAAAAAGAGAGAAGTAAGGTATAGCTAGCATTATGTAAAGCTTAGAGCTAAAGACCCTTAGGGCCACCAAGCCATTCTTCACACCCCTGTAATAGACACCCTCCATTGTTTCTATGGATAAACCCAATGGGAGGTATGGCTCAGTAATAAAGTTTACCAGCCCTCACGGAGTAAAGCTATGGGTGAATACACAGAGAGAAAACAACCTTGCTGCTCTATTAGACTTTAAAGAACAGCAACCAGAGAAAACTGGATCAAAGAAGAAGCAGAGACCAGCACAATACAGATGATAGACAAAGAAGAGCACCCCATGTGTTATTTAAGTAGAAAATTGAATAAGACTGAAATTAGATATCCAGGAATTGCCCACAAATGTCTCACTAGCATATGGGTTCTGTAGACCTATGACATTTCATGGTGATAGAATTTACTTAGGTTTATAACCACATGCGCTTGCAATGACTACATCAGCAGAAAGACAGGAATGTCAAGCTTGGTAGGTGGGTTCTACCCCCCCCTCCCCAACTGCTCTGCTTTAATATTCAACACCACCTTGGTATCAACTACCACGAAGCAGATGGTCTGCCCTGGGTATTCAGAACATCCCCCAGGACCTGAAACCATTGGTTTTAAGTTAAGGTGTTAAATGCATCATAGTATGTTGGTCTCTCCAGGAGATATGAACAAAACTGTGATTTTCTTGATGTATATGTGAAATGAGCCTAAAACTGCATAACAACTATAATTTTTTAATGTGTATAACACTGTTGTGAAAATGTATTGTTACTATTGCTCAAACTAGACTAGTTACTAGGTTTACTCCTTTAAGGGCAAAATACATGTGTCATGCAAAATAGATTTACTGTGCAACCTCAGGGTATTTAAAAGAGACATGGAAAAGGCAGATAAGACAACATATGAAATAAGACATTTTAAAACTGTCACAACTTTTAATTTCATTGAGCGAAGTCAGTCCACTGTTTTTTTTCTTTTGATTAATATATATCAAGATAACACCAAAATGTCACTGAGCTGATTTATATTCCACCTCCCTGTGTGTCAGATAATCAGCCAGCCTGTGCAAATTATGTTGCACATCATTAAGGCAATGGATAGTATAGTAGCAAAGTTACCTGAATTCAGTGAAATAATAAATAAGACAAAAAGTGGTCTGTGCCACATTATGGTTTAAACTTACATGTGCAGAAATGCACATGGACTCTGACAGTAAGTTTCCAGCAGCAAAAGTTTGTGAAAAGGTTGTGTGTGTATGGTGGGGACAGACATTAAATGAGACCATACTGACTACAGAATGGTCTTGGTTGTAGCTATGGCTATTGAAAAGAATATCTTTGAGGAACAGAATACAGAGTATTTTTAGGTTTATAGAGTATTTTTAGGTTCATAAATCCATAGGTACTTACTTGGCTATCTATCTGTGGAAATATTAAGAAGCTAACCCTGCATTCCCATAGTAATTATCTCATATTTTAAAATATAACTCTCCAAACACGGACCTCATAAATATGAATCTCCAAAAATGGGCCGCACAGTATATCTACATGTACACAGAAATTGTCAGTAAAAGATTTAGCATAAGCAGTGTGATAACTGAGGTGGAAGGGGCTTTTGAATTTAATCATGTCATAACTTTGTATAGTCTTTGAATACTGAGGATCAGGAGTTTGCTTCTGCCTTAAGTGTTAAGATGAATGTGACTGATTTGTGGTCCAATTTGACAAGGGAAGACATTACAAAATGCAGGGAGTAGAGCTATTCCATATTGGTGAGGACCAAGTCCAGGATTTTATCTCATCTGGTTGGGATGAGGTCTAAGTGGTTCAGGGAGTTTGTATTTATGAAGTCCACAAATCATTGGCATATATGCTTGAGTATATATAAGTCTCCCAATTGATGGTGGGATAACTGAAGTCTTCTAGTAGAATGGTGTTTGGCTTTGTACATACAGATTCCATACTAGTTGGGTAAGAGATATGGGTGGGAGGTGGGACAGAGTGGGATCCTGTATTTGGCTATGATGTGTTTAAAGAGCTGTATGCCAGAAGTCAATAAAGAAAGGTTGAGCATTTTAGACTGAGTTCCAGAAGAAGAAAAACTTGTACAACTGCATCTTTAAACCAAATTTCAATGAAGGGAAGAGATTTGTAATGTGCCTCTGTAGAAAAAAAACATATTAATGGCCAGTAGAATTGCAATGCAGCAATTTTTTCATCTAATTCTCAGTACCATGGCAGCACAGATTGCAGAAATAAGCATGTTTTCATTAATACCATACACATTTCAGGTAAAGTACATCATGAGCAAATTGTCATTGTAGTAAGTGATATTCTGAAAATATGTGCAATGTGTCTTGCTAAACTTTTAGTAAGATGACTACATTTTCAGGATAATGCCGAACATCTTTTCAAAAGCTGTTTTTCCATAATAACTGATGTTACAAAATCTATTTTTACCTTTTGGCCAAAGAATTATACCTGGTTCTAGAACTGGTCAAAGCTGGGGTGGTAAAAACCTGAAATGACAATATAAATCTTGTTTTTCAGGTATTTAGGACTACAAAGGTAGAACTGGCTAGCCAGTTTGGTATTTGGCACATGATTCCTTTGTGATCTGGCCATCTGGCCAGTCTGTTTGGAGCTGACTAGCCTCCTATACATCTCTCTTTTTTTTTTTATTTTTGTATTTGGTTCCTGTGAAGAATTAGCTGGATAATGCAAGATCCCTTTTCAGTGGATGCTGAAGAAAAAAGTACATCTATTGTGAATTGAATGACAATGCAATAACATAAGGAAGTAATCTGAAATATCAGCATTTGCAACAATATTCTCAAAAGAAATAAGTAAAAAAAAAAGTATATCCACTACAAATAGGATGATATAAGTTATCACATAAGGAGAAGTTAAGTAAGGCAATATCATAATACAATTTGTTTGGATGGGGTAAAAAATGCTGTACTGAGAATCCCATTGTAATAAGAGTGATAAGCAATGAAGCATAAGGAAAAACTGGGGCAAGTAGCTGGACAGTAGTATAGGTGAATTACAAACATGATGAAACTAAAAGTGATATAACATAGTCTAGGGATGTGTCTAGTAGCACTTGTCAAAGTAGAAGAAGTAAAAGGGGGTGTTGAAATAAAGAAGCAGTAGTTAAGGTAAGACAGTTATGGAAGAGTAGTAACAAGAATACAGGCAGATAATGAGATCAAGGGTGAGTGCTGGCAGAGATCTAAGGTTACTGAGATGTGTAACGATTTTGAGGATTGGCTGTAAAATGGGTGAGGGGGTTCTGCACTGCTAACATGCACGATCAAAGTTTGAGAAAAGAAGGTCAGGATTTAACATCAACAGTTATAGAAAGTTCCGCCTTCTACAGCACGCACAGATCATGCAGTTTATCTATAGTTCATTAGCAGCATGTTCATCATGTGCTGTTATATCATGACAGGAACGTCAGCATACAATAAAACTGAAATTTACCGCAGTGCTATTGGTGAGATTACTGAACCTATGAAGTAAGGGAACATTCAAGATTAAGTAACCTCAGAGTTAGCATATTTGAAGTGTGGGGAAAGCTGTTCAAATGCTTTTTTATTTGTAAGTAAAAGTTTTACTGTAGCATCAAATCTGGATTGGCCGATAAATTGAGTTTCTGCATATATATATATATATATATATATATATATATATATATATATATAAATGCTAGTAAAGTAATCTAAACCAGCATATGACTGACAGTCAAAATATTGACAGCAAAATATCTAAAATGCAAAATGTCTAAACTGCAAAACATCTAAACACACAATACTGATAAAACTGAAGTTTCACAAGGGAAGGGTTTATGCCATTTCCTCACTGTTGTATGACTGCGGAGCTGGCATACATAATTAACGGGGGTGGGGGTGCAGGTGGAGCTTGCCAGCAAAACTGACCAAATTCTTGCTACCAAAACTAACAAAACTTTAACTGAAGTATAAGAAAATTATAAATATAGCACATCTTAACACTGTGCTCTCTGAACTTTTAAAATATGCCAGAAAAAGGAGCCCCATAAAACCCCTAACAGCTACAGAAACAATGAGTGCTGCTGAGAGACCTCGTTGCACGATGTGATGAAAGACAAAGTGTGGACACAAGAGAGGGAGGGAGGGAGAGAAAGACACAGAGGGAGAGAAAAAGAGGAACTGGTATTAAAAAAAGTAAAGCATTTTGGAACTAGGAGGTTCTTAACTTTAAATGGAAGCATGTTAATTCAATCGGTATTTAATCATTCATAGAGCAGTGAACGTGTATATCAGTGGCTCTCAAAAATATCAAGAAACAGAAAATCAGGATAAAAGATGAAATACGTAACACTGTACAGTCAGCCAGGCTTGACTGGGAGAGGAAAATGGTTTTGTTTGGACCCAGGCCGAAGGTGAAGAAAGCTGTGCACTCAGACTCTTGCAATAAACCACAAACTCCGTCAATAAATGTTACCAAAACCTTACAGTATTGTGCTAGTTGAACTAAATCAATCAATAAATCAATAAATTATTTGCAATAATAATATGAAAATGGTAGGGAAATAAGTAAAGTAAAAAAATGTTTCTCTGCACAGATTTTGACCCAGCAATACTGCATTTCCAATACAGCCTGGAGCACCATTATGCTAGCATGCAGCCCATAGAGGACTGCTGCAGTCTCATACTTCAGCCTTATTGGTGCTAACACTGAGTGGTGCAGCCTCATGTATTTCATTATTCAGCACAGTGTTCGGTTTTTTGGTAATGTGGAGAATCGCAAATATAGCCATTCAGTTCTCTCTGAACAAATAAATTCCAATAGGAGTAACTTGTTTACATCTAAGGTAGAAATCCCTAGAGAAGAAAACTACACCTATGACACTCCATTCATTCAGATCATAAAGAAACACTGAATTCCTTGTTCAAGAGACAACTTACAGAATTACTGCAGCCCAATGAAATCAATGGAATACAGCAACCAAAACCAGTAGAACAGTGTGAAAAAGGAATATGTGGGATCAAGTCCTGAATCATGAAATATACTGCCCTCTAAGATTAGGGTATTCCAGCTTATGATTCTCCTTATCATACAGTACAGACATTCTGTGTATCACATTCAAACACAGACACACACACACACAAATATATATATATATATATATGTGTGTGTGTGTGTGTGTGTGTGTGTGTGTGTGTGTGTGTGTGTGTGTAGATATATATATATATATATATATATATATATATATATATATATATATATATATGTGTGTGTGTGTGTGTGTATATATGGGTTCACTACGAAAGACCGAAAACCCACAAGACTGATGCCCGTAATCCCGAGACCAAATACTCGAAAGACGAGAAGACCGACGGACCACAAGTGCGAAATTCAAAACGGCGAATGATCAACACACATACAATACACACAACAGTGTCCCCCAAACCCAAACAAATAATCCTACACTATAGTTAATAAGGGGGGCAAGCCACCCTGCACCCCCATGTGGGGGGGTGCCCTCTACTTTAATATTCTAACTCCAAGATCGCACAAACACACACACAAGGCAAACTCACACCCACAAATTACAGTCCCTCACACACAAACACACACACACACACACACACCACAGTCACAACACACACTAGTACACACACTAAAGCCCCTCATAAACACATTTACACTCAGATACTTACCTGAACTGCAACACCAGAAGTGCTAACTAAATATCCCTTAACATCGGGATTTTGAATTTCGTGCTTATGGTCTTTCGGTAATGTGAGGTATCGGGCATCTGGTCTCAGTAATTTGGGTGTCGGGATCCTGAGCGTTCGGTATTTCATAGGGGACTCATATATATATATATATATATATATATATATATATATATATATATATATGTGTGTGTATATATATATATATATATATATATATATATATATATAGATATGGGTCTACCTGATAACACCGACACGCCAAAACACCGACAACGAAATAACCAACACCACAAAACCGAAAGTTCAAAATCATGAAACTTCACATGCCCGACAAACCACAATCCCGACAATCAACAAAACACAGACCTTATCCGAAAAACACACACACAACACAAGCACACCAAAAACCTTACAAACCTACAATAAACCTTACATACACAACTATCTATGCCCTAACATTAACCCAAACCCTAACCCTAAGGTCCGTCACTATTGCACATTTACCTTACCCGCACCCTAACCCTAACTCACTTAATCCGCCCCTAACCCTAAAGTCCATCGCTATCACACACTTACCTTACCCACACCCTAACCCTGACTCACTTAATCCACCCCTAACCCTAAAGTCCATCACTATCGCACACTTACCTGACCCACACCCTAACTTCCCTCACTATCACACACTTACCTTACCCGCACCCTTACCCTAACGTCCGTCCTTATTGCACACTTACCTTATCATGTCGGTGTTCTCAGCGTTGGGCTTTTTAACTGTCGGTCTTCTCCGTTGTTGATCTTCCAGTGTCGGTTATCTCATTGTCGGTGTTTTCCACTTTTGGCGTAATCAGGTAGACCCATATATATATATATATATATATATATATATATATATATATATATATATATATATATATATATATATACACACACACACACACACACACACACACACACACACATGCATGCATATCAATATATTTTAAGCTTTTATATGCTTTATACATATTATCAAGTTAATCACCCTGACAATGAGCCAAGAAACTGTGCAGCAGTTGCCATCATGAATACACTCTTCACCACCTTCAGAATATCTAAACTTAGTTAACTCTTTTCATTTAGCAGTTAATTTATTTTCAATCTTTACTTGGAATTCTTGTAAATAGTTCATTATAACTTAGAAACCCTGACTACTCCAACAGTTTATCTTAGTAAAAAATGTTAGGTCATAAAAAATGGCTTATTTTGTGCATGCTTTATGCAGAACAGTTTGTAAGAATTAAACCTAATTTCTGAGCCATAATATTGATTCAGAGCAACTTTGGCAGACAGGCCATTTAAACTAAACTTGCTGTAGTGCAGTAATTTAAGTATAATGAATGCTGGAGCAAAGCAGTGTTAGCAATGAAATGTAACTGTATCTTGTATTGGGAAAATGATGCATTATTTCTGCAGTGTTGGTGAAGATAAATAATTCATCTTTAGCATACTAGCTTTCTCACAATATTCTGTTGCACTACAGAAATATTCTTGCTTTATAAGGAAGTGCCACTGACAGCCCAAAAGTAAGAAGATGTAAACCGCTTACTGGGTACACTGCTCAGCACAGTGCACATGTGTTTAGGGAAATCCATGTTTTCTTGCCTTATTCTGATTACTAGTTATACAGCTGAGATTTTTGTTTAGCTCCAGGTTTCTCAGTCTAACAAAATGACTAGTTAAGGAGTATGGGTAAGATTTATAGATGTGATTCACACTTTGTAGGACTTCTGTACACAAACATACAGGGAAAGGCCTTAACACAGAGGCACAAGTACTGTGCCATATATGTTACTGTGCTCCACACAGTTAGCATACAAAATATATGCAAATTAGACACATACCATGAATTAGAGTGAGAGCATGTGCAAGAGACATCTACACTGTATATTAAGGCTGCGTATAAAAACTGCGTTACATTGCGTTTATGCAGTGACGGAAATGAGCTGAGTATACTGCAGTGGATCACAACGTGTAAGTGTGGCAACACCTAGTAAAAATACACCATCACGGAATTTGGTCAGTGTTCTTTCATGGCTGCCATATAAAGCTTCATTGATACTGTAATCCACTGCCATGGTCAGATATGGGCTGTAGACACAGCCACAGCAGAGGCCAATGCCAGCTCTGGCATCAACACAGGTAAAAAGCCCAGATGGCAAAGAAATGAGGACTTGAACAAAGTTGTAAGTAAAGAGCATAACACAGCTCAGAAATTTGCTGAAATGCATGCTTATCACTGCATACTTCAGCTAAAATCAATGGTTCACACAATCTCCAACATGAGCAACTGATCAGTCTGTTCTAAGATGGCTGTTGAATGCATGCAGTCTCCATAAAAAAGGTAAAACCTCTGATACTGAGCTGATTCTCTGTACCTTCAGTATACCCCAGGGTGCCTTGTGTTCTTCATACACACTGCACTGTGTTACCCTGGTGTGGAATTTCCATGTATTGAAGTATATAGGCAAGGAGTGGCACAGTGTAATGTGGAAGGATAAACTGGGAGATGCAGGCATGATAGTAAACCACTATAGAGGGAGAGATGCAAAGAGCAATTACAAGTGATAAAGGTGTGGGGAAAAGAGGTGAGCCAGAGAGGGGCAGCCAAGCAGGAAACAAAATCTGAAAGTAAGAAGGAAGGAAGCAGGAAGGAAGGGACACACTGGCCAGATGAGAAGTGCAGAGGGCAAATTAGGTAAAATAGTGTGTTGTTCTTATAGGAACGACATAGGAGGGTTGGTGAACTTACATACAGCACAGGGAGAAGGCAACCAGCACAGACGTTGAGGAGGATAATGAATCATGGACATGGAGAAGGAATTATTACAGATGGGAAATACAGTGGCATGCAATAAGAAGCAAAACAGAAGAGAGCCAGTGTGGGCAAAAGAGGTGAGATTTGGTGACCAATGAAGATTTAGTCATAAATAAAGTCAGGAATCTAGGAAGAGGGAAAGGAGAAGCCAGATTTCAGTAAAACATGTTTCAGGCCTTAGACTGAGTAAAATATGGGAGGAAGGGAACACAGTGACCACTATGAGGAAGGTGCAAACATATTTTGTGGTGCATATAGGCACTAACAATTTGGCAGAGGAGAAAGCTTGGATGGCATTAGGCAGGCAGAGGGACATGACTGAGCATTAGGCAGGCAGAGGGACATAACTGAGTCATGTCTGGAGAGAAGGTTGTAGATATCATTTTCAAATGTGCTACCTGTACCAGCAACCATGACACAAAGGTAACAGGAATGGGGAGTAGGATACCTGGACACAGCAGTGTACAATGGGGAAAGGCTTAGATCTGGTAGGATGATGGCAGGAGAGTTGGTAGAGATAGAACTACGTATTGGACAGATCGTGTTTTAGCTCAAAAGGGTGGTGGATTGGAAAGGTACATTTCAATGGTTGTACCTTTAAACTAAGAGGGAAGGGGCATCAAAAATGTCAAAAACAAAAGAGGGGTAGATATTGTGGCAGTAGGCAGAAGGCAAAAGGAATGCAGAAGATAACAGAGGCAGTAGCATTGTGAAGGTGTGGTAAAGGGGGCATTTGCCCTGGATGCAAGTTGTTACAGGGCACAATCCTGAAGTGCCATTCCTGCATTCTTCTTTCTTTATCAGCATTTTTGAATGCTGGTACAAAAAGTAACTTGCCAACTTCTGGGGTATGCTGCAGCAATCTGATTGCTAAAACTGTAGCAATTGGCTTGTTACAGTTTAAAATGTAACAATTCTTGTATTTTTTGGCTCTTACTGAAGAGTAGGTGCAGGAAGAGGTGTGTACCTGGCTGGCTTGGACAGTCACTGTGTCAGAGTGCAACTGAGTTTTTTTTTTTTTTTGCTGATGCAGTGAAGAGCTGTGATAGGGAGTATGTGTGTGTCTGGGAGAGAGCATGTGCTTCAGATGGAAGTCAATAAAACAATGGTACTACTGCCAACTGCATATAGTACACAACGATAACACACCAAAAGAATTTATTCCATAAAGCTTTCGGGTCTGCACCCTTCATCAGTACAAAGCAATAACATTACTACAACATTTAAATAGGAGAGATCATATAGTCACATGCTTCAGCCCATCCCACCACTTAATAAACAGCCAAATCTTAAAAAGACAATACATCATTTATAATCATACTAAAATTCTATCTAACTATAATATTACAAAAAATATAATACTTAATCAGTAAATCAGTATTTAAATACCATACTAAAAATATCTTACAATTATATTGCAAGTAGTCCTAACGCACAATGTTTTCATTTTTGATGGGAATTTGTTTTTGCAGCTCACGTGTGTTGCAATG
>NC_056731.1:657788559-657816059 GCF_019279795.1 Protopterus annectens
TAAGAAGATGTAAACCGCTTAGTGGGTAGGGTTGCCACCTTTTCAAATGGGCAAAGTGGGACATTTTTGGTACAAACATCAGATTTTACAGGCCGACACATACCCATGGTCAGTACAAAAGTTAGAACTTAAATAGTTTGCCTAAATAAAAGCTTATTCTTGTAGCATTTTAGTTGCTCATTCTGTTTCTTATAACATTTAGGTATTTTAGATACAGAATAGTTTTATGCAACTATTACATAAAATATAGGAAATAATTTTGTCCTAAAATCTCAGGACATTTGCCATTTTTACAATTTTTTGCCAGGACACAACTGCTCAAAGAGGGACTGTCCCTCGCAAAGTGGGACAGGTGGTAACCCTATTAGTGGGTACACTGCTCAGCACAGTGCACAAGTGTTTAGGGAAATCCATGTTTTCTTGCCTTATTCTGGTTGCTAGTTATACAGCTGAGATTTTTGTTTAGCTCCAGGTTTCTCAGTCTAACAAAATGACTAGTTAAGGAGTATGGGTAAGATTTATAGATGTGATTCACACTTTGTAGGACTTCTGTACACAAACATACAGGGAAAGGCCTTAACACAGAGGCACAAGTACTGTGCCATATATGTTACTGTGCTCCACACAGTTAGCATACAAAATATATGCAAATTAGATACATACCATGAATTAGAGTGAGAGCATTTGCAAGAGACATCTATACTGTATATTAAGGCTGCGTATAAAAACTGCGTTACATTGCATTTATACAGTGACAGAAATGAGCTGAGTATACTGCAGTGGATCACAACGTGTAAGTGTGGCAACACCTAGTAAAAATACACCATCACAGAATTTGGTCAGTGTTCTTTCATGGCTGCCATATAAAGCTTCATTGATACTGTAATCCACTGCCATGGTCAGATATGGGCTGTAGACACAGCCACAGCAGAGGCCAATGCCAGCTCTGGCATCAACACAGGTAAAAAGCCCAGATGGTAAAGAAATGAGGACTTGAACAAAGTTGTAAGTAAAGAGCATAACACAGCTCAGAAATTTGCTGAAATGCTTGCTTATCACTGCATATTTCAGCTAAAATCAATGGTTCACACAATCTTCCAACATGAACAACTGACTAGTCTGTTCTAAGATGGTTGTTGAATGCATGCAGTCTCCATAAAAAAGGTAAAACCCCTGATACCGAGCTGATTCTCTGTACCTTCAGTATACCCCAGGGTGTCTTGTGTTCTTCATACACACTGCACTGTGTTACCCTGGTGTGGAATTTCCATGTATTGAAGTATATAGGCAAGGAGTGGCACAGTGTAATGTGGAAGGATAAACTGGGAGATGCAGGCATGATAGTAAACCACTATAGATGGAGAGATACAAAGAGCAATTACAAGTGATAAAGGTGTGGGGAAAGGAGCTGAGCCAGAGAGGGGCAGCCAAGTAGGAAACAAAATCTGAAAGTAAGAAGGAAGGAAGCAGGAAGGAAGGGACACACTGGCCAGATGAGAAGTGCAGAGGGCAAATTAGCTAAAATAGTATGTTGTTCTTATAGGAACAACATAGGAGGGTTGGTGAACTTACATACAGCACAGGGAGAAGGCAACCAGCACAGACATTGAGGAGGATAATGAATCATGGACATGGAGAAGGAATTATTATAGATGGGAAATACAGTGGCATGCAATAAGAAGCAAAAGAGAAGCGAGCCAGTGTGGGCAAAAGAGGTGAGATTTGGTGACCAATGAAGATTTAGTCATAAATAAAGTCAGGAATCTAGGAAGAGGGAAAGGAGAAGCCAGATTTCAGTAAAACATGTTTCAGGCCTTAGACTGAGTAAAATATGGGAGGAAGGGAACACAGTGACCACTATGAGGAAGGTGCAAACATATTTTGTGGTGCATATAGGCACTAACAATTTGGCAGACGAGAAAGCTTGGGTGGCATTAGGCAGGCAGAGGGACATGACTGAGCATTAGGCAGGCAGAGGGACATAACTGAATCATGTCAGGAGAGAAGGCTGTAGATATCATTTTCAAATGTGTTACCTGTACCAGCAGCCATGACACAAAGGTAACAGGAATGGGGAGTAGGATGCCTGGACACAGCAGTGTACAATGGGGAAAGGCTTAGATCTGGTAGGATGATGGCAGGAGAGTTGGTAGAGATAGAACTCCGTATTGGACAGACCGTCTTTTAGCTCAAAAGGGTGGTGGATTGGAAAGGTACATTTCAATGGTTGTACCTTTAAACTAAGAGGGAAGGGGAAGGGGCATCAAAAATGTCAAACAAAAGAGGGGTAGATATTGTGGCAGTAGGCAGAAGGCAAAAGGAATGCAGAAGATAACAGAGGCAGTAGCATAGTGAAGGTGTGGCAAAGGGGGCATTTGCCCTGGATGCAAGTTGTTACAGGGCACAATCCTGAAGTGCCATTCCTGCATTCTTCTTTCTTTATCAGCATTTCTGAATGCTGGTACAGAAAGTAACTTGCCAACTTCTGGGGTATGCTGCAGCAATCTGATTGCTAAAACTGTATCAATTGGCTTGTTACAGTTTAAAATGTAACAATTCTTGTATTTTTTGGCTCTTTTACTGAAGAGCAGGTGCAGGAAGGGGTGTGCACCTGGCTGGCTTGGACAGTCACTGTGTCAGTGCAACTGAGTTTTTTTTTTTTTGCTCATGCAGTGAAGAGCTGTGATAGGGAGTGTGTGTGTGTGTCTGGGAGAGAGCATGTGCTTCAGATGGAAGTCAACAGTCTATTGGAGCTAGTGTTCTTTATTTATTTATTTATTTTTGCTATTCAGTTTGAGCAAGGGGGGTGTCTAGTTTAGGGACTGGCCCAGGGCACTGGTTGAGCCATCTATGTCAATTAACAGAGGAACAAAGAAATGTAACTGAAATGTGGATGGATAGCATTAATCTCATTGGAAAGAGTCTGGGTAGGAAGATGGGGGAGCTGCAAGCTGTGATGCAAGAGGTGAGGGTGGACACTACAGGTATCACAGAAACATGAGCTTCTGACAAGAGGTGGTGGGACAAAAAATGTAAAGTTGAGGTGAGTTAGCAATCACTGTAAAGGAAGGTATGATGTGTCATGTCAGAAAGGAAGAAAACATCAAGCTAGGAATGAGGCAAGAGTAGAGGCAGGGATAGAACCCAGGTTATGTGTTTCAGCTGTTAGATAGAGAAGGTTGTTGTGCTGGTGGATTGCTACAGTTTATTGTCTACCAGGTACGGGAACTTCAACAAGGAAGGATGAGACTGGAGGAGAGAATAAATTAATCAGGGAGGAGGAAGACATTAATAACCATAAGGCCTCTAAATCTGGCAGGAACAGACTGAGAGATACAAATCTCGAGAACAGAGAGGAAGGAGGTGCTTAATAAGGTACTGGACCATGAGGGATTCAGCCACCTGGTGTCATGGATTTCCAGGTTAAGGTACTGTTAGCTAACAATGACCATGACAGTGTGTGATTTAGAGTAGGGTTAGGATAAAAATAAAAAGACAGAAAAGATGGTGTGGGATTTTGGAAAAGGAGATTATGGCTGGAGGGTAACTAAGGATAGCTAGAAGACTTGCGTAAGCTCCACTAAAAAGTTATCGATGGGGTACTTAGCACTAAGGATATGATAAAGAGGAAGAAAAGACAAAAAGAGAAGAGCTGGCTACACATGGATTTGACACTAACATTTAAAGCAATAGATAGGGCCTATGAGAGCTGGAAAGGACAGAGTGAAGAGGTGAAGGAGGCAGAGTACAAAGTGGCTAACAAAAAAGCAATACAAATGGTAAGACCATTAAAGGCTAAAGCTGAAAGGGAGTTACTAGAAATAATCAGGAAAGGAACCAAGATCTTTTAGGACTGCATCAGAAAGAAGTAATGAAGGAAGGGAGGAATAGAACTGGAAATGGCCAGAACTGAGCAAGAATATGAGGTGGCAATGGTAGCAAAATGGGAAAAACGAAGAGGAACTGAATGAATAGTTTGTTTCAGGCTTCATAATGGAAAAAAAGACAAATAAGGCAGGGCCTAACTGGGGAAACAAACATCAGAACAGACAGCATCAAGGTTCAGACAGAACTGGGCGCTGTTAAAGAGGACCAGGTGGACAACCTCCACCAAGATTTTACAAATCTTTCTAATGTGTGTACAGACGCATGACAGAAATCTTCAAGAAATGATTAGCTAGTACAGACGTGCTAGAGGAATGGAACATGGTAACTGTGGTACCCTTGTACAAGGGAGAGGCAGAAAGAAATCCAGACAATTACAACAGGGGAGGAGCAGAAAGAAATGCAGACAAATACAATGGGGAGGGACAGAAAGAAATCCAGACAAGTGTAACAGGGGAGGAGTAGAAAGAAATCCAGACAATTACATGTCTGCTATTTTAACTACAGCAGAAAAGAAAGTTACAGAGTTAATCCTGATGGGAAAGCTGGTAGCAGTCCTAGAAGATAGCAATCTGTAAGTCAGCAGCCATCATGGGTCTGTGACCAGAAGGAGTTGCCATTCAAAACTTATCCATGATACAGGAGATCTTGATGTGGAATGTGGACTTCTACCAGTCATCTGTCTCATCCCACTCAGAAGACTGACAGTAAAATTGAAGGGTTTGGGACTAGGATTAAGAATAAAAAAAAGGATAGTTGCATGGTTAACGTCTAGACAGGACAGTAGATTGTGATGTGAAGGACACTGTCAGGAATGAGGGAAGTGACTAGTGGATAACACAGGGATTTCTGTTGTATCCAATACACTTTACTTGTTTGTCTCAGACATATCTGATAGAACTAGTAACAGGATGCAAATGCACAAATCTAATTGCCAAATTACAGAATATGGGAAAGAGTCTAGGAAATGATTAGGAAAGTCGATAAAAAGGAGCAGTTGAGGTTCAATGTAAGGATATGCAGAAGCAATAGTTAGAATGTATCAGATGGGAGCAGGAAGAGACTCTGGGTGGTTTACTCACATACGGATTAGACCACCAGAAGAAAATAAGTGAGAAAATAGTGGCGACAGCAAACGGAATTCTGGAGTGCACTCTTATAGGCATTTATTCCACATGCTAAAATGAAATGTTTCCACTGCATAGAATCCTAGTCAGACCACAACTTGACTACTGTATATAGTTTTGAAGGCTTTATAACAAACCAGCTATCAGGCTGCTTGAAGGAAACCATAGGAAAGTGACTAACAGAAAAATTTGTGAATGAAGGGGCTATTGTAAGACCAGAGAGACAGGAATGGGCAGGATATCAGTGCATAAGATTATGTCAGACAGATGTCTTGCAGACATTCTAAAAAAGAAAAAGGGAGGAGGAGGTAGAGGCAGCACATTTTAAGGACTAACATCTCCCTCTAGTTTTGAAAGTACTTATTCAGAGAGCGAAAGAGATAGGGAGTTGTAGACCAATGGAAGGAACTGACAGAACAGGTGGTAGAGGAGAAATCCACAGAGGTGTTCAAAAGGGTATGTGGCAGGTTGAAAAAAGGCAACAGGAGAGAGTAGAGATGGAGTAGAGGTGGATTGTTAAACCACTTAAAATGGCAGACTATACAGGATTATTTTTCTTTCTGCTGCCAACTCATGCAGTGTAATCTAAAGGTTACTGCGTTGCTAGACATAAGTAGAATTCCCAGTGCTGCCCTCTTGTGCATCCTCAGCATACTATAAAGTGCCATGTGTTTGTTACTTATAAGAAGAAAGCACAGTGCTGCCACACTCCACACACTCAGTATTCCCCCAGGAAACTTTGTGAACTAGTTTTACCGTAAGTGCACAGTACTACCCAGCTATACACACTCAATAATCTCCCAGGGCACTTTGTGAACTATTCCTACAGTAGATGCACCATGCTGGCCTTCTCTGCACACTCAGTATTCCCCCGGGCACTTTGTGAACCATTCTTACAGACCATGCACAGTGCTCACCTGTTATGCACTCATTATAACTGCTACTCCCTCCATATCATTTTGTGCAGTATCTTCAATGTCTGAGTACAGTGTCACCAAAATGTATGCCAGTATTCCTCAAGGACTACTTCCATGATTCGTACAGACAAGCACAGTACTTTCCTGTTACACATTCTTATTACAAGTGTAACTTCCCATATCATCTTGTGCAGTATTTTTAAAGTATGAACACAATGTCACTAAAATGTACCTCGATATATCCCAGGGACCATGTGCCCTATTCCTACAGACCATGCATGTTGCAGCACTATTGTGCAGAATCATTATAACTGCAATAGCCAAAATGCCTTGACTATCTCTCTTGAGGATACAGTACAGCGTTGCCCTGCAGTATACTCTCTGTATTCCCCCAAGAGTCATATGCCCTGTTTCAAAAAAGGGTCCTTAGCATAGTCATGCTTGTACTTTCTTATAATTGTAACCCCCAGTCTCACCTAACACCAGTAACTGAATAGACCACTTCAATATTATTGATAAAACTGTGAATCAATTATTTTTCTTTAATATGAGTTTATCAGATTTATGTGTCACTGGTATTACCTTTATTATTCACATTTTAACAAACTTTTAATGTCCTTTTTGCATAATTTTAAATTTCATAAATTACATTAATTTTTCAGTTATAATATCAGCCGAGTTTACAATTGCTGAAGTTACATTTTTTCAATTTTCTATTTCATGAAGAAAACAGCAACAAATCCAGGAGGTGTTGAATGCCACGGTTTACACCAGCGTTAATGTCAATTTTATCTTGAATATCAATATTAAAATGCTATATAAGTGTGCAAAAATAAATGAATGAGAGAGAAAAACATACATTTGCTACTATATCTGATGAGATATATGTAAGCATTTTGATATGAAACAACTAGGGAATGTATCGCCATGAAAAAAAAATCAAAAGCTGAATTTGCTTTATTCGTTGTGCTGTATCTCTACAAGATTATACAGCTCACATACATTGGGGAGATTCGTGAAGGTTACTACATAGTGTGCACTTAGGGGTAACATTTCTGAATCCCCCTGATTATCTTTAGCTGCTTCTCCAATGAACAAATGTTGCAGTCATAGCCAGTATGAACATTTGCTAACATACCCAGATGAAAGACTTTTGATGGTTGCATCAACTTATGGAATGTTTTAACAGAGATATTTTTTGGAGATGGGGCATGGCTGTACGTTAAATTAATTTGCTGTCTTAAGATGCAGCATTTGACAATAAAATGTATACTTACCTGGGCACTATAGCTTGAGCCCACATTTATGATTTCCATCTGCTGACAGTACAATGCATGTCTCGTTCATCCTACAGCATGTACTGACAGGATTTTATTATTTTCCAAGGAGAAGACAATGACACAGTGTGAAATCGACTTTTATTGACTGCAGCTATGGAACATTTATCCTTGAGACATATTAAATGACCAGTTTTATGGTACAGGATGTCAAATATAAATGTTTCCTGCTACATTCTCTTTAATGTATTGATGGACTGCTACATGAGGTGCCAGGGTTTTGACACTGTCTGCATTTAAAGTCCTTTAATATTCCCAGATTTACCTGATTTATTATTTCAGCATCCAAAAATTAATAAAATATTTTCTAATCTTCTGGATAACCTTCAAATCCTATTTTGCTTCTTTCCATCTAAAAAGATTGTTGCATGTCCATCAGGTTCCTGTTGCATTATCAAGGACTGTCTGATCCTCATAACAGGGAGAATTTAAGAGTGATTATTCGGAATTGTATGATAGCTCCAAAGTCGTTGCAGCTTGGAGTATTCCCTCTTCTTTGAGGTACAGCGATGTGAAATTTAATATGTTTGTAGACAACATTGATGGACTACAGCCCTTCACATTGAGGCTGAAGGGATCTTGACTTCCCTGCTCAAAATGGCTCCCTGTTGAAATGGTGGCACTCAAAATGCTGCGTACCGACAAGCCAAAAAAAAACAAAAAAGACCAAAAACACAGAAGAAGAGCAAATCTCAAAAATTGCTCTTCTCCTTGACACTTTTTATTGCAGGCAGTGGGGGGAAACCCCTCCTGCACCTTCCCATGTGGGAAGCAAGCCCCCCACCCCCCAAATATATATAAATAACTAAAGCACTATCCAAAGCCGGTAATATGAAACTAAAAACAATAAAAAATACCTTCTGAAAAATAGAAGAACTATGTCCAAAATAAGACAAATAAACAGCTTCAATAAGTGATCATTAAAGACATAACTAGAATTTGAGCGCTTTTGTTCATAAAATGCTTCTTGTCGAACTTCATCAGAAATATGGAACACAGCTAAGCATTAGTATCACTATAAGTCAAGGCAAATCAGCATATCAATGCCATCGTCAATTATCTATTCCATCTAAGAATGCTATTTACATTTAAATGTCCATTTAATCCAGGTGGCTGTGTACTCCCTAAATCTCACTCGCCATTTGAGTTCCTTTACTTCCAGTAATGGAGTACAGTCACCAGAAATAATGGAAACATTTTCAATCACAATAGAGTTGCCACCTTTTAATCGGACCAAAGTGGGACATGGGGGACATTAGGGGTGTGGCCAATATGACACGGGCCACACTGTCTACCATGACATCACCACAGGAGTGGTGATGGAGATGCAGTTATGGGTACAACAGCTGGTTGGTTGCTGGGGTGGCTAGCTGTCTCCATGGAGTAGCTAGCTGGATGGATGAATGGCTGGATGGATGGATGGATGGATGGATGGATGGATGGATGGATGGATGATGGATGGATGGATGGATGAATGCTGGAGTGTCTAGCTGGATGGTTGCTGGAGTGGCTAGGTGGCTGTCTGGATGAATGAGTGGCTGGATGGATGAATGATTGGCTGGATGATTGGATGACTGGCTGGATGAATGGCTGGTTGGCTGCTGGAGTTGCTAGATGGCCGGTTTCTAGTGTGGCTAGCTGTCTGGCAGCTGGAGTAGCTAGCTGGCTGGCTACTGGAGTGGCTGGATGGATGGATGGATGGATGGATGGATGGATGGATGGATGGATGGCACCTGCAGTGGCTAGCTGACTGGTTGGCTGCTGGAGTGGTTAGCTGGATAGCTGGATGGATGGCTGGCTCGATGTACACTTCTCAACTGTACAGATTTTTACAGAATGTCCATATTTTAACTCATATTTTTGGTCTGTTTTTAATAAAAGAACAATATTTAAAAAGTGTCCCTATTTTTGGAACCTCTGTCCTCTCCTTATTTATGTCTTTGTCCGGCTTTTGTGTTCTAAGACTTGAGAGGTATGGATGAATGGATGGATGGCTGGATAACTGGCTCTGTAGCTGGCTAGCTAGCTTGCTTAGCTGCTTGCTGGCTAGTTCGGTTGTTTAAAAAACAATGTCACTATTACTTTTCATAGCAGCTGTAGAAGCACTAAAACAAACCACTCTATAGCCGCAATCTTTGTAGGGCTCTTCCTGCCCCAATACCCACCCCCTTTATAAATTGAAGACAATTGCTGCATGATTTAAAACACCTGGACCTAACAGGGAACAGGTCTCCCTGCAGGTCTGGGTTGGTGACATAACTGAATTGCTGTGAAAAAGCAGGAAGTAAATGAGGCTTTTCCGTGGCAATTCTGAGCAATCAAAAAGTGGGACTTTTCAGGCCCCACTGCTTGGCACAATGGGCAACGGGATAAGGTAGCTTAACCCGTGAGTGTTCTGCTGACAACAGGATGGGTGGTAACTTTAAATCACAATGAATTTAAAAATGGATCATTGAGTGCTGATGTGCTTGGCTAGAGCATTTTTAAGGTCATCTTTTCTAGTAGCTTGAAAATGTTCTTTTATCCTGTCACTGTGTCACTGAGTCTTTATCTATATATCTATCTATCTATATATATATATATATATATATATATATATATATATATATATATATATATGGGTCCCTATCAAATGATAGAAAGCTCATTTGATAGAAACTCATTTTACTGACACCATAAGATAGAAAGCTCAAAACACTGAAAACTCATTTTACTGAAACTCAAAACACTGAAAATGCTATATTCCCTTTTCCCCATGGTAGTGCGATCCTGGAGTTAGTATATATAGTTAGGGGGGATGTGGGGGGCAAGCCCCCGTAGACATCTTATGTGGATTGAAACCCCATTGCCTGCTGACTTATATATAACAACTCCAATCCATGGTACACAACAGTTATAAAATGTGTATATCAATATTTGCTAAAATCAGCTTTCAGCAAAATGGCTTTGCAGTGATTTAAATCAGACAAACAGGATCAATTGACAGTCTGTCTCACAGTGGTGTCATTATAGGGGGAATTCAGTGAATATCAGCATTGGAGGAGATGGCTGTCAGGCCAACCTGCTTTGCCATAAAATGGCTGCACCCCTCTCTCCACAGCTTCCACATACTGGCTAAACCTGTAGTCCTTATAGCTCAGCATAGTCATCCCCAGGTCATACTATCTTAACAGATCCCTGTTTGTCTTATATCAAGAAGAAACAGCTTAATGCTAGGAGTTTATTTATTTTATTAATTTGAGTTTATCAAATGCATTGGTGGGATGATTCTAAGATCTTTTTCACTTTCCACACAGGTCATAGCCAACATATAACAACGAGTTTAATAAATAGTTTACAGTTTGGAAGGAAAATACTCATAAAAGTGTTCAGTGACAGGAATGTAATGTTAAAAATACAAAGTTAAAGCAATTCAAATTTACAAACATCAAAACTGGCAAATTTACAAGTTGGCAACAGCAATTTCCACTAGAGCAAGCAAGATATCAGTTAGAAGCACTTGATTGAATAGAACGAATTAAGGATCCTGACAATTGAGTATAAACAGAGGGAAGAAAGGAAAACCATCCATAAAAGACCAATTGTTAAGGTAATTTCCACTGTTACCTTCTGCAGTAATTATGTTCTCATCATGTAAAGTGTGCTTTCCGATTGTGCAACATATAGTATTTAATTTAGTTTCTCCACTGGAGCTATTTTATCAAGGCCAGATTTGCAAGAGGAATTTATAGCATGGTAGTATGTGCAGTGCTAAGAGGTGGATGGAAGGTAATTGGTTTCTATTGGAATTGGAAATGAAAGACAGTGTGAAGAAAGAGTAAAATGTCAAGTTGTGTGGTATCTAAAAAAGGTGAATGAAATTATTTAGTAGTTAACTGCATTATTAGGAGGAGTTAAAACAGAAAAAAATGCTACAGCTGTTTATAGTATTATTTTAGATTATTAGGTAGTTCAAGTAGGAAAATGTTTGAATTTGGGGCCTTTTGACCATCAGCCATATCCATATTTGTATCATTAATGAAACTCAGCTCCACTGAAGTGACAGCACTCCATTTGTAATTGGATTCAGGAACTAATGGGCCGTCTCTCTCTTTATCAATGACATCATCATCTCACAGCAAATTCTACACTACACTAAGCTCATGCTTTCGTGCTCACTGTCACCCTTAACAAAATCAGCTGTCATATCATCAAGATTTATAAGTTCCCTTCTATGCTTTCTGATGAGTATGATTCATACCCAAATTACTTTGAAAAAATTTAAATGAAACCGAATTTAATCTGATGCTTTTGTGTGATTAAAACTACCTTTACATCAACAAGAACACCTATGAAGTGAATATTATGTAGACAGTTCCTAGATTTTGTAAATGCCAAGCCCCTAGACCACAGCGCACACCCTCCTACAAGGGTGTAAACATTTTTAAGCTTATTCTTACCAATATCATACATTTCTGCACCCCACCATGTGCCAACCTCTTTCTAAATAATTTCAACCACCAGACTGCCATCTCCTTCCTTAGAATCAGCACCAGTTCTTCATTTAACCCAATTACATTAATGGGCTACACCAAAGCAAACTGTATTGTTTCAGATAATTTAGGTAAATTTCAGTGTGACCTCTCCTTTCGAATCACTAGTCCAAACTGTTGCATTCAGCTCCAAGTTCTTCTACGTGCCAAACAACTGCATTGAGACATCACTTTCCATTCACCCCAAATGCAATTGAAAATTCAGAAATAAACCCTTAGAATTACTACATAAATAAATTATATAACAAAGGGATAAAAACTACTGATATGTAAGCTATCCTCCTCCTCTCACCATGAAAAGCAATTTAAAACTAGTTAGCAAAAATCTGAAGTACTGTGTTAAAAATGTAAGGCTACCTATGAATTAATACATATAATATTGATTAAAACATGCCACTTTCACCAAAGATAACCAGAAACATTTCTTCAACTAGGACAGGAATTTCAAAAGAAACACTCAATTCTACTCTGAAGTAATATCTCGTGGTTTTGCTAACACTGATTCAGAGTTCATCACCAATGTTCATGCAAGCAAATTCAACTCTAACTTCACCCCATTCACCCAACTTACAGCCCCCAGTTAAAAACCTAACTCCTCCTACCCTATTACCTGTCTCAATCAAGTTCTATCATCTTTATTAAACAAAAGAAACACCATTTTCACAAGACTGGAAATTGTACCTTACTTCATCCTATTAAGAGCCAGATATAGCTTTGCTCAGTGTCTCCTTAGCTTATTTAATGTTATTCTGTCACCCAAATAGGCATCCCTTACTTGAAAAACTGCCACAGTGCTCCATGACACAAGGGCGGTCCCACTACAGACTGAGGTAACTGCATACCCATAGCTCTCAGTAGTATTATTTATAAGGTCATGGAATGTACCATGCCATATCCCATAATGCTACAGGAAACCATCAGTCCCTTGAAACAAATTGATCTTGTTTTGTTACAGGTAGGTACTATCTAGTCAGTCTAATGAATTTCCTCAGTAGGGTCAGTGAAGCTATAGAGATGGGTCATAACATCCATGCTTCTTCTCTGGATCTAACTAACACCTTTAATACAATTCCCCATGCAGGTATAATTCACAGGCTTACACAACTTAGCATTCATCCTTCATCCTCTGCTGGATATACAACTTGGTCAATGAGACAACTCATGAAATAACGGTTGGGGTGTGTCTTTCTCACAAAAGTATGTGACCAATGGAGTTCCCCAATTCTGTGTCCAGGCCCCCCTTATCTTCTGTATCAACTTTACTGATGTTAAGATAGATGCTAATGGGCTATGGCTTGCTAACTTTGCTGATGACAGCAAATTTGCTGTCATCATATGTTCAAGGTCTTAAACTTAATGCCAAAAATGTAGTGTGGTTTTACTCATCAAGCAAGAATTCACCTCTTCTTACCATATCAAAGACGCCCCCCTTTAAAATCAGCATGATCATCAGGGATCTGAGTGCCCTAATTTTCAATGACTTTTCTTTTGACCATCATATGTCAAGAGTAGTCAGAAAACCCTTACATACAGAGCTATTAATTTCCATAAGTGTATCTTCCAGAGTAAGGAAGTCATAACCCCCTTTCTAGACTTCCATTACTGTTCCTAGAATACAATGCTCCCCTTTGGCATGTACCTCTCTAAGCATCCTGTCCAACATGCAAGACCTCAAAGATTTCTAAAAAAGAAAATTACTGATTTAAACTCACTGAGCTATGCTGGTAGATTATGACCCCTCTAACTACACTGATTTGCATGCAGGCTTCTTCATGGTGATTTGCGCTTGGCCATCAAAGCCATGAAAGTTCCTGCCATTGATCTTCTGCACTTCCACAAAATAAATAGCACTATGAGCTCCTGCAGAAAAGAGCTACTTTTAACTGACACATACATAGAACATGCTGGCATAAAAGATTAAACCAACAAATGCCTAATTATTTACGGAACAAGCTTACTTTATGCATCAAGTAATGCAACACATTGGCTACATAAAAAGTACTGTGAATGCCTGGAAGGATAATAATACCCCCCCCCCCCCCGAGACGTAACATGGAACTCCCTAATTGGACACCCTAACTCATTGAATTATTCTTGGGCTTTTCTAGCTAGTCTTCTCGATAGTCATCTGTGTCTCATACCTGGTATATACCTATGAAGCCATGAAGCTGCTACCACAGGAACTGGAACAATAATAAGAAAGAGCAAGAGGGAAAGGTGAAGCTGTCAATTATTTGTTTTGAATGTTACAGATAATGTGCATTAAGGAAAACTGCATACATCTGCACTTGTGCAGAGCAGCTTTGATGCTTTAAATATTTCTGTGTTTTAGACATAGAATCAGTAATGCAGTTGTACAATTAAGCATTAAAATTAAATCTGCTTCTGCATCTATAGCTGAACCTATATATCTGTGTGTTTACATTATCTGACTATATAAAATGCAAATTATATTATTATCAATTTTAATACAGCAGAGTATGTGATTTTAGGTATCATTTTTCAACATTTTTTAGCTCATACAAAACTACCCCCCGACACACACACACATACAAACACACACATACATACTCAGTCCCTGTAGTCCTCATAAGAACATCTTTGGAGAACTATGAGGCTTGTAAAAGTGGTCTATGAAGGCCCAACATGACCACCCCTCTGACATAAAGTTCTTCATCTGTCATTCTGTTGCCTCTGCACTGAGCTGTTCTTATCTTACAGAAAATTGGTTTATTCATCCTCCCTTGGCTATCTTATTGGTCAGAATTTTCAAGTCCATCTCAGAAAATTCTACTAGCAATGTTTCAGCAAAGAGGAACCCACAAGCAAGAAAACAGGGTAACATTAGCTCTTTTAAATTAGCAAAGCCTGAGCTGGGTAGGAAAGGACAGATTAGCATGAGGACCTTAAATATACACCTCTTTATAACTGCTGTCAGGACAGATCATACAATACAGGGTTGATATGACACCACTGAGGTATATAAGTAAACCCTTGAGCCACAGAACTCTACACCTGCTACAGGCATCGGAGTTCAGACTCACTCAGCCTAAAGTAAAGGGAATTAAAGTAGTCCAGCCTGGTTTAAGCAAAGCATGCATAGCTGTTGGAAAGTTATTGGATAAAACAATATGTTTAGTTCTGGATATCTGACACAGGAAAAAGTATAAAGATTTTACAACACCAGCTATCTGCTTGTTCAGTGTCAGCATGCAGTCCAGAATACCTCCAGAAATGGTTCCATAAAACAAACTTCAACCTATTTCCACCATACAAAAATTATGAGACACAAGTCTGAAAGTTAAGAAAATAACATGCAAGACCATAGCCTGCAAATCAGCAGTACTGATCTCAAGATGAGTATAGAAAATTCCAGCAGGGATGTTCTGTATATAACCCACCACTGAAGTAAGCACAGACACATGTCCCTAAGTAAGCTGTCATACTGTGACACCTATAGTGGCGATCGCCCTTTAAATGACAACTCCAGTGCAACATACATACAATGAACAAACAAGAAGCTAAGACTGTGACCTAAAGGACTTCAGAAATCAGCAGGTATTTTCAAGACAAATTCAGTCTTGCAAGGCCTAACTTACTGTGCTCCACCGGCTGTAGTCTGAAACAATGATGCTCATATGAACAAATGCTTTTTCAGGCTATGAATAACAGTAAATACTTACACGAGGGAGAATTGTTTTCAATGGAGTTTTTGCTGGTAGCCTTTGGTATGGGATCATGGTTCAGTGGGGTAAGGCAATTTGCCCTTACTCTGCTATTATGCAGTCTTGAAGTTGGTATGTGTAGGATGTGTAGGGTGGTTTGTCTGCTTCTAAAAATTAGTTTTAATTTTTGTTGGTTTCAATCATTTCAGATTTGATCTAAAATGATCATTGTTTTGTTGTTCTGTATTGTGAATATTCAGTGTTTGATGAGACACTAATCCTGCCACGACAGACGTGAGTCCACAGCTGGCATGAAAATAGTCACTTAAGACTGCATGATCCACTGCATCACATGGAAAAGGGAGATCATGGAAGCCAAAGATGAAACTGAATTTAGATTCCTCATTGACAAGAGGTCTTTAACCACTGCAGTTATGGCAGCCTTCATGCTATGTCTGGTACTTACTTCCTATTAGGACATTTCTTGTAATCTAATACTCTATGTACTTTATGCTTCATTAAGTCCTAGAAGGTCCTTAAATTCTGATCAAGAGGAAATGTTGCTGGCACTGATTTGGTGATTGCTTGGATTGTGCCCTGTTATGTAAAACCAAATTGTCAGGTTTCTATTGCAGTGGTTTAGACTCCAGAGTTTGTGCCTTAATAGTGTTTTTGAGCATCTGAACACTATTTGCTAATTCATCTACAGTTGGATAACGGGGAATAGAAATGAAATGCTTGATGACACTTTGTTTGGTGAAGGTTTTGAATTTTTGGAGTTAAATTATGTTTAATTATCCCTATCAATCTGTTCTGAAGGTCATTTCTACAAATATTTCTTACAAGACTGGAAAAACCTTGTTAGAAGTGGTTAAGTCCATGCAAACTATCTCTGGTCACCTAGAATTAGAAACTGTAGTGATCAGAAACACAGAGTCTATCTGATGTCAAAGCAACCTTATGAAATCGATATGTATGTGTATCCCACTGTTGGCTGTCGATCTCACAAGAGTTGCTTATAGGGTCATATGTAAGTACTAGGCTATCTGCCCGATGGCATCTATAAGCCTAGCCAGAATGTGTTGGCTTTTGCCACCCCCTTAGATTAGTTCCCTGTGCCTTTGTCCAGCAGAGCCATCAGTTCCCTGTGCCTCTGTCCAGCAGAGCCACTGCAGTGATCCCCGGGATAAATTTTCTATTTCACAGCCACTCGTCAAGGTTTCTCTTGAAGAGTGTTAGTGAGGGACTCTGCCTAATGTAGATTGGAATCCTGTTCCAAAGCATGGGGAGTCTCTAGGACAGGAATGTATCACTCCAGCACGTCCTATTTATCATTGTGGTGAGGTTTAGATCCCTAGAGCATGTGGCTCTCGGGAATTTGTTTTTTTTTCTTTTTAGGTGGAGCATGTCCATCAATTCTAGGTTGGACATGACCTTGTATGTCAGGCAGAGATCACCTCTGAGTAAGCGGTATGCAACCAAGTATAGCTGGAGTTTCTTCAGTCGGGCTGCATAAGGCACCTGTTTGAGGCCAGTAATCCTCTTGGTGAGGTACTTCTGTGGTCTTTCTAGCTGTTGCAGGTGTCTTGTAAAGTACATCCCAAATGGGGCATTGTACTCTATGATGGGTCTGATGAGTGATGACTAGAGGGGCACAATAACCTCTTTTTTTCTAGATACAAACCCTTCTGTGATTAGGTGGGCCGCACAGAAGGATTTTTTAACCACCTTGGCAATATGATTATCAAAGGAGAGATTACTATCTACTTGGGTCCCCAGATCCCTTATTATATTTTCTGTATGTGGTAGTTCATGGGTACTTTGTTTTTCCAAAGTGGATGACTATGCACTTTTTGGCATTTAGCTTGAAGCCATGATTTTGGCACCAGGTATCCATCTCAGTGAGACCCTTCTGGAGGATAT
The DNA here is from genome assembly GCF_019279795.1 of Protopterus annectens. Lineage (NCBI taxonomy): Eukaryota > Metazoa > Chordata > Ceratodontiformes > Protopteridae > Protopterus > Protopterus annectens. The sequence continues at coordinate 657,805,946 of NC_056731.1, forward strand.
CTGTATTAGCCGGAGAGTCAGTTACGGCCCCCAGTTTGCAGTCGTCTGTGAACTTGGTCAGCCATAGTCCTCCTGTGCTTGCCTGCACCTCTGAGAAGTATATACCAAACAGGAGGGGTCCCAGGAATGAGCCCTGGGGGACGTCACTTGTAACCAGTTTAGAGTTGGACCTAGAGCTTGCAACTCTCACCATGTGGGTTCTATCCATGAGCCAATTGGCAACCCATCTCGTGACATAGGGGTTTATGTTCAGGCTGGTGAGCTTGTCTATAATACCAGAATGGGAAATGGTGTTGAAAGACTTTGCGAGGTCTAGGTAGGCTGTGTGACCTCCTTTCCCTCATCTAAAGCCTTGGTAACTGTCTCAAAGAAGTCCACCAGGTTTAGGAGGCATGATCTGCCCTTAACAAAGCCAAACTGGGTAGGATCCAATGTTTGTAGGTTCCCAATGTCTCTGTTAATGAGTTCCATGATGATGCGCTCCATAGCCTTGCAGACCAGGCTTATAGGCCGATAGTTTTGGGGTCCATTGTGGCTCCACCCTTGTGGAGCGGGATAACTGTTGCTGTGCGCCACTTTATGGGTATGTAGCCTGTAGAGAGGCTGAGTTTGTACAGTGTATTTAGGTGAGGGGTTAGTTCATTTTGGAGCTTGTGTAAGACACAGCCTGGGATACCGTCTGGTCCCATTGAAGCTGTGTTTTTGGCTTTGGATAGGGCTGTTTTAACCTGTGTGTCAGTGACTGCCAGGGATCTACATTTTTCTGGTATGGTTATGGGCCCTTTAGGGGGTGAGAGGGGAGTGAAATTTGCACTAAACCTGTCTTCCAGAATGTTGGCAATATCAGTCAGTTCAGTGTATTTTATGCCATTCTGTGTTAACTCAGAGCAGATCTGAGAGTTTCCACTTAGGTTCTTGACATAGCTAAAGAATGATTTGTGGTTATCTTTGGAGTCCTTGGCAATTTTTCTTTCGAAGCTAGCCTTGGATGATTTTATGTGGGATCATAGTTTATTGCTGATACTGATCAGGGATGTCTTTCCTTCTTGGGATTTTACTCTTTTCTGAACTAGTTTCCTCGTTCTACTGTATAGCTTCTTTATGGCAGGGGTCCACCAGACTTGTTTCCTTTTCTTGGAGGAGTGAGTCTTGGTTTTGCTTGGGATAGCATGATCCATGCATTCTTGCAGCTGCTCCAGAGTGCCTTTGTAAGGGATTCAGCAGCTTGGACAGTGTTGTCCTTTAGCATGGGGGCTGCGAACCTTCCCACCTCGTTCTTAAGTAACATGAATTTGCTTTTGGAAAGTTTTTCATGGTGGCTTTCTTGATTGGTTGTGGGGGCGGAATGTGGATATACAGAGTAATTAGTCTACGGTCTGATCTAACCAGCAAAGCGTTGACCTCCGGTGTGGAACACCGATCGCCCATTATGGTTGTACATTTTGACATTCAGTACACCGTTTTGCTAAATAATCAATTATTTTGCTATATCAATATATGGATAGAACATTAAACTAAAAACAAAACAAAAAAGCTAACAAAAATGGACTGCCTGAATCAGTCTTGTGAAGAAAAACATAGTTAGTTCTTTCATGTTCAGGACTTTTTCAGACAGAATAGTTAAATCAACCATCTCATTAAAAATGGAATTTGATAAGTCAAATGACTGAATGTTGCCAATTAAGACAGGCAGACAGAACGTAAAGCAAATTCATCTTAAAATGTATAAATAAAATTAAGAATACAACGTTACATTAAAGACTATAAAAATTAGTTACCTGTATGTCAGATGGTCAGCATCTAATGTTTGTTTAATGTGTGTGGGGGTCTATACATATGTGCTATCAGAAATGATGTGACATAGGTCACAAAATTTGCAGGTATAAGTGTATGCCCCTCTTTTTATTAGTAATTGAAAGCTGTCAGGTATCGTTAAGCTTTTGTATGTTTGACTTTAAATTCATCCAAGGTGTTTCATTATTGCAGCTTATAAGTGCCTCTCCTCAGAAATCTCCAGTCCACTGACATATATATATATATATATATATATATATATATATATATATATATATATATATATATATATATATCTTAGAAGGAATTAACACCACTGTGTCACATGTACAGTTCACTAACATACCAGGAACTACTTATTTCTAAATGCAAATGCTGCATACAGTAATTCAGCACCTGTTGGTCATGCTGCTTTAACCAGGATATTTCAGACTGTTAACAATGTCTTCACATTCACTGTCTGTCATTAGAATACAGTCAGTGTAACACAGCATGCAGAGGATGCCTTTGTATACTTACTCCATTAGAATACAGTCAGTGTAACACAGCATGCAGAGGATGCCTTTGTACACTTACTCCATTTGAATACAGTCAGTGTAACACAGCATGCAGAGGATGCCTTTGTATACTTACTCCATTAGAATACAGTCAGTGTAACACAACGTGCAGAGGATGCCTTGTATACTTACTCCATTGCTTTCCCACTACATGGCTGATGCTTCTCCAAAGAGGAAATGATTACTTTTTAATAATACTTTGTCAGTGCTACTAATCAAATGCCTCTTGGAAGATAATTGCATCTCCATTTAGGTAAGTGCCAAAATGGATCACAAACAGGATGCAGTAAATCAACACAGGGGAATTAACCTCCCAAACAGACTAGCCACCACTAGAGTTGCCCCATGGTTCTGTGCTGGTAGCTATCTTGTTTGGCATCAACTTTTCTAAAGCTAAAGCAAATACCAAAAGACTCCGGCTGATTATGTTTGCAGATGACTGCAAGCTAGGAGCAGTCACTAAATCCCCAAATGACCTAGCCATGGTGCAGGAAGGTTTTTACAAAATAAATAACTCGTGCCAAAATTATGGACTGAAACTAAATGCAAAAACATGCATTATTCTATATTTTGGGATGTCATTCATCCCAGGGGAACTACCACATTGACAGTATGCCTCTAAGAGTTGACCCAGTTGCTCAGGATTTGGGAACTTATGTGGACAGTGACTTAACTTTTGACAAACGTGTCAATTTCTGTAAGAAAATCCTTATCTACTGCAGAACTTATAAACAAAGGGATTATGTCTTCATCTAGGGATGTCATTGTCCCCCTTTACTCAGCCCTTATAAGGCCAGTCACTGCGTATAATACCTCCTTTGGCATGTACTTCTCCAGAAACATGCAACAACTGGAAAGCCCACCTTACTAAAAGGACACATAGACTAAAGAATATGTCCTACATGGACATCTTAGTATCCTACAGACTGCTAAGAGTTCATCAGTGTTCTGACATACAGGGCATTCTCCAACCCAATACTAATGGATTCACTGCACATCAACAAGTCAAATGGCATCAGAAATACTCATTCTAAGGATCTAAAGCTCTTCAGCAACAGCAACTGAACAGCTTGGATGGACTGATATATCTCACACAGGATACCACTGCTTTGGAACAGACTCTCCATCCATGTGAAACAAAGCTCAACCCTGTCCATATCCAAGTGCAATTTGGACCTATGGATGGAAACAGAAAAGTTATCCCAGAACTGTCACCTGTACTACTGATGGACAGAGACAGCTCCTAAATAGTTTATCCCATGCATGGGTCCCCTCAAGTTATTTATGGTACAATCCCAGTTATTCTCATTAGGAGTAATATATAATTATTGACTGGAATGGTAAGGCCAAATGGGATTTTTTTTTTAAGCACAAAAAGGTAAACTAGCTAGGCTAGCCTAAACTTAACTCTGAATCTATGAACATATGAGTATGGATGTATCATTCTGCCTGATTTGTCACAAACTGGATGAATGGCATTTGGCTGAATCACAAAACAGTGAAATGTTCATCCGCTTAAAATCTTATTTTGCAGTATGGAGTTTTGTTACACATGGTGTTGTAATATTTAAGTATAAATATGTAAAAATGTATGAAGATACTTATCTGACCAATTATCAACATGACGATTAGTGTTACGTATAGATAATCGCTGCTGGTGCAGTTTCTAGTTGTGTGTCAGCAGTGATTTTCCGTGTATGAACCTTTCTTTTTTCTCTATGGGTGTGCAACCATGTGATTATGATATTTAAGTGGGGGAGTGGTACTGAAGCCCCCATGGGGACTGAAGGAAGATTTACTCTCCTTTCAAAACACATTTAAGGTATTTTCCTCTGCATGATGTTTTCTACTAACTGTAATTTAAATAAATGTGGTTTTGGTCCAATGAGTTTTCATTCATTTTTTTTTCAGTTTTTTGGAATTCAATATAATGTGATGCAATTAAAAATATGTAATAGTCCATCTGCATAATTTCTGAAAGTTTGGAATCAGTTGTGTGAACAATTTCACATTCTTCTTGGATTTGAAAAAAAAAAAAAAATTCAAAGTGGAATTCAAATTAAAATGCTTATGCTCCCCATATCCCAGTGCAGGAGGGTTTGGTGACTGAACCCCTTTATTCAACATAATCAGCTCAGCGATTACAGCACTTTTGAAAGTGGAATTTGTCTTGCAGTGGCATCATTTATGACGTGGTTTCATACTGTGCAACAAATGCACCTGCTCTATAATATCATTCTCTTATGTACTCATTAATTAGCATAACTAACTTGTGCTGCCTTTCTGTAAATCATATGTACCCAAACATCCGTATATAACTAGCTCCTTAATATACTTGTGATTATTACCTTTGTTAAACAAATAGTAATTTTATAACCGTTAGTTATATTAGATTTTATTACATGTGCTTGATAGGAGAAGTCATTAATAAGCCTATTTAGCAGTCTGTCTCCCCTTCTTTTATGGCTTACCCTTACCACTTTTCCATCTGACTTTTGCTTTAATGAATATTTCAGTGTATTACCTCTCTACCACCATTCCATGGGTAGTCCATTCCATGGGTCAGCATCCCTCTCTGAGAAAACAGAAATCCAAGGAGCAGCTATTCCTATTATAATCAGTTGTCTCTGCCCCCTCCTCTCTCATTTTCTCCTCTTGTTCAAGACAATTTCTTATCTTCCTAACATGATCTTCTGTACCAATATAATTTCACCCCTAACTCTTCTGGTCACAAGTGAGAAATGAGACCATCTATCTAGCCAAAACCCTTTCCCTCCATCCAATGCATTTTTCTGGTCACTTTAGCTGGACACATTGCTCCACTATGGAAATCCTCTACTTTAATGACATCTATACCTGCAAATATTACTGAAATTATGACCCGACTAGGACTTTGGCCAGTGGAAACTACCTCTTTTCTTCTGGAATCTATACCTCTTGAGGATACACCCTGGTGTTCTGCTGGTTGCTGACACTACTCTTTCATTCTTCTGCTGATGGTCCAGTACAGATGTAATCAACATTCCTGTGTCCTTTGCCTGCTCTGTTGCCATCATTTTCAGTGATAATTCACACAACAGCTGTTGTTGCCCAGGGATAGTACTTTGAATTTGGCTGCACTGAACCTTAGTTTCCATGTTTCAGCCTACACATCACCTATATGCTATGGGAAAATGTTTTGTTTATCAAAATGAACAATACTACATTTATTATAATTTAAAACCATTTGCTTGCACCAGTTGTTAACATGGTGTAACCCACACTGTAGCAACTCCTAATTAACAGTTGTCTGCAAACTTAGATTACCACAGACCAGGAGTGCTGGCTTAATGTTCTGATAAATAGATGCCACATAGGAGAAGGCCAACACTGAGCATTGTAGTACACCAATGGTAACTCTTTTGCTTTCAGAAGAGCATCTGTGACTCTAACCACATGGGTTCTGTCAGAAAACCAGTTAGCTCTCCACAGTACAATGTAAGAATTTATATTCAGATTTACAAATTTGTCAAGGAATGTCTACATGAGGGAAGAGTGTGAAAGGCCTTGGCTAGGTCCAAATAAGTGGCAGTGAGGTATATTAGATGTCATGGTAATAAATATATTATCTGAGTTCTAGGTTCCCATATGTTTCTGTTTTCTTTCAGTATTTAAGGCAATTGTTTAATCTTCATCTCTAACAGCAAAAAGTTAAAACTGCATGTTGCACTGCTTGAAAATGAAACAATAAATGTGGGGACACATTTGGTACCCAATATTGTGGCAGTACTATCAGGTGTCAAGGTGTACACCTGATAGTAAGGGGTTACGATTACAGCACTCCTGCATTATCCCCAAAGCCTTCACAATTTACAAATGAATAAAGTAAAGATAATGAATCCTTGAGATAAGGTACTTGAAGTATGTATTAAACAGCATACTGAACTTTTAACTTATACATATACCTACCTTCACTGTGCTCGAAGGTGTTCATGGCTTTTTCACTGAAATGCAACATTGTGTTTAGTACAAACTTTCTTTGGTATTTTCAGACTGCAGTGAACATAAATTAAATTAGTCTAATGGTGCCTGTGTATTTTGTTGTGACTCCATTTCATTTAAATGCATGTTGAATAAAATACCTTCTATATCACACAGAATTATCTTAATATCCCCACTGTCTTTAGTAGTCAGCAGTCCTTTTCTGTCACAGATGAAACGCCACAGATTCATTTTGGTGTAGATAGGCATCTTAATCCACAATTTCATAATATAACCAGTAAATAATGGTTGAACATAAAGCACCTGATGGTTTACTGTACAGCTCTTGTGCACATATATGTTCTTCCCAGGTAATTAGGAGTCTTACTGGGCCATACCCACACAATGTACTTAAAAGCATTTCAGAGATACCTGGCTAGAAACAGATGCTGAAGAGCCACTATAATATCTGAAGTAGGTGTTCAATTATAAAGCCAATGTGGTACTTCCCCAGATTTCCATTTTGCCATCTGTATTCTCACCACACATATGGCATAGCCCCAACATCTGATAAAGATTTGTTAGTTCTGATAGCATGTAATGCCATGCTTCCTACATTCTCTAGAAAAAAGATAAAGTCATGTGACACCAACCCTGCAGTTTAAAGAAGCTTTAGCAGAGACATGGCCTAACCTGCACACAAGAGCATGTCTGGTCTTATAGTAATGTAAACACCTCAGGATTCCAGCTATATAATTCAGACAAGACACATTTGTAAAACTGCTAGGGATGTTATATCATTAACTGAAAAATTCAATGGGTAAGGATGGTTTCTTAAATTTTTCTTCACTGGAATAAATATTTTGTTATTTATAATATCATATCCAGTTTATTTGGTAATTGAAAAGTTGTACAGGAAATACTGAAGTCAGATTTGACCACGAAGAGGAGTCACTATATACCTAAGTTATACCATGTTGAGGGCTTTCATCAGGACTGTTCTATGGTCACACATATTGCAGGGGAATAATAAAACATCAAAAGGAAAGTGACCTTTTGTTAACAGTATTTCATATACTGATGATGTAACATGGAAATGCATCTATGCAAGACAGCATTAAATGCCTCATCTAAAGATTTTTTAATGCCTTGAGTAATGCAACATCTGCAATCTTAGTAGGGAAAGAAGCATTAGATGTTCCATTAATAATAATAATAATAATAATAATAATAATAATAATAATAACTAGACAGATAAAATAATAAGACTATATCTATACAACTGATAAGTAGGATATTAGAAAAGAAAATAAAAGAAGCTGTAAATATTTGGGGAAATGCTGTGGATTTTAAGAGTTAAATCACATAAAAACTCCATGTAGTAAATTTAGAACAGAGGCATGAAGGTCAGTGCAGCTGGGACTATAAAAATGTGATTTTGGTTCTTACTGCTTGCACCTGAACTGCGAGTCAGTGCTAAATCTGAATGTGATAAAATGCATTCGATTACAAGGCAGTCCTTTGGGAATTCTTGAAGACCCCAAAAACAATAATTTAGAAGTCTAATAAAAAACAATGCTATAGGCTGCAATAAAAGGAAAGTATGTTAAAAGATGATTCAATCCTTACTTTAGTATTCACTGGTACAATACCAGCCAATAACTTAGTTAGAAATTCAGAAAATTCTTAGGCTTAGAAGTATCAAGCCCTGTTTCTCTCTACTGTAGAATTAAAAATATATTTTCAGAATTTGTCTTTTTTTTTCAAATTGTCTTGCAAACAGCAACTAAACTCAAAGCCTTAAGGATTATGGATTGAAATTTATTATATCTCATTTTTAGCAGAGCTAGCTTGGAAATCAGATCCCTTGTATCATTGGCCTTGGTTTCAAGCAAGATTGCTCAGTGTATTATGAGGCAGCAAATCAAAGACCACTTTATGCCACATTGGTATGGAAGCTGTGGCCGGTAATGTTACAGTGGCCTTGCTGGACATTGCCTCATACAAATGCAGGAGTCTGTCAGCATGACTAATGCAAATTAGCCACATACTCTGCCTTAGAATATACCACGATCAGAATAGCAAGTTAGAATAATTCAAAGACAAACTCTGCTGTGATGTTTTGCACAATGCAGTGATGACTAAACATGCTAGACCCACAGTGTACACTCATTGCTTTCTATGGCAGTAGCAGGTGTGTTAGCACAGGTAAGGACTGTGATGCTATGCGCATATACATGTGTATGTGCATTGGTATGCATGTGTGTGTGTGTTCATGTGTTCCACACCCTAGAAAAAAGGGCGAGAGGTGAAGGATAAGTTTGGGATTGCAAGATGTCTTATCATCCTCCTAATGGCCTTACAGCACTGTGTAATTTAGTTGTCCTAATTAGGAATGTATGAGGTTATGTGTGTACATTACTGTCCTGCTGTATGTGTGAATGTGTATGTATGTGCATGTGTGTGAGTGTGTGTGTCTGTGTGCTTGTGTTTCTCTACATGTGTCTGTGTTGCATGTATATGCAAGTGTGTGTTTGTGTGTGTGTGTGTGTGTGTGTGTGTGTGTGTGTGTGTGTGTGTGTGTGTGTGTGTGTGTGTGAGTGTGTGTAGGTGCTCATGGTAGTAAACCCTTAATGCATTTATTCCAACTGTATTTAAGATATGACTCAGGGACATGCAAATGAGACACTAATGAGTTGTTGCACAATGTGACTCATGTCTCTGAATCACTTATTATCCTTGTAAAATTACAAAGAAACACGCACACACATACACACAGAAAGCCTTCTGCATTGGCTATGTTAGTATCACAGAAGCAAACATATAATATTAAAGACCCCCCAGCACACTGGGATGGCAACACTGCCACTGGACCAACAACAGCCATAACCACTTCTCTGACTGTATTACTGTGGTGATGCTAGAACTCAGTAACAACGAACCACGGTGACAATTGTATTGCATACCAGCCTCTCACCCATCTGAGACTGTGGTTAAAAAGCAGCTGCATAGCAAGTCAGGATCAAATATTTCTTATAGTCTGAGAATATGGAGATTTGCTATTCTGGGGCTTATTACTAGTAGATGAATAGGAAAAATACTGTATAAGCTGTGTTTATGTTACAAAGATGCAAAGCTGTGTTTATTCTGGTCACAGGAGTGTTGTACTTGCTGTATAAGTTTCTTTTGTTGTTCTTTAACATGTGAAATGTAATTTATTATTCAATGGCAAAATCAGAAATAAAGCACATGAGGTATAATAAACAGTTGCATATTTATGGGTAAATATAACTTTAGTTGCAAACGAATAAAAGATAGTATTAAAACTGCAAACTGAAAAGCATTCTGTAAAATGTGATGAATTGTTTTAAAAGAGAGGTGTAAGTCTGATTAAGCTATACCTGACTGTACATAAAGGAAATACACTTCTGACAAAGTTTATGGGTTATAAAAAAATGATAAGCCAAGTATGTATGTCGAAAAAATTAGTTCTGTTAGCTTAAATTTGTTCCAAGAATTAATCTGTTTTTGTTCCATGTGTATATCCAAATATAAACACACACACACACACACACACACACACACACACACACACACACTCTCACACACACACACGTGCCCTGCAAAAGGTCTAGTGTGTGTGTTTAGTCAATAGCTGTATAGTCAACCATTTATGATCATCTAAGCAGCTGGTTGATAGGTGTCCAAGATCACACAATTCGCATGGTTGGGGAATATGCCTTTATCCTTGTTTGTGCATTTTCATAGTTAGTATATATATAATTAGCAGGGGCATGGGGGGA
>NC_056731.1:657818559-657928559 GCF_019279795.1 Protopterus annectens
TCACAAATATAACGTTCGCTCATGTAAAGGGATCGCAGTACAGTGCGGTTAGGGAAATACATCCCTTTCCTCACTGTAGTGCAATCTCGGAGTTGGAATATTAAGTTAGGGAGGGTGTGGGGGGCACAGCCCCCCTGCATAAACAGGATGTTAGGTTTGCTAATTAGGGAGTTACGGGAAGGGTGGGATTGCTGTTAAGTGCTGAAAATGTTGTGATCGACATTTTCGGCATTAACAGCTATTTTGCGACATTAGGGACGTTCGGTAATGTGTACTTTCGGTGAAACACTTCGCTAATAAGTACACTTTTTTTTTAAATTTCGAGATTATGATAGTAAACCTAGTTTTTATATATATATATATATATATATATATATATATATCTTGTGCTCCTCTTACATAATATGAGACCTACCTAAATTTCTGGAATAAGAATATTTTTTCCTAGATATACAGAATATAATCAGAAAATATATCAAACAAAATCCTTAGAAAAATTGACTGTAAGTACAAATCTTAGTTTTGTATTGCAATTTCCAAGTCTGGTAATATTAAACAGGATGCAGGGAGGGGGGGTGCATGTTGTAGATTCCATAGTGATATAGAAGACATCTGCAGTACATTAATTAAAATCACAAAGCATTCATATAAGAGAAACAAAATAACTTAAATTGCAAGAAGCACTGAAATGCTGCTGCAAAAAGGCCATTAGTGGTGTTCATGCTATGGTGGAGAAGCAGGAAAAACAAAATAATGCTGTTAATGTTTTTGCACAGGTTACCCTTGCTGAGTCAAATAAAACAACTAAACTCCTCTCCACAGAACAACTTCCTTTTGCATTGCATAATTGAAAGTTATTATCAGGGCTGCTTATGCTGCCTGTTTTAAAGTGGCCAGAACTGCGCAGTGATGCCATACACTGAACATACAAAACACAAATGCACACCAGCACTGCATACAGCATACCAGTGCAAAAACAGAGTGTATATATATATATATATATATATATATATATATATATATATATATATATATATATATATATATATATATATATATATATACTATACACATGCTTAGTGGTACTGCACTTTGCAAATACAGCATACACATGTAAAGTGGTGATGCACAATTTACATACACCATACACATGCACAGTGGAGCTGCACAGTGTACATACAACATTCACATGTGATGTTACCCCTAGCTACCATATAGGTGGCAATCCACTGAGCACAGAAAAAGTCATCAGGGATCTGGGGACCCAAGTTGACAGTAGCCTTTCGTTTGACACTCATGTTGCTAAAGTAGTTAGGAAAACCTTCTATATCGCCCACCTGATCATGAAGGGATTCACATCTAGATCAAGGGAGGTCATCGTCCCCCTGTACTCATCACTCATTAGACCTATGATTGAGTACAATGCCTCGTTCGGAATGTATCTGACCAAACACCTGATGCAGCTTGAAAGGCCCCAAAAGTTCCTCACCAAAAGGATAAAGGGTCTCAAAAATATGTCTTATGCTGCCCGACTGAAAGAACTTCAGCTCTATTCAGTCTCATACCGCTTGCTCAGAGGTGACCTGTGCCTGACATATAAGGCCATGTCAAACCCAGATTTGATGAATATGCTTCACCTCAAAAAAATCTAGATCCTCAGAACCACAAGGCGGGAGACTTAAACCTTGACACGGTTATAAATAGAACATGCTGGAGGGACAGATTCATCACCCAGAGACTCCTATGCTGTGGAACAAAATCCCGGTACATGTGAGGCAGAGCACTGCTGGCCTTGTTCAAGAGGAATCTTGACCAATGGATGGGAGATCGCAGATATACCCCAGGGATTACTTCAGTGTCACTGCTTGACAGAGGCACAGAAAAATGATAGGCATAGTTTTTATTCAAACTAAAGGGGTGGCGAAAGCCACATAACTATGGGCTAGGCTTATAAATGCCCTTGGGCAGATAGCCTAGTATGAACCTATGAACCTATGAACCTATGTAATGATGCATATTTTGCATACAGAGTACACATTTCGATGGGAAGAAATGCTGCACAGCCTCTTAGCACACAAAATCTAGAAAAGGCCAAAAATAATGGGGGATAAAGGCCTAGATAAAGGAAAAAATATTGATCTTATAAACTTAGTTGCTAGAGTAAAAGATGTTGTGTTAGCATATATTTTTTGAAAGATATGAAGTCTGAAATACAAAATGTTTGTCATTATTTGTCAACTTTGGTGTTCAATGATTTACTACAAATATGCAAATTTTATGAGGAACAGATGAAAAATATGAAGCAAAAATCTGGACATTCTGCAAAAATATGGACAATTGAGAGGTATGCTGCATGGAGTGCATATTCTATACAAATATATAGTGGCACTACATAGTGTACCTACAGCATATGCATAAAGTCATACCACAAAGAACATCAACTTCATTATTTTAATCATAAGAGACTCCATTGTGAGAGACACAAATATTTCACTCACATGGCGTATAAGGAGAAAGTTATGGTCAGTTGTCTATCAGGGACCAGGATCATTCATGCACCACTGATACCAGTATGACTCCGTCATAGTCCATGTGGGTTTAAACTATCTGAGATGTACTTCCTGAACTATATGAAGAGAGGCATTATGCAGCTCTTGGACAATGTGTCTCAGGCTGGTATGAAACTAGCATTGAGCTGCCTTCACCAAGGAAGATGCAACAATATATACAGGAGATGATTGACTTTAATGATTGGCTTAGCTACTGGTATCATTCCAAGGGGGTGCAATGTTTGTCAACATGGAAGGATATGGTCTACAACTCACATTACTTTGCCATGGATGGTCTGTACCTGTTCTTCTGGGCTTTCAAATATTGGATAAAACATTGTCCTCCACCATAGTGCCTTTTTTAAGGCAATGCCAAAATGACAAACCTTCCAACATTGCAAAACTAACCCAAGGAATCTAAAGGTGTTACTGCTCAATGCCAGTAGTCTAAACAAGAAACTTCACTCTCTCTGTAGGCTCTTCTCACCCTAGAGAATGTAGATATCTGTGCAATTACTGAGACATAGCATAAACAATGAAGAGCACCCCCAGCAGTGCAAGGTAACAATGCCTTTCACACATAGGTTAATAGGTGTGTACTAGGCTAATGGATCTGGAGCCTTTGCAAGCCTAGCCCATAGGATTACCCTGGCATCATACCACCCAACCTTAGTTCCTAGTGCCTCTGTTGAGTAGAGCCACTGGAGTGATCCCCAGGCTGCATTTTCTATTTCCCATCCACTTATCAAGATTTCTCTTGAAGAGGGCTAGTGAGGTGCTCTGCTTGACATGTATCAGAAGTCTATTCCATAGCATGGGCAGTCTCCGGGTTATGAACCTGTCCCTCCAGCATGTTCTGTTGATTATGGTAATGAGGTTGAGGTCTCTGGAGCATGTAGTGCTGAGGGATTGGGATTTCTTTAGATGTAGCATTTCTAACAGAGCTGGGACATACATGGCTTTGTAAGTCAAGCAGAGATCACCTCTAAGTAGGTGATATGAGACAGAGAATACCTGGAGTTTTTTAAATCTGTCCATATAGGACAAGTGCTTAAGGCCTAGGATCCTCTTTGTGAGATACTTTGTGGCATCTTCAGTCATTGCAGGTGTCTAGTGAGGTACATGCCAAATGGGGTATTGTGCTCGATGATTGGCCTAATGAGGGAAGACTAGAAGGAATCAATGACCTCTTTCTTCCTGGATGCAAAACTCTTAGTAATGAGATGTGCCACACAGAAGGACTTTCTGACCACAGTGGCAATGTGGTGGTCAAAAGAGAGGTTGCTGTCAATCTGTGTTCCTAGATCTCTTATAATGCCTTCTGTGTTCAGTGGACTACCATCAACGTGGTAATTCAAGAGAACCAGGTTTTCCCAAAGGGGATGACAACACATTTTTGGCATTGAGCTTAAGGCCATGGTTCTGACACCAGTCTTTGGTCTTGTTGAGGCATTTCTGTAGGATGTCAACATCACTTGGGGAGTTAATAATAGCTCCCAACTTGCAATCGTCTGTGAACTTTGTCAGCCAGAGTCCCTTCATTTTGGACTATACTTCAGAGAAGTAGATACCAAACAGGAGGACCTAGGACCAAACCCTGTGGAACTCCACTCATGACTGGTTGACAATCTGACATGGAGTCAGCTACTTTCACACTGTGGGTTCTAACTGTGAGCCAGTTTGCATCCCATCTAGTGATATAGAGGTTGATGCCTAGCTTAGTGAGTTTTTCTATTATTTCTGAGTGGGGAATGGTATCAAAGACCTTGGCCAGATCAAGGTAGGCTCTATGAACCACATTGCCTTCATCCACAGCTCTTGTGACTGACTCAAAGAAGTCGACCAAGTTGAGCAGGCATGATCTACCATTCACAAAACCAAACTGTGGAGGATCCAGAGTTTGGAGATTCTCTATATCCTTGTTTATTAGGTCCATGATGATGCATTCCATAGCTTAGAATATCAGACTCATCAGACTAATGGGGCAATAGTTCCTGGGGTCTGTAGTGGCTCCTCCCTTGTGGAGAGGGCTGACTGTAGCAGTGTGCCATTCGGTAGGGACAAAGCCTGAGATGAGGCTGTGATTGAACAGGGCACATAGGTGAGGTGCCAGTTCACTCTGTAGTTCATGTAGAACACAGCCGTGGATATTGTCAGGTCCCATAGAAGCTGCATTTTTGGCCTTGGACAGTGCTGTTTTAACCTGTGTAGCAGTAATACTGGGTGCCTGTCAATCTACTGGTATGGTGATTTGTCCTTTGGGGGGGAAGAGAGGGGTAAAGTTGGCACTGAATCTGTCAGCCAGTATATTGGCATTATCTGTTGGCTCAGTATAGGAGGTACCATTGTGCAGTAGCTCAGAGCAAATCTGGGTATTGCCGTGGAGATTCTTTACATAACTACAGAAGGCCTTGTGGTTGCTACTGAATAGGCAGGGACTAAAGATGGACATGACAATTTACACCAGTAATAAGATCACCTCAAGGCTGTTCAAACAGGATGACTAGCTTGAGCTTCTCTATGCCTAAATTACCACAGGCATAGTCCCATACCTTATCCTTAATAGTTATAGGTCCCCCTCTATGATCCAGGTAACCCATAATTCATACTTAGACTTACTGGATACACAGGCCATTAAACACAATACCATATTCATGGGTAACTTTAGCTACTCCACTATAAATTGGGAATTATATATGACCCCAAACCTGCAGGTCCACAGATTCCTGTATTTTGTAAATACTAACGCCCTTGGTCAGATATCCAACATGCCCACTAGGGAAACAAACATACTAGACCTGGTGCTCACTAACATGGGAGAATGCTACACCCCCCACCCTCGTGTAATGTGCTATCTGGTAAGGTTGGACCATAAATTTGTCTCCCTGGAAATAAAAATAAAACCTGTCACTCCAGGTAACCTGCTGCATTTAGAAACTATTATGAAGCAAACTTCCTCTTACTATGTGACAACCTGACAAAATTTGAAGCCCCCCAACCCCTGAGAATACAATTGTTTATGCAGAACTATTCAGAGATACTCTATACAATTATAAGGAAGAACCAAACCAAGATACCACATACAAATCCACAATCGCAAATAAACTCAGTATACGGCAAGTGGCTTCCACTCACACAAGTCCCCTTAATTACTTTGAAAAACTTGGTAAAACACTTTAAAAAATACTACAAAATAAAAGTTAAACTGTTGAGCACTTTATTCTGTTAATTTGACATATTCAGAACCCCTAGCTACTAACACAGTAAGCTTACAATAGGCTTTCAAAAACACACACCCCTCCAAAATAACCAGTCAAAACTGATATCAAATAAGGAGTACATACACCTTATTAAAAGTCTAATAACAGTAAGATAACCATCACAATACGTCTGGTAAACCATCACAATACTTGTGGTAACCAATGAGAATAGCAACTTTGGCAATTCAGCCAATGGTAGCAATGACAAAGATTAATGTACAGATGAACAATACATAAACCCAAAAGGCTACATCTTACCCAATCAAAGGTCCAGAATGGTAAAATGGACCAATAGTAAAAGAGGCCACAAGGACCAATAATATGAGCATTAAGATTTTACCCAATGGCAATAAAGCAGACTGAAAAAGTCAAACAGCTAATGAGATTTGAACTCAAGATCCCTGATTTACAAAACCAGTGCTTTAACCCCTGAGCTACAGCGTCAAGGTTTACTGGATTGTAACTTTAACTCACTAAAAATTGAAATGTTCTCATTCAAACCGGGGGGGGAGGGTTACTGGCATCCAACTTTAACTGCTAAAATAATTCACAATTCAAAAGTCTTGTCCACCAATCACCCACAAAGTCTCCTTCATTGATCTGTTCAATCACAGAGAAAACAAAGAACTGAAAATCAACACATAAAACAGAATGTTTAGCTAAAGCACTTTTACTGTCATTCTGCTGGATACTGTAGTTGTGTTGATATGTCCTATGATTCAAGGCATTATCAGTTTTCCCCATATAGAACATTCAACAGGTGGCACCTCTAGCCAGGTAAACCACTCACTCAGAAAGGCAATTAAACCTTCCGCCTCTCATCCTTTTACCAATTATTTTGTAAAGCTGCACAGTATATTCAGTTTCAATAAACCTACGCTTTTTGCAACTTCCACAATTCTTTGTTATCAAAACACCGTTCCTCTCCTGACACACCAGTGGTTTCTCTAACAGATTTTTAATATTAAAATTGTTTTTATATGAAAAAGTGGGTTGTCTCATCTATATTTCCTTCATCTCATCATGGTGCTGAAAAATAAACCAATTCTTACATATAACCTGCTCAATGTCCTTAGGATCCATGATGTAAAATAGCACCATGTTAGCACTGGTGTCAAAGTTGTATTCAGAATGGGTCATCATGGCACCTAGTAAGCCAAATTTAATAATCAGTGCATAGGATCCTCTAGCCATTCTTTTGATCAAAATCTCGTCATGAAGTGGAGATAAGACCGAGTGCCACGTTCAGAGAACATATCCAGCAACACTGCAAACTCTCTTAGACAATGTGAATCATCAGAAGTTAGTCTGGACACAATAATTAGCTGGCTCTTCACTATCCCCTTTTCCTTTTTCTGAAAAAAGGGATGACAACTGGAAAAAAATAGGAATTACAATTGGTGGGTTTCCTGTAAATCCTAGTGACCACCCCATCAAACCCTTGATTAAACCAATTCAATGTCCAGATAGTTCATTTTGTAATTATAAACTTTCCAAGTAAAATGTAAAAAGTTGGTGGTACCCTCCGTTTCTGATACAAAATCTAAAAACTGCTGCTGTGATCCCCTCTAGATGATCTGTAAGTCATCTAAAAAGCAAAAATAGGCTACACAATTCACATATAGGGGGAGTTTGAACACCATACCCATTTCCCATTTTAACAACACAGTGTTCACAAAAATGGGGGCACAGCCAGCCTACATCACTACTCCCACTTTTTGGTTAAAGAACTCACCATCAAATGACAAATAGTTATTATCAAGTACTGTCTCCATAAAGCTCTTAAGCAAATCTACTTCCACAGCTGGTACATGACCAAATCTGCTAATAATCTCTGAAAACCATGTCAAAGCCAATTCGTGGGGAATCACCAAAAAGAGAGTCCTAATGTCACATGTTGCAAAAACACAATCCTTGAAGCTACCAATGTCACATAACTTGTCAACTAGGTCCCACGAATCTTTCACAATAATTCTATGGCCCACCAAAATGTTCTTTAAATGATAATCAATATATTTGGCCAGGGGGCTCTGGACATGACCTTCTGGCTGCCACAATGGGTCTCAGTTGAGGATTATACAAATCTGAATGGATCTTAGGGATACCAAAAGTTTTTGGTGTCACCAGATTTGGGATCCTCAAATAGTTGTACAGATCCTGAGAAATAACATCAAATAACAACAGCTCATCCAACATAACCTTAATGCCCCTATAAGCAATGTTGATTTCATTAAAGGACACATTTAAATAAGCCTCAGAATCTGCCAAAATGTCGTGTAAATGTCCTGAGTAGTTGTGGGTACTCATAATGACCAAACCTCCATCCTTTTCTGGTTTCGTACAGCGAATATCACTTCTAGACATAATGCCTTTCAAAACCACTTTGCCTTGTTCCATAAGGTTGTAAAATCGACCCCAGTTCTTTTTACTCAGGAGACCCCTAAGATCTCTCTCATACAACCTTTCAAACATATTAATGACAGGGTGGAGGGGAGGATTTACCACACTTTTCCTCCTCAAAGTGTTAGATGTTCCTGATTGTTCCTCTTTATCAGCATACAAAATCTGAAAATTCACTTTCCTAGAAAACAATTTTAAATCAATAAGAGTCTCCTCTATTGTCACTTTACTGGTCGGAATGAAGTTAAACCATTTCAAAAATAAATGATGGTGAGCTGGTTCTACAACCACATCAGTATAATTGTAGATCTTAACGTTAAAATAATAAGTTATTTTCACCTTTTCAACATATATTATTGGTGGGTTTTCCTCCAACTGGTTCATTGTGTTGCCAATGACTCTGCCTCCTTTTCCTGTGGCCTCCATTGAAATTCTCCATTCTTGATTGGTTGGACCCTTGTTTCCTCGCCAGTCTCTTGGAACATCTTAATTGGGGGGCACCTAAAGGGGCACCACTTTCAGTTTTTGAAACCTCCAAATCAGGTACTACAGTCGATTCAATCCATTCACAATGTAGGTTGCTTTGTAGATGTTTGTTTAACCTACTAGGAGGGAGGGGGTACACTGTCTTGTTAGTATAATCACAATTGTCTCAATAATTTCTTCTCCTTTTTATTTCTCAGTGCTATCAACTTTACCTCTATGGACTCAAAAGTTTTATTATACCTTGATTTATGGTTCTCAAATTCAATGTCCGAGGTAATAGAATCCACCAATTTATTGATATTCTCTTTAATTTTGACTAAATATCTCTCATTTTCCTTAATAATTAATCGTGTGAACTCCAAAGCAGTTCTATCAAAAAAGTCCAGAAGTTCAGAATGGAATAAAGATCCAGGTTCAACCCCTGAGGAAATTTCCAAATCCTCCGTCCCTTTGGGACATGTTCCTTTTGTTACTTTCCACCAAAAATGTATTGTCCAACTGTAAACTTAAAAAGAGACTTCTCCAATTCAGTAATTTGCTCAAATAAAGAGAGGTATCACCCATCATAAAACCGCACGTAGTCCTTGATGTTGACACTATCAATTGTATCAAGCCATTTGCCTACCAAACCAAAAGAAGAAAAGCAGACTTTTAATAGGGTGCCTGTAATCCTTATTTGAGTTATCAGTTTTGATTGGTTATTTTGGAGGGGTGTGTGTTTTTGAAAGCCTATTTTAAGGTTACTGTGTTAGTAGCTAGCAGTTAAGAAGATGTGAATTAACAGATGAAAGCACTCAACTATTTAGCTTTTATTTTGTTGTATTTTTTAAAGTGTTTAATCAAGTTTTTCAACGGAATTAAAGGAACTTGTGTGCATGGAAACCACTTGCTCTGTACTGATTCTATTTGGGATTCTCTATACAATCATGTTAATAAATGCATATATACAGCTATGCCTACTAGAACTATATTTAGAACAAACTCAAAAAACAAGCTACTCTGGTGGAATCCAAGCACTGATAGGCTGTACAACATAGAAAGAAAAGTCTTATTAAAAGTGAGCAAATACATTGCCCAAGAAGAGAAAAACTGACTTATCAATTTAAGCAAAGAATTCTGATGGTAAGTCAGATCTACCAAAGCCCGTTTTGAGGCAAAATAGTCTCCCTGGCAAAGGACAACTACAAGGCTTTCTTTAGCTATGCCCATAACCTCAAAGACTATATATAACCATGAGCAGAGTTAATTGTGAATGAGACACCTACATGGAGCCATGGTGGGATATAGCAATTCTACTGTCTGACAAGTCTAGCTCCAGTTTTGTCCCAGTCAACCCTCAAGAAATACCACTGAACATAACATAGCTATTGCTAAGGAATAGATCCTAAATGCATTGTTCAAGGCCAAGAATATTCCATTAATGGGGCACTATAATATCCCAGGATAACTCCTAAATAGCCTGAAACATGACCTATCATGACCACTGGTCACTGTTTACCTATAGCCTCCAGTCAGGCTTCATGCCATTTGAATGGAGAACTGTAACATCAGGTCTTCTATAGACTTCGGAAACTGCACACTCATTAGTCTGACTAATCGTATACACAAGGCCATGGAAAGAATCATGGGCATGATTACTAATGACACTGGAAACCTCCAAACACTGGATCCAGTTTGGTTTTGTCAAGGGAAGATCATGCCTATGCAGGCTGGTAGACTTTTGAGGTGGTCAATAAGGTATGGGACAATAGCAAAACAAAGCATACTGCCTAACGTGACCTGGCCAAAACATTTGACATAATAACCCGCTCAGGCATTGTAAATAAACTCACAAAGTTAGGTATGCACCTCTATTTTACACACTGGATTGCTAGATGGCTCTCAGAAAGGACCCAGGAAGTTAGGATAGTGGAGTCCATCTCCACAAAGAGGCCTTTCACTGGCTGAGCCCCTCAGGTCTCAGTGCTGGGTCCTCTCCTTTTTGGCATCTACTTCTTGTAAATCAAAGCCAACATCAAGGGTACCTGGCTGACCAAGTTTACAGATGATTGCAAACTGAGAGCAGTCATAGAATCCCTCTAAGATACTAATATCCTCCAGGAAGGGCTAATACAGACACATAACTGGTACCATAAACACAGTTTAAAGCTCAGTGCCAAGATATGCATGATAGTATGCTTTGTGAAGGCAGCCAGCACAGGAAACTACCTTATTGATAACATAGCCAAAATAGTAGACCCAGTAGTCAGGGATTTTATAGGTTCATAGGCTGTAACAAGGCTAATGGCCACTAGGGCACTTATAAGCCTAGCCACGCACCCCGAGTCATTGGTTTCCCAAGTATCATACAGGTGGGGCATACTAGTAGGCAGGTAGCTAAGAATTTTTAGGGTGGGGTGTCAGTTATAATTATTTTCTTATCGATGGCTTGTGTCTATAAGAGACATGAGGGTCAGACTGGGGGGTAAATTTATAATTTCCTATCCAAGTGTCAAGGTTTCATTTGAATAGGGTCAAGGTTGAACTCAGTTTTATATAGATTGGAGCCTGTTCTATAGTGTGTGGAATCCTTTGGGACACATCTGTCTCTCCAGCATGTTCTGTTTATGTTACAAGCAAAGTTCAGATCCCCAGATCTAGTATTTCTGGTGCTGTTTCTTTTGCGCACATGCAACAGATCCATCAGGGCTGGGTCTGAGAAAGCTCTGTAAGCCACACATAGATCCCCTCTCATCTTCTCATCAGTGTGTAGGAGACTGACTACAAAGCATTGCTTTTAGGTGATCAGTGTAGAACAGGTGATCCATTCCTTGAATTCTCCTGGTGAGAAACCTTTGTGGGCATTCCAACTGTTACAAATGCCTGGTTAGATACATTCTAAAGGGTGAACTGTATTCAATTATAGGTCTGACAAAGGCTGAGTAGAGTGGTACTATAACTGCCGTAGACCTGAATGCCATGCCCTTACCTATAAGTTTGGCAACATAGAATGAATTCCTTATTATCTTAGCTGCATGTTGGTCAAAGGCAAGATTGCTATGTATATAAGTCCTCATTTCCCTTACTACTGGGTTGACTCTTAGGGGCATTTTATCAATGGAGCAATTAACTTGGGTTAACAATTTCCCAAAGGATGTTATAATGCTTTTTTGGTATTGAAATTTAGGCTATGGCTTTGGCACAAGTCATTTGCTTGTTTTAAACCATATTTGCAAGATATGTGTGTCTTGGGAGACTCTGTAAAAGCTCCCAATTTATAGATATCTGAAAACTTGGTGAGCCAGAGGCCTTTAACATTAGCCCTGAGTTCTGAGATGCAGATGTGAAAGAGGAGTGACATCAGCATGGATCCCTGGGGTACTCCACTGGTGAACAATCTCATGGTGGAGGTGGTTGCACTGATACTGACTTCTTGGGTCCTGTCTGTTAGCCAGCTGGGAATCCAGTGAGAAGTGTTTATACCAAGCTTGTCAACAGTGCCTGAGTTGGATATTGTTTCAAATGCCTTAACCAGGTCAAGATGCACATTATATACTGTTTTGCACTGATCCATAGCCTTGATGACCCTTTCAAAGAAATCTACTAGGTTAAGTAGGCACTTGCCTTAACAAAACCATATTGGTTGCCATTGTCCTTGTTTATCATTTCCATGCTAATTCGTTTCATGGTTTTGCATATTAGGCTGGTTAGACTGATAGGACTGTAGTTCCCTGGGTCAGTTTATGGTCCATCCTTGTGGACGGGAATGACTGTTGTGGTCCTCCATTCACTTGTGATGTAGTCTGTTACAAGGCAGTAGTTGAAGAGTGCCTAAAGTGGTCCTGACAGGTCATGTTTTAGACTGTTCAGAATACATCCAGGGATTTTGCCAGGACCCATGGAAGTGGTTCTCTTGGTTTAAGTAAGTGCTGCTGGCACCCAGTCTATGCTAATTGCTGGGAAAGTAAGTTGGAAGAGATTTTACCTGGTGGAGTTGGGGAAGAGTGGGTGGTGATGTCTGAGCTGAATTTACCAGCCAGTAGATTTGTTATGTCACCCTTATTTGTTCACCATCAGTTTAGCATGTTGTTGTGCGTTTCCTGCAGACTTCAGGACATAGTTTAAGAAGGCCTTTTGATTGTCCTTAGCCTGTGAGGCAATCCTGACCTCATAGTTGGCTTTAAAGCCAAGCACTGACAAAATCCGTAAAAATCCAAAGACGACAATAGTTGAGTTAAGAAGAAACACCTTTATAGAAACAACAAAGCTTTCAGGTTAAACAACCCTTTTTCAATGTATTACAACAGGTATATTAAAAACGCCCACATATATAAAAAAGAAAACAATCACGTGACCTGCAGCCATCATCACATGATCATTAATACATAAATAAAAATTTTCACATAACGATCACATTATCTGACTTTAAACTACAAATGTTATACAAAATTTCAAAACATCAAATACACTAACAATTAATAAATGTTAATTAAAATTATTTCAATCTAGTTTGCTGTATTCTATTTAAAATTGGTTTTAAAGATACTGCTGCATTCAAGCCAGGGGGTGTGTCTGCTGAAAGCCTAACTATCCACTCATATTCCCTGAGGTCCAATAGGTTGGATAAATCCCCTCCTCTGGATGATGCTACAACACGGTCTATAACTCAAAACCTAAAACAATGTCTATTGTCCCTAGAAGCAATGTGCTTAAATAATGCATTATTCTCATTAGAATTTCTAATATTAGACTTATGCTCTGTTATTCGTTCTTTAAGTTTTCTCGTGGTTTTACCCACGTAGAAAGATGGACAGATTTGGCATGTTGCTAAATAAACCACATTGCTAGTTATACAAGTAGCGTGACCATAAAATTTATATTCTTTACCTGATACAGGATGTTTAAATATATCTATCTGGGAGGAATCACTATTTTTAACTATATCATTACAGCTACTACAATTATGACAGGCATAAGTGCCTTGCTTTGTAGTTATATTCATATTTGGTTTTACAGTATTAAAATCTTTATAACCAAGTATGCTTTTTAATGTTCGCATGTTTCTATAACTAAAGTAGGGTCTATCACCAACTATAAGTTTTATGTACGGGTAAAAGAAAAAGAGAAGAGTGTTGGTGCCAGATCTACATCAAGGGGTAGAACGAATACGAGGGACATTAATCTGACTGTGGATTTAAAACGTAAGAACGATAGTCCGCAAAAACAACAGAAACTAGCCAGAAGATAATGGCAGGTATTATTAACTTGTCGACATTTATGTTGAATATGGAGCATGTTGCTTTGTTAAATAAGGGATTGGGCTTCATACCAACACGAACGGATGACATGGTTAACATTTTAACTGACTTGAAACTTTTTATTAGATCTATAGCACTCAAATTAATCTTTAAGAATGACAATTATGATGCCAGCACATGTAAGAGACATAGTACATTTACGCCATGCTATCCACCTGTCTTAACGGCATTTCATAATTTATGTGAGTTTGACATCAGACAACTCTATGCTAGTAAAAGAATTAATAAATCTTTTAATATTACTTATTTTGAACATCTAGCAATGAAGGAACTGGTAGATAACACTAACATTATTATTAAAGCGGCCGATAAAGGCGGGGCCATAGTCATCATGGATCAGTGTGTGTATAAACAGTCTGTTATGCTGTTGTTAGGAGATCAAACTGCATTTAAACAAATAACAACTGCAGATGTTAAGAAATGTATAAGTTACGTAAATATGTGTATCTATGAGCTTCAATTGTCAAGTGATATATCGTTAGATTTGTTCCACTTCTTTACAGTCCCCTGTCCTATAATTCCACAACTATATGGAGTTCCTAAGGTGCATAAATCTATGGATAAACCACCTATGAGGCCGATAGTATCCGGTAAAGGCTGGATTACAGAGCCGATATCTTTATACTTACAGAAACAACTTCAACCATTATTAATTATGTGTAAGACAGTACTTAAAGATACAGTGGACTTTTTAGATAAACTCAAAACATGTTATATAGGGCTGAAGGATATAGATACTAACATTAATAATATTCATATGGTAGTGTTGGACATTAATTCATTATTTACGGTCATTCCGAATGACCTTGGGTTAGAATCTATTAGAAGTTTTTTGACGCAACGTTCTAATTTTACAACCAGACATATAGAAAATGTTTGTATGTTGCTAGATCTAGTGCTGGGAAATAGCATTTTCTTATTTGATAACAACATATATCTACAACAAACAGGTGTGGCAATGGGCACGCCTGTGGCAAACACGTACGCTAATCTTGTTCTCTATCAATGGGAGAAGGAAAACATAGGAGATGGGGAAAAGTTTATAAATGATAATGTGGTATTCTACCAGAGATTCGTGGATGACTGTTTTTTACTTTGGAAAGGAGGTCTACCTGAATTGATGAATTTTGTCTCATTCTTAAATAATACTACTGATTATTTAAAGTTTAAAATAAATGTATCAGATACACATATAAATTTTTTAGACGTAGCAATCACGAAACAGAATAATGAGATTAGTACAACTATTTTCAAGAAGGAAGTAGCATCGGGTAGATACCTACATGCAAGCAGCATGCATGCACCCCATGTTTTCAAGGGCATTGTCAAAGCCCAAATGGCTAGAGTTAGTAGACTAAATTCAAAACAAGAAACTTTTGTGAAGCAGCTAGATGAAACCTATGAAGAGCTTAAGAATAGTGGATACCCCATAAACTCATTAGTAAATATTAAAGAACATATAATAAATCATAGGGAAGGATTATATGAACCTATTTTTAATAGGGCACCTAAGGTAAGGGATACTACAGAAGTAACCTTGCAAAATGTAAGCAAAGTGAGGTTTATTACCTCATTCAATTCAATGTCAGATAATATCAACAAAATAATATCTAAATATTGGAAAGTACTATTAGCGCAGGATGACATAAAACTTATAGTTGGTGATAGACCCTACTTTAGTTATAGAAACATGCGAACATTAAAAAGCATACTTGGTTATAAAGATTTTAATACTGTAAAACCAAATATGAATATAACTACAAAGCAAGGCACTTATGCCTGTCATAATTGTAGTAGCTGTAATGATATAGTTAAAAATAGTGATTCCTCCCAGATAGATATATTTAAACATCCTGTATCAGGTAAAGAATATAAATTTTATGGTCACGCTACTTGTATAACTAGCAATGTGGTTTATTTAGCAACATGCCAAATCTGTCCATCTTTCTATGTGGGTAAAACCACGAGAAAGCTTAAAGAATGAATAACAGAGCATAAGTCTAATATTAGAAATTCTAATGAGAATAATGCATTATTTAAGCACATTGCTTCTAGGGACAATAGACATTGTTTTAGGTTTCGAGTTATAGACCGTGTTGTAGCATCATCCAGAGGAGGGGATTTATCCAACCTATTGGACCTCAGGGAATATGAGTGGATAGTTAGGCTTTCAGCAGACACACCCCCTGGCTTGAATGCAGCAGTATCTTTAAAACCAATTTTAAATAGAATACAGCAAACTAGATTGAAATAATTTTAATTAACATTTATTAATTGTTAGTGTATTTGATGTTTTGAAATTTTGTATAACATTTGTAGTTTAAAGTCAGATAATGTGATCGTTATGTGAAAATTTTTATTTATGTATTAATGATCATGTGATGATGGCTGCAGGTCACGTGATTGTTTTCTTTTTTATATATGTGGGCGTTTTTAATATACCTGTTGTAATACATTGAAAAAGGGTTGTTTAACCTGAAAGCTTTGTTGTTTCTATAAAGGTGTTTCTTCTTAACTCATAGTTGGCTTTGTCAGACTTAATTATATTTCTTAGTTTCTTGTTTAGTTGTACAAGGGAACACTTGTCTTTAAGGGAGTTGCTTTTTCTGATTTTAGCCATGAGTTTTCCTGTTTTATTATATACCCTGTTTAGGTGAGGATTCTACCACTAGGGTTTGTTTTTAGTGTTTGTTTTGGGTTTATTTCTGATAGATATAGCAGTCTTTATGCAACCATTCACATGTTTGTATACTGAATCCATGAATAATTCTGCATAAGCAGCTGTGTGGTGGAAGGAGCCTTGAATTTTAACAAACTGTCACTTAATAGGATGAATTTTGCCTATTAATAGTTCCTAACTGTTACTGTTTTAGCTGGATTTTCTGACTTGATCTTTACTTCAAATGAGAGAGCTTTGTGAGCCAACTCCACTAGTTAGGATGTGACACGGGGGAGGGTTGCAATGTTTACACTTTGATGCTGGACAAATATAACATCTAGTGAATATGTAGCATACATATGCATGCTGGTGCTGTAGGACATACATAGAGTTTACTTGTATTCAGTGGTACTAAAGAATATACATAGATTACGCAGTAATCAGTGCTGTAAAAAGTGTATACAACATAAATATGCACATGCACCGGCACTGCAGAATGTTCATACAGCATACTCATATGAAGTGATGTTGCACACTGCATATAGAGTATGTACATGCACAGTGGTATTTCACAGTTTTTTTTAAACATACATATGTAAAGTGGTGCTGCACAGTATACATACATGATGCACACAGGTTTGCAGTGTGCCTACCACATACACATGCTCAGAGGAGCTGCATGCTTCCCATAAAACATACAGATGCCAATGTTGCTGCGAAGGCTTATTTAGCATATACATTCACAGTAGCATTCCGCACTACACATACATGATATGCAAACACAGTGATGCTCTACAATGTATATACAGCATTTCCTTTGAAGTAGTGTTAAACACTGCCCATACAGTATACACATGTAGTTGAGCCTTACAGTGTTTATACATCATAAAAGTGCACAGTGGTGCCTCATAGTGTATATATAGCATGCACACAGACACATTGGGGCCTCATACTGTATATGCAGCACACACACACACACACACACACACACACACACACACACACACACACACACACACACACACACACACACACACACACACACACACATATAAACAGTGGATTTGCTTAGCATTTATACAACATACAGTGTGGTGCTGCACACTGTAAAACAGCACACATATCACCAGTGGTGTCCTGTAGTGTACATGGTGCATACTCATTCATGGCAGTTCTGCAGTGTATACATACAGCATGCATTTGTGCAGCAGTGCTTCTGATTGTACATGTAGCATTCAAATCCACAGAGATGCTCCACAATATATATGCACAGTGGTTCAGCAGTGTGCATACAACATACATGTGTACTGTAATTCTAATTGTAGAGGCAGTCACAATTCTAAAGCCTTTTAAATCTTTCAGAACAGTGAATGCAATAGTAATCAATGTTCATGGTACAGAATGAACATCAAATTCAAAAAATAAAATTCACTGTTGCAAGTCTGGATGATGGCTTTCAAGAAACTTTAACATAAAGTAATGTTCTTCTAACTCACAAGTAGAAGTTGAAAAAAGTGGATTGTCAAAAGAACAAAGCCAGGAGGGAAAAAGTATTCATTTAGTCCATCTGTTGGAGGGAGTGGACAGTGATAGCATGAGTCATATTTGTACGCTTCTCTGTGTGTCTCTCTCTTCCCTAGTTACACCTCCAGATATTTCCCTGGTTACTACTTCCACACACTCCAAGTCTGCCAGTTGCTCCTTGAAAGGCCACCCTTGATGTAATCATATTGCTGGTTGGGTCCCTGGATTGCTTGAGTAGTGCTTGAGGAGCATAGAATACTACAGGGACATATTGGACATGGCAGAGCAAATCTAAATCTCTGCTTAAAAAGTGTCTTATGCAATATCAACATGACATCCTGCCACTTGGGATCCATTCGGTGGGATGCCCTTAAACTCCAAGACACATAATGCCTTTCTCTTGGTCATACACCACACTGATGTGCTCCCTAACTCTGATTATTTTTTTTACCTCTAACGCAAAAGATGACCATCAGTTGCCACCAGCTCTTGTCTTCATTGACTGGATAAACCAGATCTATTTTTGCCTCCCCAAGCTCAAAAACCTTGTGCCTAGTGCTGGTGAGATGATGGTATAGCATTATTCTGCTGTTGCAGACTGTGCCCTAACAGTCGACCCTCCAATTCAGTGGCAGCCTTGCAAGCCCCGAAATCGCTGCCTTCAGGAGATGCATACATGCTTCGGTTCATACACATCTTCCTACCTACATGACATCCTGTTTGCAGTTTGGGGCTTTCCTGTTCCTTAATGCTGCTATTGCAAGGAATCTAGGTGGCATCCCTCCTACAGGATGGCTGATCTGATATTTGTTATTCACTCCTTCCACTCCGCAGTCGGTTCTCTTCAGAGCCTCTGATCAAACTGGGTCATATGGGACATGGTAAGGGCTTTATCCGTCTGTGTCTTGGGGCCAGGCTTCCTATCACAGTTTTGATAAACCGGTGTTAAATTCAGGTGGATAAGACTGACTGACTGAGTTCATGCATACCGCTGTCAAACTTCCCTTTCTCCTTTGCCTAACAATTTTTTTCTTTCTTCTTCCAACTACTGTTCTCTCCTACATGTCTCCCCCCCACTCCATTCCTTTTCCTACTTTAGCCTGATTGTTTCCTCTTCTCCACAATCATCGGCTAACTGCAAGCATCTCCTCTGAAGGTCCTGACAATAGTTAAGAAAAATTTCATCTTCTAGTTGTCATTTCTACTAGCCTGGTCAGATGAGTCTTCTGTGCCAGAAGCTACTGCGAACATGTCATTTAGAAAAGGCTCTTACTTCCCTGCTCCCTTCAAAATGGCAGCTTTGAATGGAAAAGTGCAGAGAATATCATTAGTGAGAGCAAAACATGAATAAAATTTTATTAGTCTGAAAACCTGATACCAGTCATGGCATACTTGGTAGACAATCTAATATAAGAACATACTTTTCTGATAACTTATAAGTATGGAAATTGGCCACTGTATTTAAAAAAAAACATTGTGATATAATCATCATACATTGGGGAAAAAAGGTAATTTGAGAAGAACAGGCATCTTGGCTAATGGAGACCATACAGGACATTATGCATTCATGAACTTATTTTACCATGAACTCATGCTCTTGTTAGAGGTCAAGTGCAACATGAGCCTTACAGTTTTATTCCCATGATGACGTGTAAACTGTATATCCCATAAAGAAGTATGACAAGTGCTTGCTTTTTGGTATTGATGATGTTTTTGTATATACCTTTGTGTTTCCTGTTTTTTTTCTGGTTTGGTATACTCTTCCTTTTCTTCTAACGACCAGTCTTCATTTATTGATTAATAAGAAGTATAGGGTCTATACTGAATCACCGAATGCTTAGAAAAGTGAACGCTGATTCATTGACCCCATGTAAATGAAAGCTTCCAATCTCAAACACTCAGAACAGTGATTTTTTTTCCCATGGAAAAAAATCGCTGTTCCGAGAAACACACACACAACACACGTACACTACAAGCTATTTCTAATGTGGGGGGGCTTCGACCCCCACAGCACCCCCCTACTTAAATATATCAACTCTGAGACCGCACTACAGTAATGAAGAAGGCAAAATACCGAAGGCGGCCAAACATTTTTTTTCCCAGGGAAAGAATTTGCTTATATACTGCTTCGCATTTTGCCATTTCTCGCTATATAGTTCGATCAAGATGCATTTGAGAGAATGCGTCTTCGATCAGCTAATAGAGAACCAAAGTATATACCACTAGAGACTTTCAGTATGTTCTGGGGAATGTTGAAGTATTGGGCATCTACTGTATTGCACAATATCTTCAAGATAGGAGTTCAAGGATCACCAACTGTGCATCTTGGCAGAGTTAGCCACTTAATGGTGTAAAATATGGCTGTAGGTGATTTAGTCATGTTGACTAATAGGTATGAGTATTTACCAGTGATGTGGGTTGAGGACCCAGCCTACTTTGACCTATGCCAGCAGCCCATGCTACTGGTGGGAGGGGTGTATTTGCCCCTACTGGCCAGTGTGTGCCCACCACAAAGCCTAGCAGCCCTGGGTCAATAAGTTACTGGTAGGGCAGATGTCTAGTTGCCCAGCTTGGGTAACCTGGGATAGCTCTGTTGAGAGAAAGCTGGTCGTAAAACCAATCAACCTGTCAAACATGAACTACAAATTGCTACACTCGATGAAGGTTCACCGACAGGATGAGTCTTGGAAGCGGATGATATGATGGCAAGAAGGAGGCCGCACATCCTATGTATAAAGGAGATAAGGTGGAAGGGCACAGCAGCAAAGCCACTTCGCTTGAGATTCAGAGTCTACTACTCAGGAGGAGGAGCTAGAAATGGTGTGGGAATTGTGGTGAGGGAGAGGCTTCAGAAGACAATGAGGAAAGTCATCAGAATTAGCGACAGACTCATGGCAATCAGGCTCCTGTGTAATGATAGAGTAGTATTCATAATCTCAGCCTATGCCCCACAACAGGGTTGTGATATGAGGAAAAGCATGCATTCAGTTGTGATAGTGTGGAAAAGAGTGTATTCAGACAGCAACTGCAGGACCTACTAGATATAGCAGGACAGCAGGAACTAGTGTTGATAATGGGTGACCTGAATGCACATATCAGAACAGACAGAACAGGATATGAGGATTGCCTGAGACCACATGGGTGGAGCATTAGGAATAAAGAAGGAGAGGCCATTCTAAACTTCTGTCTTGCAAATGGCTTAATGGCTTAGTGATAGCCAACACAAAGTTCAGAAAGAGAGAAAGTCACAAGATTATACAAAAATGGCCAACGTGCAACTCAGATAGACTTCTTCATAGTAAGGAAAGGACACTAGGGTAGAATCAGTGACTGCTAAGTCATCTCCAGTGAAACAGTCAGCAAACAGCATTATCCACTGGTTGCAGAATCAGCTATAAATAGTGGTCAGAGAAGGTTCTAAAATTAACAGAGACCAGGCTGTAGACCTGGAGGTTGACTGGAGAGAAAGCACAATAGTTCAAGGAATTACTCAGGACTGTAGCATCTCAAAAAGAAGAGGAAATAAGTTGAGTTGAAGAAGAATGGCAGCACCTCAAAACAGCATGTGTAAGGGTTACAGAACAGATATACTGACAAGCCAGGTATGGAAATAAGGTACATAAACAAGCTGTTGGTGGAATGAAGAAGTCCAGCAAATTCATCA
Source organism: Protopterus annectens (assembly GCF_019279795.1). Classification (NCBI taxonomy): domain Eukaryota; kingdom Metazoa; phylum Chordata; order Ceratodontiformes; family Protopteridae; genus Protopterus; species Protopterus annectens. The sequence continues at coordinate 657,840,399 of NC_056731.1, forward strand.
AAAGAAAAAAGTAGTGCAAGAAAAAGTGTGAGATAGAAAAGACAGACCAATCTAGGAAGGAATACTGGTGGGCTAATAATGAGGTTAAGAGAAGAGTTGAAATAGCAAAGAACAAGGCATCAGAGGCACTCTACAAACTTTTGTAAAGTGACTCAGTGGACAGCGCAAGGAAACTCTAGCAGGTTGCAAGGCAGACAGAAAGATAAAGACAATTGTCAGAGATCCTTCATAAGGAATGCCAGCCACAACCTTCTTACCAGTACACAGGACATCAAAGAAAGATGGAAGGAGTACTTCCAGCAGTTATACTGACCAGGAGAAGTCCATCCTGGAAGAAATAAGAACAGCATGAAGGAAAAGGAAGTCAGGAAAAGCAGCAGGCGCAGATGAGGTCACAACATTGGATGAGATAGGGACAAAATGGCTCCTGAGGCTACTCATAGCAGTATGGAGAGAGAAATATATCCCAAATGACTGGAGAGTAAACATACTAGTGCCAGTGTTGAAGAGCAAAGGGGACATCTACATCTGCAGGCAGTATAGAGGTACCACACTTCTATCACACTGCATGAAAGTTCTAGAGAGGGTGTGGAAAGGAGAAAATAAATGTAGGGATCTGGAAAGCTGAAGAATTGGAGGTGAGAGGGGTGCAAAGTAGAAATCACACACTGTATGTACGAATTAGCTTGCACACCTCCAGTGAGCAAGAACTTCACTGGTAAACTAATATATACATATATATATATATATATATATATATATATATATATATATATATCAAGCTTTAAGTTTCAGGGAAAATAGCAAATAGAAATATTTTAAGAAATAAAATAAAAATATAATAATAATAATACAGGGCAGAATTAGTTGATTAAAACAGAATGTGGGGGGTTGGCCACAGCTAAGCATATTTAGAGGTTAAACATATCTTTGTCCTGCTCCATTCAACTACAAAGGAGGACCAGCCAAGTCTGCCCATCTTCCCTGCTTTTCCCTCTAGTAATGAAACTTTTACTTTTCAGTTGTGAATTATGCTGCTAGTAGTCATGCTTCAAAAAGCCCTTTTCCCAGCTTTGACAGAGCCCTTAAAGTGAATGACTAGTTCACTGCCTTCATAGAACTGCGCATGACTTTTCCCCCATTTCTGGATGTCTTCTATACACAATCAGCTGTTACCAGATTACAAAGTTAATGCAATTAAATCAGTGGACTTTGTTACAGTTGTTTCAGTGTATGAGATCTGGATTTAATTTATTTTATTTATTTTTTATTTATTTTACATTTGATAACCGGAGGTGTCTGACTGAGCCGAAAAGGCCCTTTTTCGGCAGAGGCCCGGGGAGAAAAGCTCCACACAGAAAAATAATTAGAGATACATTTATAGGTTCATAGGTAAGTACTAGGCTATTGACCTAAGGGCCTAAGTAAGCCTAGCCAACAAGGTTCCCTGGCTTACGCCACCGACGAAAGTTAATTTCCTGTGCCCCTGTCGAGCAGAGCCACAGAAGTGATCCCCGGGGTGTATTTCCTATTTCCCATCCACTCATCAAGATTTTTCTTGAAGAGAGTTAATGAGGAACTTTGCTTGACATAGATGAGTAGCTTGTTCCAGAGTATAGGAAGTCTCTGGGACATGAATCTATCCCTCCAGCATGTCCTGTTTATTGTGGTGACAAGGTTTAGGTCCCTAGAGCATATAGCTCGGAAGGTTTGGGATTTCTTTAGGTGTAGCATGTACAACAGCTCTGGGTCTAACATAGCTTTATATGTTAGGCAGAGATCTCCTCAGAGTAGGCTATATGCTGCAGAGTAAAGCTGGAATTTTTTGAGACGGTCAGTGTAGGGCATCTGTTTGAGGCAAGTAATCCTCTTTGTGAGGTACTTCTGTGGCCTTTCCAGGTGCTGCAGATGTCTTGTGAGGTACATTCCAAAAGGGGCGTTGCACTCTATAATGGGTCTAATGAGTGCCGAGTAGAGGGGAACAATGACCTCTTTTTTCCTGGATGAGAACCCTTTTGTGATGAGGTGTGCCACATAGAAGGATTTCATGACTATTGTGGCAATGTGATTATCAAAGGAGAGAGTACTGTCCACTTGGGTCCCAAGGTCTCTTATCACACATTCGGCATTAAGTAGACTGCCGTTTATGTGGTAGTTCATGGGTACAGAGTTTTTACCAAAGGGGATGACAATGCACTTTTTGGCATTGCGCTTGAGGCCATACCTCTGACACCAGGCATCTGTCTCAGTGAGGCCCTTCTGTAGGATGTCCACATCATTTGGGGACTTGGCTATGGCTCCTAGTTTACAGTCATCTGCAAACTTTGTTAGCCAAAGGCCTTCTGTGTTACCCTGTACTTCAGAGAAGTAGATACCAAACAGGAGAGGTCCCAGGACTGAACCCTGTAGTACTCCACTTGTCACTGGTTTGAAGTCAGATTTGGAGTCTGCAACTTTTACAGTGTGGGTTCTGTCCGTGAGCCAGTTGGCAACCCATCATGTGATGTAGGGATTTATACCTAGTTTAGTGAGTTTAGCTATAATTCCAGAATGGGGAATGGTGTCAAAAGCCTTGGCAAGGTCAAGATAGGCTGTGTGAGCCACCTTACCCTCGTCTACAGCTTTGTTGACTGCCTCAAATAAGTTGATCAGGGTCAGAAGGCATGATCTGCCTTTCACAAACCCAAACTGGGTGGGGTCCAGATTTTGGAGGTTACCAGTGTCTTTGTTTATGAGTTCCATGATGATATGTTCCATGGCCTTGCAGACCAAGCTTGTCAGGCTAATAGGGTGATAGTTCCCGGGATCAGTGGTGGCTCCCCCCTTTGTGAAGTGGGATAACTGTTCCTGTGTGCCATTCAGTTGGCACAAAGCCTGACATGAGACTAAGACTGAACATGGTGCTTAGGTGGGGAGCCAGTTCATTCTGAAGTTCATGTAAAACACAGCCTGGGATGTTGTCCGGTCCCAGGGATGCTGTTTCTGGTTTTAGAGAGTGCAGCTTTTACCTGCATATATGTGATTACAGGGACTCTGCATTCTTCCTGTATAGATATGGGCCCTTTAGGGGGTGAGAGTGGGGTGAAGTTAGCACTGAACCTGTCTGCCAGGATGTTGGCAATATCAGTTGGTTCTGTAATTTTCATGTCGTTGTGCTGTAACTCAGAGTGGATCTGGGTGTTGCTATTGAGATTCTTAACATAGCTATAGAATGCTTTGTGGTTGCCCTTAGAATCAGTGGCAATTTTGTTTTCATAGCTAGCTTTGGAGGATCTTATAAGGGATCTCATCTTCTTACTGAGGCTGACCAGGGAGCTTCTCCACTCATGGGATTTTAGCCTCTTTTGCAACAGTTTCTTCCTTCTGTTGTAGAGTTTGTTTATGGCAGGGGAACACCAGATTGGCTTCCCTTTTTTGGAGGATAGAGTCTTGATCCTGTTTGGGATAGCACGATCCATGCATTTGTGTAAGTGCTTACAGAGTGCATTTGTGTAGGATTCAGCAGTTGTAACTGTATTGCCCATCTGCATGGGTGTCATGAAGTTCACCACTTCTGTCTTAAGAAGCATGAAGTTGGCTTTGGAGAAATTGTGGTTTCCTTAATGGTGGGTGGGGGCGGGATGCAGATATCTAGGGTGATTAGCTTATGGTCGGATCTGACCAACAAGGAGTTGACTTTAGATGTGGAACACTGGTCACTCATGTTGGTAATGACTAGGTCTAGGATATTGTTGCCCCTGTTGGGGGTGTGGATAAGTTGATCCAGGGCATTGGAATTTATGAATTCCAGAAAGCGTTGAGTGAAGGAGTTGGTACATGAGTAGTTTTCCCAGTTAATGGTGGGGTAGTTGAAATCACCCATTATTAGGGTGTTTGGTTGAACCCTTATATTTTCCAGTATATCGAGAAAAGAGGAGTGGGAATCCTGGGGCATGGTGGGGGATCTGTAGCAAGCTACAATTTGGATTGCAGTTTTGCCCAGAGTTAGTTGCACTTGGATAACCTCGGATGCATTATGCTGCACAACTAGTCTGAAGGTGTGGATATCCTTAATGAATATGGACACAAATCTGCCTTTGGTGTTCTGGTCCAGGTTAGATGGCGTGTGGTATGAGTTATAGCCTGGTAATGTAGGGGTGCTCTCTAGAGCCTTGAACCAGGTCTCAGTCACTGCACAGATATCAATGTTCTCCATTTTAAGGAGTGCCTCGAGTGAGTGCATTTTGAGATTTAGACTTCTAGCACTGAGTAGCATTACCCTCAGTTTTTGCTTGCCTGTTCCTGTTACAGTGGTGAATTTGTCATTTGAACCTTGCCTAAAAAAGGCACTATAGAGGCGGCAAGACCCTTAAGCCAGTATCCAGAATCTCAGGGGCGACAGGTGCAGGCCATCTCTGGCAAAGCATTGTGGTCTGTCGACCAGGCTGACAGATACTGGATCCCCTTAGAATGACACAAGAAGCTTGGCAAATTGTTGAAGTCAATCATTTTGTCCTTGTACTACGGTATCATTCTGGGTGATGGCAGGATGCTACTCAGGGGTATGGTCATTCCTGCCTGGGCTACAAAATCGGATTAGATATTTAGACATGATCAGTATACATACAAATTACAATAGACAGGTGGTATGCAGTGCATCAACAGTTACAGTGGAGAGAAGAAACAAGAAAACATTAATTTAAAAATAAAGGTAATTAATAGATTTGTGGTGCACAGCTGAAATTTGGAACATAGGTAGAATACATACATAGTACATAGGTACAGTACATACACTGTACATTAGCCAGAGTTTGCGAGTAAGAGTGAGAACTGTTACCAAGTACTCTAGGCTTAGTATGTGTACCTTATCCACTTTCACTAGCCTTGGGAGCAGTCATTGCCTAATGAGGATTTTAAAGGAGGCCATGGACAATGTGTTTTGTATGCTAGTGGAGAGAGAGTTCCATTTTTTAGCCACTGAACTACTATATACTGTGTCTCCAAAGCTATTGTAGCTGTTAGTGACTTCTAGTAGTAGTTTGCTTGATATTCTAAGATGCCTTTCAGCTGAGTGATGTTGTACTAGGTTTTTAAGGGCAGGACACTTACTGAGGAGGTAATAGATAGAATGACAGAGGCAGAGCTGATTGTAGGTTAGGCAGTTCAAGCCAGTGGAGCTGGCTCAAAGCAGTACAGTGATAAGTTTTATAAAAGCAATTTGCAGCAAAGTGGGCAATTCTGTTATAGCAGGCTTCCATTTTGCTTAGTTCAGTTTAGTTGAGATTAGTCAGAATAGGAGATGCATAGTAATGGGCGGCAAAAAATAAGTGTTTCTTTACAAATCTGAAAACTTTAACAAATTCCTGAGGTCTAATGGCTTACCAGCAAGCAGAATTCAATTGCTGAAGAGCACTTGTGCCCTGGTGGGAGACTAGTAATTTAAAGATGGCTCCTTGCACAGTGGGAATCTAATATAGACTTAGTATTGGGGGAGAGGAATAGCACAAGGGGTGTAAACCTGGTGCAATGCAAAGAAACCAGCCAAACCAGAGAAAGAGGAAGAAGACAAAATAGCAGCAATTAGTGATGAGATCAGGAAAATCAGACTGTCTGCCTAGGAAGAGCTTCCTGTGCATTTCTCATTTGTCATTTATTAGGCCACAAGATCTCACAGAGAACATAACTGCTTATGTTATTGAGATAAAACATGAATATAAAGATTGTCACGTGATCCACTAATAAGTGACAGAACAGACTTTGTATAAGAAATAAACAAACAAAACACTGGGTATTAAGTGAGGTAGATTGGACTTTATCTAAATCTTTAGATGCATGCAGAGCAAATGAAATTACAAGCTAAAAAGCATTAGCCAAGGGGGAAAACATGCAAGGTCAAACGTGTGCCAAATAATGAAGAAAATGTGGGAAATAAAGTAAGAAAGCATTGTAGCAGAAATGGAAAGGTAGGAAGAGAAAGTCAAGGTGCGCAGGAAATGCAGAGGAGATTCAAGTCTTTTTGATTAGATAGATGGAAAGGTAGGAAGAGAAAGGCAAGGTGCACAGGAAATGCAGAGGAGATTCAAGTCTTTTTGATTAGATAGGGCTGTAACTATGAGAGGAAGAAGTGCCCTGCCTGAATCAGTTTTATAAAATCTGTGGTAGAAAGAATCAGTATGTAAACATTTGTAAACGAAATTGGAGACCGCTTTAAAAGAATATGCACTTTGCTGAAGAAACATGAATTTTCTGTTAAAAGTGAAAGAAATTGATATGTTGAATTCTGAAAATGTTTCAGAAACACTGAGGCATGTGTGTACATCATGTTGATAGCAAGGTATGCTTAACATTAAAAATGTTGAATTTAAACAACAAACAGCATTTTACATCTAAAGATATTTTTGAAACAGAGAAAAAATGTACAGAGGACAGCTGTAATCACATTATTAACCAATTCAGGACAGCTGCTAAAGTAAGAGATACGAGTTACTGACATTTGAATAAAAGACAAATAAGCACAAGATCATGATTTGCATTTACTTACAATTCGGAGTTGTTTGGCTTATGTCAAGCTAGGAATGGTGACAAACCAAGGAACAATAATCCAAGACCAGGAAGTAGAGCGACAGCAGATGTTGAATAAAAACAACGTCCTTTATTTGAGAGAAACCAAAAAACCTTAAACACAAGCGCTTTCACTCAGACAGTTCTGAGCTTTATTAAGTAATGCCATTTTGCTACAAAAAGCACCTTATATATCTTAGCAGCAATTTCATAAATTGAGATAACCTGCTGGTAATTAGTCCCTTAAAGGGAAACTTGCACTTTTACTACTTTTTTCAAAACATTAACTTACACATGATTAATAAGCTGAAAAATAAATCACTTTTTAACTTTTTCTTATATTAGATGTACAAACTTGTAAGAACCAAACAAGTGAATTAAAACATTGTTCACCAATATAAAATGTAGAATAATGAACCCCCCATTAAATATCCAGTAAAATCTGCAGATGGCATGCTTAACCACCCCAGTTCTTATAAATATCTATTTATTTATTTAAAAAAACATATTTAAAAATATATATATTTAAAAATTAAAAGTTATTGTGTTATTACTAATGCACACCCCCCCAAAAAAGACAAAACCTGAAACAGGTACGTAAAACTTTAACCTAATGGAATCAAATATAAAAAAAATGGCCAATTAAATAAAAATAATCATAATTATTATAGTCTTGCCCTTCTTAATTTCAACACTGGTTTAATACTAATAGTGCCGTTCAGCCCAGGAAGTCTCCCTGCATCCAACCTTAACTGCCATAAAAGCTCACAATACTCAAGGGTCGATTCCCAATCGCCACCCCTAGCATCTAACTCCACTTGTTCCAGAACTAAAAATTTTATATTAATCTCTGAGCAAGTGAGGGAGTGCTTAAAGAAGGCATTAGACTCCTTTTTTCTAGTCATGTCATAGAAATGCTCATAAATCCATTTTCTGAGCTCCCTTTCGGTCTTTCCTACATAGAAACTTTTACATGTGGTACAAAAGCCCAGGTAAACAACCCCTTTAGTACCACAGGTAAAAAAGCCTGTTGGATGAACTCTAAACCTTCTTGATGGTATATATAGGGATTTAGCATTCAATATGGCATGACACTGACTACAAGCACCACATTTGTATGTACCTGTCCTTGGTTGCTTAACCTTCTTTTTAATTTTCTGTTTCTTTTCAAACATTTCTTTGAAATTTGCACCCCTTTCCTTACAAAGCTAGGTCTTAAAGGCAGAAGGTCTCTAAATTCTTCATAAAGGGCAAGAACCGGCCAGTAATTTATTATAGTTTCTTCCATTTCTTTTGAATTAGAGGAATATGTGTAAACAAAACTATTCCTGAAATTACCAGGTGTTACTTCCACTCCTTTCCCTAGAATAGGCATGTAAACAGTATCTCTAAGGGAACCAACTTCATCAGCCAAGGTCTTAAAAAGCTCCAAGGGATAACCCCTCTCCAAAAATAAAGCTTGCAGAGCATCCACTTCTGATTTGTAGTCATCATCAGTGCTACAAATTCTACTAGCTCTAATGAGCTGCCCATTTACAATTCCTCTTTTTTGGTAAAGGGGGTGTGCACTCTCATAATGCAACAACGAGTTAGAAAAGGTAGGTTTGCGATGGAACTTAGACTGAAAAGTGTTACAAATATAATCCTTGTACAGGGTTATATCTAGATAGTGCAGTTCATGAAGATCCACAGATTGCGTGAATTGCAAAAAGCTAGTAGTAGTGTTGATATATCCGAGAAATTCTCCTAACTCAGCCTCTGTACCTCCCCAGAGAGTGCAAATGTCATCCAGGTATCTCCTATAGAAGAGAATATGTTGTTTCCAAGGGGATGCCAGAACAAATACATGTTCCCATTTATGGAGTACCACATTTGCATAAAATGTGGCACATGATGCCCCCATCGCTACCCCTCTGCGTTGCCTGAACAACTCCCCATTGAAAAAAATGAAATTATTTTGCAAAACAATTTCCATCAGCTCAACCACTAAGTTGGCAAGTTTGTTACTAAGGCTGGTTTCTTTATTAAGAAATTCACTAAACCATTCCAAACCTTCCGTATGGGGTATGCTTGAAAAGAGATCCCTAATATCTATGGTGACCATAAGCAGGTCTGGGGAAAAACAAGTTATGGGAATGTCACGCAAAAAATGCCAAGAATCCTTACAGACATAAGTAAGTAGGGGCATAAATTATTTTGTTAAATGATCAATGAATTTACCTATAGGCTCAGTCACGCCTCCTGCACCTGCTACTATAGGCCTAAACCTTAATGGGTGAAGCCCTTTGTGAATTTTTGGGATTCCAAATATGACTGGCATCCTCGGCTTCTCTACATATAACTAGTTGTAAAGCCTCTCATTAATAGCTTGCTGCAACAGAAGATCTTTAAGATAGTAATTGATCTGTGCAAACGCTATATTAACTTCATTGCAGGATACCGTGTCATATTGTTCATCATCTTGAAGCATGGTGTGGATATGAGCTTCATATTCATCAGTGAACACGAGCACAACACACCCACCCTTATCTGGTTTCATTATCCTGACATTCTCTTCCTTGAGACGATTAATAAAATTTATTTCTTGCGTGGATAAATTACACAAAGGTGAATAGTTTTTACCATTAAACATCTTCCTAAAGTCATTTTCCACTAGTTCTTCAAAGAAGAGAATTATTGGGTGGAGTGGGGGGTTAATTGTACTAGTGCGGGCCAGGCCTATTTCCATATGTTGTTGCTCTTTAAATAAATGCAAAGGAATGGTGACAGAAATTCAAAGTATGAAAGCAGACAGTAAATGTATACCCATTAAGGATTAAGGAAGAGCGCTACCGATATACCGATATCCATAATACTGCAGAGCCATTGTACAGATACCCTTCATAACTATGCTAATTGATTTCCAAGCTAAGCTTGCCAGGAAGATAACATACACAAAAAATCCTGATGCTATTCTAGGAATAAATACTGCAAAGAAATTTCTAGATGCTCATGTTAGTAAAGTTTGGCAGGAATTGAACTGAATGGAAAACATACGCATAATTCAAATGGAATTAGATACAATAGAGTGGATGACTAGTAAGGTTACCGTAGCAAAGCAGAACAATACTTTTGTTTGTACTAATCCAAAGTAATTGATTTAAACAGTATGTTACTCATTGCTTACTGTTAAGGTACTCATCTCAGTAGTGCTGAATAATAAATTATTTTTAGTTCTACATATAAACCAAGGATTCTGACAAATAAGGATGGATGAAGAAAACTCCAAGCAGTTTGTTTAATTTGCCAGTAAGAAGGTATATGTTCATAAAACAGGTCTATATTATATGAACGAAAATTCATAATCCCGAACATTCTGAAGAGCGAAAATGCTGGGCCTCAAAGAGTTCTTGAGGGATTACAGTACAGTGAAGGTTGGAATATTTGCCCTTTCCTCACTGTAGTGTGAGTTTGGAGTTAGTCTAAGACAAATCAATCAAACATTCAGGGAAGAAGAGGAACCAGTTTTCACATCCTGTAATGTTACAAAAAATAGACACAGTGAGACTTGTGATAGTTCAGAGGTATGCAGAGAGAGAGAGAGAGAGACGTTTCTGGTCTTTTCTCCAAGAAAAGCTATAGAACATCAAAACTTGTCCCAAAACAAAGATAAGGTTTCCATTGAGAAAAGTCCAATTAGATGATGTGTGTCTGGAAGATGGTCGAAGATACAAGGCAGATGTATGACTACTTTGGTCATGTTTAGTGTAGAGTTAGAAGTAATTCATATGATCAGAGTTAAAAGTAATTTATATGATCAGAGTATCATAAGGCATGATCTGTTATAGAATGAACATCAAACAGATATAGTTTAATCAGATAAAACCTGTTGTGGCATACAGGCTGTGCATCATTAAATATGATACCTTTCTAAAGGAAGTTGCATGTCTTGTGATATATTCCGGAGTAAAGGCCCTATGGGGAATGGTAAGACATCTATAGCATCTGTATCTCTGTTTATTAAATATCCTCTGGAGCATACAGATATTGCAACATCCAATGTCTCTCGCAAGTGTTTCCATGTACCACTTCAAGTGCTGCAGATGTCAATAAGAAATTGTAGAAGCCTAGGAATACAAGTTTTATGACTGTGGCTTGTTGGTAATCTTCAGATGAGGAGTGAAGAGAATATTGTAGAAAATTTGAAGAACACAACTTTAACATATGCTTCCAATGTTACTGACTGGCTGTAAGACAGAAACCTGCCATTGAGGCATGAGTGGCATATCCATATATTTCATAGGTGTATACTAAACCTAGTGTTGGACAGCCATTGAGGAGCTTAGACGCATCTCTCTTGTAATCATAAGGATATAATTCCTTCTAGATGGGAAATCATTAGCATTAATGCTGGGGATTGCTTTAGAGATGTTAAAGGAAAATCTGTTTGATATACAGAGGCAGTCTATTGCAAAGGTGAGCGATGCATCAAAAAAGAAACTTTGGTTTGACATATATTTATCAGGTTGAATTGATTGCATGGATATTTTTACTCAAGGCAAAATTAACAAAAGTATATATTAAAATATACAGGAAATCAACAGCTTCTTGTGTTTTTAGATGTATCTAACCATTATCCTAGACATACAATCGATGCACTTCCTTATGGTGCATTTATTAGGGTAAAAAATCTATAGTGATTATAATAATTGTAAGATGGAAGCTAAGCCAATATCAGAAATATTTTTGAGGAGAGGGTATGATTATGACATTGCAACATCTGCATATTGGAACGCAACAGTTAAATCAAGGAAACTATTACGAAAGGTGCGGGTAAGAAATTTTTTTAATGTTTATTTTTTTTTTCTTACATAGTCTAATACATTAGTCGATCAATTTGTAAATAGTGTTAGAAAATTGAGGCATATTCAAAAGTTATTCTTATTTAGTAGATAAACTTCCTGAGGTACCTAAGGTATCATATAAGAGACGGAATAATCTTAAAGATATTTTTGTTCACAGTTTTTAAGAAACCTAAAATGAATTTGAGTAAGATAAAACATTACAACAGGTGTATATGTATTTTTATTTTATTTATTTATTGGTTTTACTTTCAGAAATAAGTAGAATTCCAAATGGAGGTGGGTTTAATTGTAACTCGATTGCTGTAATATAGGCTGTTATGTGTCTATGTAAAAAGCTGTATATTGAACAAATGGGTAGGAAATTTAAAGTGAGATTACAAGAGCATGATAGTAATATCAAGAAACAAAAGACGGAAATGTCTTTGGAGTAGGCAGTAGTTGAACTTTTTGATCCATAAAGGAGAAGTAGGTTGAAAAATAAGGGGTCTTTCACAGAATGGCTAGACAAAAATCACCTCTCAGAATTCTGTAGAATGATAGAGATGTAAGTTTATCAAGGTAATTTCTTACTAGTTAGGAATCTCTGGAGCTTTTTAAGTTGTACAAGGTGCTTAGAAAGGAACATTCAAAAAAGGCACTGTATTCAGTAATATGTCTGATGAAGGTGGAAAAAGGGGACAAGGATGTCCTTGGATGCTATGACAGACAAGCTATCTGAGGCTAAAGGTCTTTCTGACAACAACTGAGATACTGTGATTGAAAGAGCTCACTGTTACAACAAGGTACCCAGGACTGTAAAAATGAGGCCTGTTTTAAGAGGAATGCCAGTAGTACAATAAAAGGAAATGATAGGAGTCCAACCAAATGTAATTATGCTACTGCATTTAAGGTGAGTACATGATTTGCAAACCAGGCCTTACTGGAGAATTTGGGTATCATGGGGTAAATGAACAACATAACTCAATTTGCATCATCTACAAACTTGGTTATACATAAACCCTGGATGCTAAGTTTTACCTCTCAGACGTAAAGGCCAAACAGAGGGATCCTAAGCCTGAACCCTGTGGAATGCCTTGCACTGTTTCTATGGTTGCAGAAGGTACCACCTGTTTGGACCATGTGATTTCAGTCAATAGGCCAGTTAGCTATACAGCAGACAAAGTAAAGGCTAATGTTAAGACTAGAGAGTTTGCTCATGATGCATGGATGGGATTAGTGTTAAAGACTTTAGCACAGTCGACATAGTGGCATAGGTAGTCTAGCCCTCATCTTACACTTCTGAGCCCTTGCTAAAAACAACGACCATGTTAAACTGGTACGACATGCCTTAAACACATCCAGACTGGCAGACTAGAGTTAACGGTCTGGAGGACAGATACGCTTTTGATAATTAGTTCAGCAATAATGTGTTCCAAAGCTTTACAGATAATGGTACTGGGAATGAAAGACAAAGTTACTGGGGTCTTCTGTGGGGCCCCCGATGTGATAGAAGACAATTTTGGCTATTTACCAAGTCACAGTTCCATGGCCTATGACAAGATTAAGATTTAATAGAGTTAGGAGATTATGGGCTATGTGGTATTTGATGCTTGTAAGCAAACAGAGTGAACATTGTCTAAACCTATGGAGCAGGATTCATAGTTTGGAACAGAGAAGTAATTTGATAAAGTATCATAGTGGATGTTCCAGAGAGGTGCAAATTGTGAGGGAGATGGGGTGTGTGTAATGGGCTATGAAGTTGGAGTTAATATTATCATCAAAGATATCATCTATAGAGTCTGGGGCTGAGTATGATACACTACTGTAGATGTGCTTAGACAAGGCCATATCATGGTACAGGCTACTGGCTGCAGTCCCCCAGCCATGGGCACCTGGAGGCAGGTGCAAGGGGGTGCAAGTGCACCCCCTAGATTTTGCTGCTGACCGGGAGATTTTTTTTAAATTATATATAAAAAAAGAAAACATGTTTTTTAAGGGTGAACTTCTTTAAGAAGAAAGTTGGGTGCCCTTTGGGTCTGGTCGCACAGACGCGACAGGTATGTGCAGCGTGATGTTTATGTCTTCGTCTTCCATGTGCACGCATGGAATTTGAATGGTAAAAGACATTAGAAATGAACACAATGAACCGACAAGTGAGAGGTAGGTGTATGTTTAAGTGGTACTTAGGTAGGTAGATAGGTAGGTAGGGGTGTGTAAGAGGAAGGTGTGTGTAACTGTGTGTATGTGTGTGTGTGTGTGTGTGCGTGTGTGTGCGTGTGTGTGTGTGTATGTGTGTGTGTGAGAGTATGTATGCAAGTAAGAAGTGGGGAGGTAGGTGTAGGCATATGTGTGTGTAAAAGAGGGACAGAGGTGTTTCTCAACTTGAAAAACAGTTTTAGTGTTACTAGTCAAATAAATATCATGTTTCTTTAAATAGAATGCAAACAACCATACGCTCCGCAAGGATGGCATGCAGGGTCAAGCCAACAATGTAAACCACCAACGACCAGCAAAAAACTATAGTGAACACGCAGTAATGAAGAAATAATGATTATTTATTTATAATTCCTTCAAATCCAGACCGGTTTCAGCTATTCAGCCTTTATCAATGAATACAATAAAGTTTTTTTGAATGAAATGAAGCAGCCTGCATTTATACTAGTCTCTGATTACCTGGAAGCAATATTACAGCACCACCCAGTGGCTGGAGTAACAAAGTGCATGTTCCATTCTTGATTAAAGCATATGACCAGTGACATAAAAATGCCAGAGGTGTAGATATTAAGTCATATTTTTAAAGATAAAAATCAAAGCTCTGGAAGTAAGCCATTATATGACATACATATTACAAGGTAATAGACCAATACCATAGTCACTATTTGTGAATGCATATCATAGTGTAAAAAAGAAGAAAATATATACCACTAGTATATATATATTTTGAAGGGTGATAACCACAAGTTCAAAAGAACTGAATAATAATGAACCAAGTACTGATCATATAATATATTGCAAAATAAGGCAAAAAGAGTATAGTGGCCTCATTCTCAGCTATATTATAGATTATAATAAATTGAAATAATATGCTTGTAGATAATACAAGTTCAACATTGTAATTGTACAATACTCAATGTTTAACCAACATACCAGATAATGAATACCAAACCATACATATACATATTCGTATCCTGAACAATTTTTTATCATGCTTTATAGAGTATAATATGAGCATTGGTAGGCCTAACCACCATTGAATGGTTCGTACTAATTCTTGATCTATATGAATGTTTGTTGTTGTAACCATGATTATGAAATCCTCCAGTGTTCAGTGAAACTCACAGATGGTCATTCAGACCTGGGGGGAATAAACATCCAAGGTTGGTTATCCAATATTGTTCCTTGTGGTTTAAAATGGTGTGCCATCCCTGTTGGTTGTTCCTATCTCCCTGAATTTTGTCAATGATCATGAACATAAACTGGGCATTGGGATGTTGTATCATGTGTCTGTATAAAGCATTTGTTTCTTTTTTGTTCCTCATGTCACTATGATGTTCTGTCATCCTTATTCTAAGAGACCTAGATTCTAAGAGACCTAGAGGTTTGACCAACATAAAAAGCTTTACATTGGCAGGTAGCTAAGTAAATAACCCATATACTGCTGCAATTACCAAACACCCTGGTTTTAAATACCCGATTGGTGTTGGCACTGGTGAATTCTTTTAGTGTACTAACTTGTAAACAGGAGCAGCAGTGACCACATGGAAAAGTAAAAATTAGTTTATCACCACTGATAGTGGTCTGATGATATATCACACCTCCCCCTTCTCTGTTTTTGTAATGTGAAAATAGCCCTCCCAAATTCTTGCCTCTTCTGTATGACATTTGACATTGAGGGCTTAGTATTGACCTTAAAGTGTCATTAGCCAAAAGAATTTTCCAGTTGCAATTAAGTATATCCCTGACAATAGGTTGGTTCCTGCCATATGTGGTGACAAATCTCAAGATAGAATCCTGATGAGCATGCTCTGATTTTTTGTATTGTAACAATGTTCTCCTGTCTATGGTTTTGCTCCATGAACTAGCTTGATATATATCTATGTCTCTATATCCTCTGTCCTGAAATCTATGGTATAAATCAAGTCTGGCATGTTCAAATTCATCATGAGATGAACAAATGCGTCTGATACACATAAATTGAGACTTAGGGATGTTGCGGATGGTGTGGTTCGGGTGCATACTGGAGGCGTGTAACAAGGTATTGTATTGAGGGTATTTTCTAAATGTTTTGGTACTTAGAGTATCATCTGCGTTATGGTAAACAGTAACATCCAAAAAATCTATGGTACTCCTGTTACATGTAACCGTAAACTCAATACCCCAAATGTTACCATTCAGGTACTCCATAAATTCCTTTAGATATGCTTCATCCGTTTTCCACACCATCCAGCAATCATCCAAATATCGTCGCCAGATATCGATTTCCACCATGTAAATATTGTGTGATTTGTCATATATCATACATTCTTCAAAATAGGCCATGAATAAGTCAGCATAAATGGGTGCAAAGGAAGCTCCCATTGCTGTCCCTTGTGGCTGCCAAAAGCATTCTCCATGGAAATAAAAGCCATTTTTGTTTAATACATGTTCCGCCATGCAGACAAGTAAGGTGTTGAAGCCCGGAGGATATAAGTTTGTTCTCTCAAGCCAGTATTGCAGGGATTGTAATCCCGCCCAGTGTGGAATACTTGTGTATAAAGATTTAACATCCAACATGCACATTAGCCAGTCTGGTTCTAGCTGTGTATCCTCCAAAATTTGTAAAAAGTGCGTGGTGTCCTGTAGTAAGGCCCTAACTGATGTTAAAAGGGGTTTGAGATACTGTGTTAGAAATGCTGATAGTGGTTCTGTCAAGGACCCTATCCCTGATACAATGGGTCTACCTGGGGGGTTTGAAATGGACTTATGTATTTTTGGGAGAAGATACAAGATTTGTTTCTGTGGGTCTTTTACAATAAGATGTTTAACAGTATTTTTTGTTATGATACCCTCATCCTCAGCTAGTTTCAGAAAAGAGTCTATTTCTTATTTAAAAACCCCAGTCGGGTCAATGTACATTTGCATATAACATCTAGTATCAGCTAACTGTCTTTTCCCCTCATCAAGGTATTCCCCTATGTTCATAACCACCACGGCACCACCCTTGTCTGCAGGTAGAATGGCAATGTTGCAATTATGCTTTAATTCCTCCAAGGCTGCCTTTTCCATGGGAGACATATTCTGGCCCAGAATGTATGATTCATTATGATGAAAATGTAAATCCCTGAGAACAGATTGTTGGAAAATAGAGACATGTTTGTTCATGGGCTGTTGAAAGTCTGATTTCAAAAATTTGAAATCAAGTGATCTTTGGGAGGTGTTGTCTGAAAAGAATAATTTCAAATTCAGGTTACGACAGAAAGACAAAACATCCTTAACAATGCTATGTTCATTAATAAAAAAACTAGGAATAAAACCAAGTCCTTTATTAAGTAGTTTAGTTTGTACATCTGTCAGCTGAACATTAGAAAGGTTCAAAACATTATGAAACTCAAATTCCGTCAATTCAACATTGTTTGTAACAGCCCTTCCATGGAATTGGATCTTATTCCTATATTTGTGCTTGCGACCCCCTCGTCGCTTGTTTGTATGTCTAAAGGGTACTGAACATTAGTTTTTTTGCTTCTGGGTGATTCTCGATAGTTATTACAGTCATTATCTGTGCAAGATGAGTCATCCCCTGAGGTACTAGTTAAAGTCTTGTCAGAGGATTTTAGAATAGACCTAGGCCTTTTCTTGGGTTTGTTTCCTGGTGTTTTTTGACCAAAATCATAGAACCTCACAGTTTTTAATGTATCAAAAGGATGGCCTCTTTGGTAATCAGTACAGTCCCTATTGAACTTACGTATTTTCCTATCTTTAATTAGTTGGTCAAAATTAGCCAGATCTTTGGATAATTTACTAACCAAAGTGGCATATGTTGGTTGTGATTCATATTTCTTACATTCTTCACATGAAGCTTTTACTTCCATTAAACAAATGTCCACCATTCTCTCATAATAGGATGTAAGGATCTTGACAAAAGTCATTGATGATTGTTGGAGAGCTTGGTTCCATTCTTTGGTCAGCCTGTCCTCCGACCTACTGACTAAAGGCTGTAACTTAACTCTAAGTCCTCTTGGTGTGATATCCTTATTAATATATGCCTTAAAAAGTCTGAGGTGCCATGTATTGGCACGTAAGTTTTTAAGATCCTTGTTGAATTGGTCGAAGGCCATTTCACAGCCATTGTTAATGTTAATATTTGAGCCACTCGGATTACTGCTTGACATGTTATTCATACCAAACACCCCAATATCATGTCGATCAGCACATAATCCCATTAGTAGTTGCTCCAAATCAATTTTTCCAATGTATTTATGAATTTTGACCAACTAGAAACCAAATCTGTTTCAATCAATATGTCCAAATTAGTAATAGTTCAACAGGGACTGCACTGAGAACCTAGGTGTCAATAAAAAATATATATAAATATTTTTCAACATACTCTTATACTCTTTTTGCCTTATTTTGTAATCTATTATATGATCAGTACTTGGTTCATTATTATTCAGTTCTTTTGAACTTGTGGTTATCACCCTTCAAAATATATATATACTAGTGGTATATATTTTCTGCTTTTTTACACTATGATATGCATTCACAAATAGTGACTATGGTATTGGTCTATTACCTTGTAATATGTATGTCATATAATGGCTTACTTCCAGAGCTTTGATTTTTATCTTTAAAAATATGACTTAATATCTACACCTCTGGCATTTTTATGTCACTAGTCATATGCTTTAATCAAGAATGGAACATGCACTTTATAGGTTCATACTAGGCTATCTGCCCGAGGGCATTTACAAGCCTAGCCCATAGTTTTGTGGCTTATGCCACCCCTTTACTTTGGGGAACTATGCCCATTATTTTGCTGTGCCTCTGTCGAGCAGTGGCACTGAGGTAATCCCTGGGGTATATCTGCGATCTCCCATCCATTGGTCAAGATTTCTCTTGAACAAGGCCAGCGAGGTGCTCTGCCTCACATATACTGGGATTTTGTTCCACAGCATAGGGAGTCTTTGGGTGATGAATCTATCCCTCCAGCACGTCCTATTAATAGCCGTGTCGAGGTTTAAGTCTCCCGTCCTTGTGGCTCTGATGGATCTAGATTTTTTGAGGTGAAGCATATTCATCAAATCTGGGTTTGACATGGCCTTGTATGTTAGGCACAGGTCACCTCTGAGCAAGCGGTGGCGACTGAATAGAGCTGGAGTTCTTTCAGTCGGGCAGCATAGGTCAGATTTTTGAGACCCTTTATCCTTTTGGTGAGGAACTTTTGTGGCCTCTCCAGCTGCTGCAAGTGTCGGGTCAGATACATTCGAATGGGGCATTGTACTCAATCATTGGTCTGATGAGTGATGAGTATAGGGAGACTATGACCTCCCTTGATCTAGATGTGAATCCCTTCATGATAAGGTGGGCAATGTAGAAGGTCTTCCTAACTACTTTAGCAACATGGGTGTCGAATGACAGGCTACTGTCAACCTGGGTCCCCAGGTCCCTGATAACTTCTTCTGTGCTCAGTGGATTGCCACCTATATGGTAGCTAGGGGTAACCTTGTTTTTCCTGAAGGGTATGACTATGCATTTTTTGGCATTTAACTTTAGGCCATGGCTCTGGCACCAGTTATCCGTTTCTGTGAGACCCTTCTGAAGGATATCTGTGTCAGATGTGTTTTCGACTACGGCACCCAGTTTGCAGTCGTCTGCAAACTTTGTCAGCCATAACCCTCCTGTGTTTGCTTGTACTTCGGAAAAGTAGATGCCAAACAAGAGTGGGCCCAGGACTGAGCCCTGTGGGACACCACTTGTGACAGGCTTTGAGTCTGACATGGCGCCAGCAACTCTGACCCTGTGGGTTCTGTCACTCAGCCAGTTTGCAACCCATCTTGTGATGTATGGGTTAACATTTAAGCTGATGAGTTTTTCAATGATACCCGAGTGGGGTATTGTATCGATGGCCTTTGCCAGATCGAGGTAGGCTGTATGGACTGCCTTTCCCTCATCAATGGCCTTGGTGACTGTTTCGAAAAAGTCAACCAAGTTTAAAAGGCATGATCTGCCTTTGACAAAGCCAAACTGGGTTGGATCCAAAGTCTGCAAATTCCCTATGTCTTTATTTATGAGATCCATTATGATCCTCTCCATGGCTTTGCAGATAAGGCTTGTCAAGCTAATGGGCCGGTAATTTCCAGGGTCGGTGGAGGCACCGCCTTTGTGAAGTGGGACCACAGTCGCTGTGCGCCACTCCCTGGGTACGTATCCAGAGGTGAGACTACGCTTAAACAGCTGTCCTAACTGTGGGTTTAATTCCTCGTTAAGTTCGTGGAGCACACAGCCGGGGACACCATCAGGTCCCATGGATGCTGTGTTTTTTGCCTTGGAGAGAGCAGTTCTCACTTGGGCGTTAGAGATGTTTGGGGGGCTGCAATCGTTTGGTATAGATATCTCTCCTTTTGGGGGGGAGGGGGGGGAGAAGTTAGCACTGAACCTGTCAGCCAGTATGTTGGCAATGTCTGTAGGATCAGTAATCTTCACATCATTTTGAACTAATTCTGAGCATATCTGGGAGTTTCCTCCCAGGTTTCTAACATAGCTAAAGAAGGCCTTATGATTGTCTTTTGAGTCTTTAGCTATTTTTCTCTCAAAATTTGCTTTGGATGATTTTATGAGAGCTCTTAGTTTTTTACTTATAGTGATCAAATGTGTCTTACCTTTTAAGTATTTTGCTCTATCTTGTAGTAGCTTCCTCCTTTTGTTGTAGAGTTTGTTTATGGCTGGGGTCCACCAGACTGGACACTTGCCTTTGGTACAAAGAGTCTTTGTTTTGCTTGGGATTGCCTTATCCATGCAGTCCTGCAGGTGCTGGTAGAAGGCATTTGTAAGTGATTCAGCGGCTTGAGTACTGTTTTCCGCTCGGGGCCTTAAAGGAGACCACACTAGTCTTTAGAAGTGTGAAGTCGGCTGAGAAGTTCTTTACTGTGGTCTTTTTATTTCAGGTGGGGTGGGCTGAGGACCTCCTGTGTGACTAGATTGTGATCTGATCTCACTAGTGTGGGGTATACTTCGGTGTTGAACATTGTGATCCCATGTTCGTGATGATGAGATCAAGTATGTTTTCTCCTCTTGTGGGGATGGTGACTAGTTGTTCCATGGCATTTGAGTTTATGAATTCCAGGAACTTTTGGGCTAGGGTGTTTGGGCTTGAGTAGTGTTCCCAGTCTATATTAGGGTAATTGAAGTCACCTAGTATGATGGTGTTTGGAGATACATTTATCCCCTCCAGTGTTTTCAGGAAAGCCATGTGAGGTTCCTGAGTTTGTGAGGGTGGCCTGTAACATGCTACAATTTGCAGAGCAGTCTTGCCTATGGTTAATTACACCTGGATGGTCTCCGATGCATCATGCGTTGCCACCAATCTTGAGGTGTGGGTGTCCTTGATGAATATGGATACCCCCCCTCCTTTCTTAGTATTGTCCGGATTTTGGGGCCGTAACGCATGATATGAGGTAAAACCTGATAGTGCTGGGGTGCTCTCAGGAGCCTTGAACCAGGTTTCTGTCACAGCACAGACATCGATGTTCTCCATACTGAGAAGGGCCTCGAGTGCATGCATTTTGAGATTGAGACTTCTGGCATTGTTACTCCAGCCACTGGGTGGTGCTGTAATATTGCTTCCAGATAATCAGAGACTAGTATAAATGCAGGCTGCTTCATTTCATTCAAAAAAACTTTATTGTATTCATTGATAAAGGCTGAATAGCCAAAACTGGTCTGGATTTGAAGGAATTATAAATAAATAATCATTATTTCTTCATTACTGCGTGTTCACTATCGTTTTTTGCTGGTCGTTGGTGGTTTACGTTGTTGGCTTGACCCTGCATGCCATCCTTATACGTTCATAGGTTCATAGGTTCATACTAGGCTATCTGCCCTAGGGCATTTATAAGCCTAGCCAGAATGTGTTTGGCATTCGCCACCCATTTTAAATTTATTTTGCTATGCCCTTTTTCGAGGTTAGTATACTGTGCCTCTGTCTAACAGTGATACAAAAGTGATACCCGGGGTAAACCTACGATCTCCCATCCACTCATCAAGATTCCTCTTGAATAGAGTCAATGAGGGACTCTGCCTAACCTGGACTGGGATTTTATTCCAGAGTGAAGGGAGTCTCTGGGTTATGAATCTGTCCCTCCAGCATGTCCTATTTATTTCAGTGCTGAGGTTCAAGTCTCTCAAGCGCGTAGCTCGATGGGATTTAGATTTTCTGAGGTGCAGCATGTCCATTAATTCCGGGTTGGACATGGCTTTATACGTCAGGCACAGATCGCCTCTGAACAGGCGGTATGCCACTGAGTAGAGCTGGAGTTTCTTTAACCGGGCATCATATGGCATCTGTCTGAGCCCTTTGATCCTCTTGGTGAGGTACGTTTGGGGTCTTTCCAGTTGCTGCAGGTGTCTGGTAAGGTACATCCCAAAAGGGGCACTGTACTCAATTATGGGCCTGATGAGGGATGAGTAAAGAGGCACGATGACCTCCCCTGATCTAGATGTGAATCCCTTCATGATTAGGTGGGCTATATAAAATGTTTTTCTAACCACTTTGGCCACGAGGTTGTCAAATGAGAGATTGCTATCAACTTGGGTCCCCAGGTCCCTAATTACTTCTTCTGTACTTAATGGATTACCACCTATGTGGTAATTTGTGGGTACTTTGTTTTTGCCAAAGGGGATGACTATACACTTTTTGGCATTTAGCTTGAGGCCATGGCTCTGGCACCAGTTGTCTGTTTCTATGACGCCCTTTTGGAGGATGCTTGTGTCAGCTGGAGAGTCGATTATGGCACCCAGTTTGCAGTCATCTGCAAACTTGGTCAGCCACAGTCCTTCCGTGTTGGCCTGTACCTCCGAGAAATATATACCGAACAAGAGAGGTCCCAGGACTGAGCCTTGTGGGACACCACTTGTAACTGGTTTGGAGTCTGACATGGATCCAGCAATTCTAACCATGTGGGTTCTGTCCTTGAGCCAGTTTGCAATCCATCTAGTGACATAGGGGTTTATATTTAAGCTGGTGAACTTATCTATAATGCCCGAGTGGGGTATTGTATCGAAGGCTTTTGTGAGGTCCAGGTAGGCTGTGTGGACCACCTTCCCTCGTCAATAGCCTTGGTGACTGTTTCAAAGAAATCAACCAGGTTTAAGAGGCAGGATCTGCCCTTAACAAAGCCGAACTGGGTAGGATCCAGTGTCTGTAGGTCCCCAATATCTTTATTTATGAGGTCCATGATGATCCTTTCCATAGCTTTGCAGACCAAGCTAGTCAGGCTTATGGGGCAATAGTTTCCAGGATCCGTTGAGGCACCACCTTTATGGAGAGGGACCACTGTTGCTGTACACCACTCTTTGGGCACATATCCTGTAGTAAGGCTGAGATTGAACAGTAGTTTTATGTTTGGGTTTAGCTCTTCTTGGAGTTCATGCAGGACACAGCCCGGGACACCGTCTGGTCCCATTGATGCTGTGTTTTTGCTTTGGAGAGGCGGCTCTTACCTGAGCATCTGAGATGTCAGGGGCAGCACTCTGCTGGGATAGATATTTGCCCTTTGGTGGGAGAAGTTTGCGCTGAACCTGTCAGCTAGGATGTTGGCAATGTCTGTGGGTTCAGTGTATTTTTTGTCATTTTGGACTAATTCTGAGCATATCTGGGAATTACCACCCAGGTTCCTAACATAACTAAAGAAAGCCTTGTGATTATCCTTAGTGTCCTGTGCAATTTTTCTCTCAAAGCTGGCCTTAGACAATTTTATGAGTGCCCGTAGTTTTTTGCTAATACTGATCAGTGATGCCTTCCCTTTTGGGATTTTGCTCTATCATTTAGTAGCTTCCTCCTTCTATTGTATAGTTTGTTTATGGCTGGGGTCCACCAGATAGGACGTCTGCCTTTGGAGGATTGGGTCTTGGTTTTATTTAGGATCACATGATCCATGCATTCCTGAAGGTGTTCATAGAATGCGTTTATAAAGGATTCTGCGGTCTGGGCCGTATTTTCCACAGGCCCGGGGGCTTTGAAGGATTCCACCTCGGTTTTGAGGAGTGTGAAATTTGCTTTAGAGAAGTTTTTCACTGTGGTTTTCTGGGCAGGGGGTGGGGTCGGGATGTGAATATCCAGTGAGATTAGTTTATGGTCTGATCTTACCAGTGAGGGATACACTTCTGGTCTGGAGCATAGAGTCCCCATGTTGGTGATGATCAGGTCCAGTATGTTTTCCCCTCTCGTGGGAGTGGTAGCAAGTTGTTCCATAGCATCTGAGTTTATAAATTCTAGGAATCTTTGGGCTAGGGTGTTGGAGCTAGAGTAATGCTCCCAGTCTATGTTTGGGTAGTTGAAGTCGCCCAATATAATGGTGTTTGGAGAGACCTTCATATTTTCCAGTGTTCTCAGGAAGGCCGAGTGGGGTTCCTCGGTTTGGGAGGGTGGTCTGTAGCAGGCTATAAACTGGAAGGCAGTTTTACCCACTGTTAGTTGCACATGGATAGTCTCTGATGCTTCGTGCTTTGCCACCAACCTGGAGGTGTGGGTATCTTTGATGAATATCGATACTCCCCTCCTTTTGTGGTTCGATCCAAGTTTTGGGGCCGAAAAGCATGGTATGAGGTATAACCTGGTAGTGCTGGGGTGCTCTCGGGAGCCCTGAACCAGGTTTCTGTTACTGCACAGATATCGATGTTCTCCATGCTAAGGAGAGTTTCGAAAAGTGCATCTTGAGGTTTAGACTTCTGGCATTGAGTAGCATTACTCTTAGTTTCTTATCCCTTTTGATACCTATGGAGGTGGGTTTGTCTTTTGAGCATTGCCTAAAAAAGGCACTATGGGGGTAGCAAGAGCCTTTGCCAATATCCGTAAGCCCAGGGGTGACAGGTGCAAGCTGTCCCTAGCGAAGCATCGTGGCTTGTCGAGCATATCATCCCAAGCTGACAGGCATTGGATCCCCTTGAATGACACCAGTACTTAAGCCAATTGTTGAAATTGATCATCTTGTCTTCATATTGTGGCATCATTCTTGGTGAGGGTAAGATGCTACTCAAGGTCAGAGTCATACCGGCCTGGGCTACATGCTCAGAGAGCTCCTTTATGTCTCTTTTCATGTAGTCCAGGGAGGTACGTCTCAGGTCATTCACACCAGCATGGACAATGACTGAGTCATATTTGTACTTGCCTTGGAGTGACCTGAGTGCTTGTGTTATGTGGCGGATCCTAGCGCCTGACAGGCTACTCACCGTGACCCTCTCCTTGTTCAGCCTGGTGAGCGGGACGTCAGTGTGCCTGATGATAGAGTCACCTATTACAAGTGTATCAGGTGTGTTGTTTAGGCTGTGACTATTCGGCACACTGGCTTTGTGAGATATGTGTTGCACGTGTTTTGTTTTGGGGTAGCGGTTGCTTGGGTGTCTGCTTTGGAGGTCTCTGCTGCTTAGGCAGATCTTTATTTAGAGCCTCCGAGTATGTTTTTGTGTGATTATGTGTTTGGTTTGCTGTCGTGGTAGGTCTATGTGAGACTGGAATTGTAGTGAGTGTGGTTTCCTTCTCCTCCTGACTGGTTATGCCAGTACTGAGTTCAGAGAGCTTAGCCTCCAGTTTGGCTATATGGTTGCATCTCTCACATGGGTTGGAATTTGTTGGGAGGAGGAGAGGGTTGTCTGTGTACATGAGGCAGTTGTAACATTGCCTCAAGATTCCCAGATTCACCAGCTGGACGGAGAGGAGATTGACAACTGACCTTTGGACATGCTAGAATAATATTGGGAATTCCTTAATAATTGAAAACAAGGGCCAGTGGGGAGTGAGGGTGTAGTGCTTTTAATTTTTAGTGTTGACTTATATAATTGCTTTAGTGAGCAAGTGCCAGGTAACTTAAGTGCAATGTGTTACAGGTAACTTAAATGCAAAAATGGCAAACAGTAACTTTCTTTCAAGTGAAACAAGGAAATAAGTACAGTAAGCAATGCAGATATCACTAGTGATCCACAGAAGCGCTGAAAAGCTGTGTATTAGGTGGAATTAGCATTCCAAGTAAATAACAAGCAAACAAACAACAAGCATATAAACAAAGCTAGATTCAGCAGGCCTGGATCTACTCTATGCTACAGCAAACAAGGTGTACCAATTTCAGTAAGATACAGTTCAAATATTCAGGCACTATAAACCTTTAACCAGAAATTCCCAGCTCAGAAGGGCAGAGTCCAGCCTCTTCTCCCACAAGAGTGCAGACCACGAACCTTCTTAATGAAAAATAACTGGCCTGAAGCCCAAGTGCTTAAACCAGAACTAATACACTAAGAATAACAGACACTGGGCTCTCAATCAGCAGTTCCCAACTTAGAAGGATGAAAGCTACCTGTCCTGCCACCACAGTGCATGCCACAAACCTTCCTAATGTAAAACAACTGGTCTGAAGCCCAAGTGCTTAATCCAAAAGACTTAGAATGATAGCTACACTTTAATCAAGTTACTACCAAGCAGTAATAAATACAATTGAATACTTTAGAGAATGCCTGGATTAGTGCTCAAGTTACACAAACAAAGCTAGATCCAGCAGGCCCGAATCCAGTCTATGCCACAGCAAACAAGGCACACCAACTTCAGTAAGAAGCAGTTCAGATATGCATGCACTATAAGCCTTTAACCAGAAATTCCCAGCTCAGAAGGGCAGAGTCCAGCCTCTCCTCCCACAAGAGTGCAGACCACGAACCCTCTTAATGTAAAATAACTGGCCTGAAAGCCCAAGTGCTTAAACCAGAATTAATACACTTTTAGAATAACAGACACTGAGCCCTCAATCAGCATTTCCCAACCTAGAAGGATGTAAGCTACCAGTTCTGCCACTACAGTGCAGACCACAAACCCTCTCAGTGCAAAACAACTGGTCCAAAGCCCATGGTTGTTTGCTGATGTTTTTGGCTTCGCTGGTGGTTCTCGATAGTGACACAGCATTTCTGTGTTGGCAGCTGTTTTTTTGCAACATCTTGGTATATTTTTTAGTCGCTTTCTGGTCGTGAAGCAGTGGATGTCATATTTCTTGTCCAGCACTTACCACGTTGGTGAATTGTTTAGTTCAAAGTGGATGGGGAATTAACATTTTGACCAGGGAAGAATTACCTTGGAATTGCTTTGGTTTACATGCGGATAAGCTTGGGGGCCTAAAATCATGTATGGTGGTTCATTCTACTACTTTGTGGCATCTGTTTAACAACTCTTTTCTGTGCAAATTGGTGTTCAGAGATTCATCCATGGCATTCAACATTTTATGGATCAGAAGCCTATAAACCCAGGAACAACAGGAATAACTCAGGTACTGTGACTAGTGGCAGGACATAAATCTAAATTTTCAGCTTCATATATATTAACCATTTTTGTACATTTCGCGATCTTTTTTGCATTTGTGCTGTTAGAGGTCGGCAATACTGGTGGATTACAGGCTGATAAATCGGAAATTAATGGAAGGCATTTGGACTATCGTTGATGGATTAGAACTGGTGAAAACATCATATTGACTTTAACTTTTGAGATTTATTTGATCTCGAAATGTATTAGTGAATGGTTGACTCTAAATGCTATATTCTTTAAATATCTGATATACATACAATAACATCAGCTATATGTTGGGATAGGTTTGTCAACCAAGTGGGATACATTCTTTGTTACAGAATTTGATATCATATTGAAGTGTCTCATTCACCACAGTTACTTAGTATGCATGTAAATTGACAAACTATTTATGCCATAGTTGGTCTAGGATATATAACAACAGGAATTGATCCATAACAGTACAGTTGACTTGGGTCAATGACAAGTGAATCATATTTATAACAGCTTAATGTAAGTGTAGGAGGGAATAACACCTTTATTTTTATTTTTATTTTCATCTTGTGTATGAACAACTATATGTGTTGTAATCGTTTTATGTGTGCAAAACCACCGCTTGAAAATTGTATTGTCAGTTCACAGTTGGACTAGGTTGCTACATGTACTACGAGGGCAACCCAGTGTTGAAATCTTTGGCAAAGGTAATATGTGCTAAGGGGTTTCAAAAGTTTTATTGCCAGATATCATGTGACAAATAATAATACATCTTTGTATATTCTTTAACAAGAACTACAAGCCTTTTCAGCATTGCATTTTGAATATAAAGTATATATTGTGTTCACAAATATATATGTGCCAAGCATAATACAGATATACTGATAGACACATATATAGACAAGTGTGGATGTCAGGGTTCATGAGCAAGGTTTTTTCTAAGTGATGTTCTTTGACCAAATATATTATAGTTTAACTGTTGAAAAATATATATTTTTTATTGACACCTAGGTTCTCAGTGCAGTCCCTGTTGAACTATTACTAATTTGGACATATTGATTGAAACAGATTTGGTTTCTAGTTGGTCAAAATTCATAAATACATTGGAAAAATTGATTTAGAGCAACTACTAATGGGATTATGTGCTGATCGACATGATATTGGGGTGTTTGGTATGAATAACATGTCAAGCAGTAATCCGAGTGGCTCAAATATTAACATTAACAATGGCTGTGAAATGGCCTTCAACCAATTCAACAAGGATCTTAAAAACTTACGTGCCAATATATGGCACCTCAGACTTTTTAAGGCATATATTAATAAGGATATCACACCAAGAGGACTTAGAGTTAAGTTACAGCCTTTGGTCAGTAGGTCGGAGGACAGGCTGACCAAAGAATGGAACCAAGCTCTCCAACAATCATCAATGACTTTTGTCAAGATCCTTGCATCCTATTATGAGAGAATGGTGGACATTTGTTTAATGGAAGTAAAAGCTTCATGTGAAGAATGTAAGAAATATGAATCACAGCCAACATATGCACTTTGGTTAGTAAATTATCCAAAGATCTGGCTAATTTTGACCAACTAATTAAAGAAAGGAAAATACGTAAGTTCAATATGACTGTACTGATTACCAAAGAGGCCGTCCTTTTGATACATTAAAAACTGTGAGACTCTATGATTTTGGTCAAAAAACACCAGGAAACAAACCCAAGAAAAGGCCTAGGTCTATTCTAAAATCCTCTGACAGGACTTTAGCTAGTACCTCAGGGGATGACTCATCTTGCACAGACAATGACTGTAATAACTATCGAGAATCACCCAGAAGCAAAAAAACTAATGTTCAGTACCCTTTAGACATACAAACAAGCGATTTAGGGGTCGCAAGCACAAATATAGGAATAAGATCCAATTCCATGGAAGGGCTGTTACAAACAATGTTGAATTGACGGAATTTGAGTTTCATAATGTTTTGAACCTTTCTAATGTTCAACTGACAGATGTACAAACTAAACTACTTAATAAAAGACTTGGTTTTATTCCCAGTTTTTTTATTAATGACATAGCATTGTTAAGGATGTTTTGTCTTTCTGTCGTAACCTGAATTTGAAATTATTCTTTTCAGACAACACCTCCCAAAGATCACTTGATTTCAAATTTTTGAAATCAGACTTTCAACCGCCCATGAACAAACATGTCTCTATTTTCCAACAATCTGTTCTCAGGGATTTACATTTTCATCATAATGAATCATACATTCTGGGCCAGAATATGTCACCCATGGAAAAGGCAGCCTTGGAGGAATTAAAGCATAATTGCGACATTGCCATTCTACCTGCAGACAAGGGTGGTGCCGTGGTGGTTATGAACATTGGGGAATACCTTGATGAGGGGAAAAGACAGTTAGCTGATACTAGATGTTATATGCAAATGTACATTGACCCGACTGGGTTTTTTAAAAAAGAAATAGACTCTTTTCTGAAACTAGCTGAGGATGAGGGTATCATAACAAAAAATACTGTTAAACATCTTATTGTAAAAGACCCACAGAAACAAATCTTGTATCTTCTCCCAAAAATACATAAGTCCATTTCAAAACCCCCAGGCAGACCCATTGTATCAGGGATAGGGTCCTTGATGGAACCACTATCAGCATTTCTAACACAGTATCTCAAACCCCTTTTAACATCAGTTAGGGCCTGACTACAGGACACCACGCACTTTTTACAAATTTTGGAGGATACACAGCTAGAACCAGACTGGCTAATGTGCACGTTGGATGTTAAATCTTTATACACAAGTATTCCACACTGGGCGGGATTACAATCCCTGCAATACTGGCTTGAGAGAACAAACTTATATCCTCCGGGCTTCAACACCTTACTTGTCTGCATGGCGGAACATGTATTAAACAAATATGTCTTTTATTTCCATGGAGAATGCTTTTGGCAGCTACAAGGGACAGCAATGGGAGCTTCCTTTGCACCCATTTATGCTGACTTATTCATGGCCTATTTTGAAGAATGTATGATATATGACAAATCACACAATATTTACATGGTGGAAATCGATATCTGGCGACGATATTTGGATGATTGCTTGATGGTGTGGAAGATGGATGAAGCATATCTAAAGGAATTTATGGAGTACATGAATGGTAACATTTGGGGTATTGAGTTTACGGTTACATGTAACAGGAGTACCATAGATTTTTTGGATGTTACTGTTTACCGTAACGCAGATGATACTCTAAGTACCAAAACATTTAGAAAATACCCTCAATACAATACCTTGTTACACGCCTCCAGTATGCACCCGAACCACACTATCCGCAACATCCCTCTCAATTTATGCATATCAGACGCATTTGTTCATCTCATGATGAATTTGAACATGCCAGACTTGATTTATACCATAGATTTTAGGACAGAGGATATAGAGACATAGATATATATCAAGCTAGTTCATGGAGCAAAACCATAGACAGGAGAACATTGTTACAATACAAAAAATCAGAGCATGCTCATCAGGATTCTATCTTGAGATTTGTCACCACATATGGCAGGAACCAACCTATTGTCAGGGATATACTTTATTGCAACTGGAAAATTATTTTGGCTAATGACACTTTAAGGTCAATACTAGGCCCTCAATGTCAAATGTCATACAGAAGAGGCAAGAATTTGGGAGGGCTATTTTCACATTACAAAAACAGAGAAGGGGGAGGTGTGATATATCATCAGACCACTATCAGTGGTGATAAACTAATTGGTACTTTTCCATGTGGTCACTGCTGCTCCTTTTTACAAGTTAGTACACTAAAAGAATTCACCATTGCCAACACCAATCAGGTATTTAAAACCAGAGTGTTTGGTAATTGCAGCAGTACATGGGTTATTTACTTAGCTACCTGCTAATGTAAAGCTTTTTATGTTGGTCAAACCTCTAGGTCTCTTAGAATAAGGATGACAGAACATCGTAGTGACATGAGGAACAAAAAAGAAACAAATGCTTTATACAGACACACGATACAACATCCCAATGCCCAGTTTATGTACATGATCATTGACAAAATTCAGGGAGATAGGAACAACCAACAGGGATGGCACACCATTTTAAACCACAAGGAACAATATTGGATAACCAACCTTGGATGTTTATTCCCCCCAGGTCTGAATGACCATCTGTGAGTTTCACTGAACACTGGAGGATTTCATAATCATGGTTACAGCAACAAACATTCATATAGATCAAGAATTAGTACGAACCATTCAATGGTGGTTAGGCCTACCAACGCTCATATTATACTCTATAAAGCATGATAAAAAATTGTTCAGGATACGAATATGTATATGTATGGTTTGGTATTCGTATCTGGTATGTTGGCGTTAAACATTGAGTATTGTACAATTACAATGTTGAACTTGTATTATCTACAAGCATATTATTTCAATTTATTATAATCTATAATATAGCTGAGAATGAGGCCACTATACTCTTTTTGCCTTATTTTGTAATATATTATATGATCAGTACTTGGTTCATTATTATTCAGTTCTTTTGAACATGTGGTTATCACCCTTCAAAATATATATATATACTAGTGGTATATATTTTCTTCTTTTTTACACTATGATATACATTCACAAATAGTGACTATGGTATTGGTCTATTACCTTGTAATATGTATGTCATATAATGGCTTACTTCCAGAGCTTTGATTTTTATCTTTAAAAATATGACTTAATATCTACACCTCTGGCATTTTTATGTCACTGGTCATATGCTTTAATCAAGAATGGAACATGCACTTTGTTACTCCAGCCACTGGGTGGTGCTGTAATATTGCTTCCAGGTAATCAGAGACTAGTATAAATGCAGGCTGCTTCATTTCATTCAAAAAAACTTTATTGTATTCATTGATAAAGGCTGAATAGCCAAAACCGGTCTGGATTTTAAGGAATTATAAATAAATAATCATTATTTCTTCATTACTGCGTGTTCACTATCCTTAAATAGAATGTCAATAGGAATATTACTGATGGTGGGATTTGATTGGATTGCGTAATATTAGATAAACATGTTTGGCTTTAGTAGAAGTAATAGCAACAGTAATAGAAGTAGTGTGTGTGTGTGTGTGTGTGTGTGTGTGTGTGTGTGTGTGTGTGTGTGTGTGTGTGTGTGTGTGTGCACGCGCGCGCGCACGCATTTGTGTGCGCATGTGCATATACATTTTCACATGGCCTTAACCAGAACAGTATTTTAAAGTAGTTGAATTTATCTTATATGATTTAGTTGATGTACTTTCCATTTAGCACTCCAGCTCCCATGCATCTTAAACAGATCGCTGTCATAAAAGCAAAACATTCAGGCCTCCCAAATAAAGAACGATGAAATAAATTTCATGCTAATAAATATGTTATAATGCTGCTTGAGATGACTACATTTGTCAGGCTGGATGAATGCTGAATAAATATGTGTAGAAGAGCAAAATGTACAGAACTGATACTAAGACTGTGACATACAACAGCAGGAGGAGGATATATGTTACTGCAGATGGCAGAGAGACATTTATCCTTTGAGCTGGTCTTGTGGTAAAAAAGTTATCTTGCATTTTCTGTGGGAATTAAAAGCAACGGCATTTTACTATTACTCTATTTCAGGGCCACAGAGGCTGTGGGGAATGGAGTTATTATATGATATTCAGTGAGCTGGTTGTGATGTTCTTGTTTTTGGAAAATGTATTGTCTAGCAAATGCATGACTACCTAGCAGAAGCTACCTTTGTGAAATGGTATAACTACATTCTTTGTCTATATATAACAAAGACAAGCCTGCAACATATCTTACAATAAGCTTTCCATACAGTATGTTATCTGATTTCACAGTGTAGATTCAAATTTTACATCTCTTGATTTGTGATAAAATATGTGGGTAGAAAAAGGGTAGAAACTTACTCAGAGAAAGTAGAAAGTATAATACCACTATAAAAATATTAGTTTTTTTTAATTAAAAAAGATGGAAGATAATCAAATAATTGCAATTTTGCTGTAGTGCTTGCCATACAGTCAAAAAATGACAATGCTTCTTTGATCTATTTTCATTCACACTACGGCTATAGATCTCTTTAATGTGGGATTATTCAGATTTCTTTTATCTGCAAATATTGTGCATATTGACTAATATTGGTGGATTGTAATGAAAGAACTTTGATTGGCCTTTTATCACTGAAATGTTCTGAATTGAGTGTTTTTTGTCATTATTGGTTCATATGTTTTGTTTCATTGTTGAATGGAAAAATGTTCAAAACTATAAATTTAAACATGTTCTAACAAGAGGTGCTGTATTATAGAAGGAATATAATTTAATACAATTGACAGACGAGTACCAGTAAGAGAGAAAGGGAAGGTCTACAAGAGGGTTATGAGACCAGCTATGTTGTATGGGTTGGAGACAGTGGCATTGACAAAAAGGCAAGAGTCAGAGCTGGACATGTTATAGTTAAAGATGTTAAGATTTGCACTGGGTGTGACAAGGGTGGACAGGATTAGGAATAAGTACATTAGAGGGTCAGCCCAGGTTGGAAGGTTTGGAGAAAAAGCCAGAGAGGCAAGATTACGTTGATTTGGACATGTGCTGAGGTAAGGAGGGATGCAGAGTATATTGGGAAAAAGATGCTAAGGATGAAGCTGCCAGGTAACAGGAAAAGAGGAAGGCCTAAAATAAGGTTTATGGATGTGGTGAGAGAGGACATGCAGGTGCTTGGTGTGATAGAGCAAGATGCAGAGGACAAGAAGAAATGGAAACAGATGATCTGCTGTGGTGACCCCTAACAGGAGCAGCTGAAAGAAAAAGAAGATAATTTAATACAATCAAGGAAGTGAATCAAGGAATCTTGCATATTTGCATGGTCCTAAAATGGCTGAAAGGGGAATATGATTTGAAAACAGCCCAAAAGTAAACTTTATCCACCACTGGCCAAATGCATTTTCTTTAAATGTGGGTTTCAGTGCTGTTTCAATGAATGTGAGTTTCAAGGGCAGAGTAGTTTTAATGTTGTGTGTTTTGATTGTGAAACTGTATTGCTTTGTTTAGCAAATGTCTGTCAGTGGTTGTGCTATAAAATTTGAAATCAGAGTTTTAAATTAAATCCAAACATCTGTAATCACTGTACAGAAAACAATATACACATTGACAGTTTTGAACAGTGTTTATGGTAACTGGGAGAGAAATAGCCAGTAATGGGACACTGGAATGACTATGGGGGCTGTGTATGGGGGGTCCTGATCCATTACCCTGCCTTGGGTCCCATTTGACCTTGATCCAGCTCTGATCTCCTGGTTAGTTGAAAGCTATACTCTGATCTTTGGTCCGTATAGCATAAGAGTAGGCCTAAACTTACAACAATACAGTACATTCAGTTTTTGTTTTCAAAAATTACAGTTACCCAGAAACTTTATAATTTTTATATGAATGAGTTCAATATTACAATTCTGTTGAGGTCTTAGTTCATAACACTATAAATCTACAGAGACACCATCAGTTTCTTTACTATAGTCAGGAATACAACAGGAGTTCTTGGGGTTATCCACACGCAAACAAATATACCCTGGAGCTCTGGTCTCTGGGTTTGTACCCCTCTGCAAAAAATCATGTGGGTGGCCTTGTCCCCAGCTAGAAAATCTGTTAAATTAATTCAGAAAGTCAACTATTATTTTTACATTTTTAAATTCTAAAGTATATATAGATATATATCTATGGATCTAGGACTATTGAACGAAAGTTCAATAGTCCGAATCCACAGCAACCGAACGCACTTTAACAAAAGCGCTTTCACTGAAAAAGCGCTTTCGGTAAAGTCCATTTGAAAAACAATAAATCTTCTTTTATGCAGGGGGGCAAGCACCCCTGCACCCCCCATGTGGGAGGATGTGCCCTCCACACTCCTCCTACTTTTATATTCTCACTCCAAGGTCGCACTACAGTGGGGAAAAGGGAATTCTCCCATAACTGCACCGTAGTGCGACTGGCACAACCAGCATATATAACCGAAAGTGCTGCTTTGGTGAACAGCACTTTCGGTTATGTATGTTTGGTGATTTCTGCTTCGGCAGAATGTGCCATCAGGGATCTGTACAGATCCCATATCTATATAGTATTTCTCAGGCACTCTGCCTGCTACGACCAGCATGTAGGAAGAAGGTAAGATAAGTACTTAAAATGTGTGTCCCTGTATGTATGTATGTTTGAATGTATGTGAGGAGGGTTATAAGGTCTGAAATGTCTCCATATTCCATAATATTTTGGTCTTTTTTTTTAGTTTGTTTTATTTTGTTTTGCAGGTTGGTGCAAATAAGCTCTTAACTGTGGCCTGGCAAAATAAATCAATGCAGATTGGCAATCTGTCTAGAATTAAATTTTGCCTCATATTTTTGGTCTCTTCCTTGTAAAATTTGTGTTTTTTTCTGTCTAATCATTGATGACTTAAATCACTAGATAATGGCAGTCATTTGAGTATCAGACTTAATATCCTTCAGAAAATGCATTTGAGGGCTAAAGCTGCTATTCTGTTCAAAAAAATGCGCGGTCATTACAACCTGGCAAATCAATGAGCACTGTGGTCTCTAAGGACAGACATCTGAGTTTCAGACTTAGCCTTCGGACAAAATCATGGAAATATAAAGCCTGCTATTTTAGCAACTTTTTCAGTATGTAAAGGTAAATATCCTTCTCTGATTTTGGTCCTGTTTACTGAATTAGATTTCTTTAATTTTCTCCTTAATTATTGAGCTAAGATGTTGAGACCTATGTGTGTGTGTGTGTGTGTGTGTGTGTGTGTGTGTGTGTATAAGTATACATATACATGTACGCACACAGATGTATATACATCTATATATATATATATATAGGGGTCTACTTCATAACATTGAACATCTAAAGCCCAAAACATTGAAAACTCAGAACACTGAAAGTGTGCTTCATAACATTGAAAACTATACTGCATATGTAAATAACATTCTCTCCACCTATACAGCACCTAACTAACAAACACACTTTCTACTACATCCCTGCACCCCCCCACACACAAACACATGAATATCTTCATTTTCATTGAACAGACACAAGATTGCCATCTAAAACATTTTCATTAAATGTCATAATGCTGAAAGTCAACAGATACTATGCATGTTCAAAGAATTAACCCCAGAGCAGGCAATACTAAAATAATTGTTTTTGCAGGGAGGCAAGCCCCTTCTGTTCCTCACTAATTTGTATATACTTACTCCAGTATTACGCAGTTCCTGGGAAAAAGTCATATTCCCCTGCCTTGAGATTGTCAATCTCCCACACATGTCAAATATCTGTTTCAGCTGACCAAATTAGGTCGACCAAACAGACGTTGATCATGTGCCCATTCAATGAAAAGGAAGACACACACACACACACACACACACACACACACACACACACACACACACACACACACACACACACACATACAACCACACTTCTGGAATATTAGCTTTGATGTCTGCAAAATAAATGCCAAACAAGGGGAGGAATAACACTGATCCATGCAGTACCATGCTAATTACAATTTTATGTTCACAGAGGATGCCAGTAACTTTATCAGTTGGACAGACAGTTTGCAATCCAGTATATAATTACATGGGTCTGTATAGGGGGTCACATTCATGTTGGGGACTAGATGTTTTGTAGGCATCAGGGACAAGCCATGTGGATAAGCTGAGGTTGAACGGATGAAGTAGAGGCTCATATAATACATACTAGGTACTTCTGAGTACGTTATCTGTTATAGAAACATTATTTTTAGCCTGTAACAGAGATTCAAAGCCTTTTTTCAAGATGACTTCAGAGGAAAGTAAATTTTCACCAACAGTGGGTGCATCAATTGATGTGGGTGGGATAAAGTTACTATTAAATGTGTCTACAAATATATTGGCAGCATCTTTGGGACTGGAATGTGATGTTAATGTGGATGAACTCAAAGCATTTTTTAACATTGTTCCTTAATTTTGTGACATAACTAAAGAAAGATTTGTAGCTTTGTTTGGTATCTTAAGTTCATACTCTACATTTTCTAATAGTGTTCCTGATTACCTCTCTGACATTCTTCGGTGTTTTCTAATAGTGCTCCTAATTACCTCTCTGACATACTTCGGAGTTTTCTAATAGTGCTCCTAATTACCTCTCTGACATTCTTCAGTGTTTTCTAATAGTGCTCCTGATTACATCTCTGACATTCTTCAGTGTTTTCTAATAGTGCTCCTGATTATCTATCTGACATTCTTCGGTGTTTTCAAATAGTGCTTCTGATTACCAATCTGACATTCTTCAGTGTTTTCTAATAGTGCTCCTAATTACCTCTGACATTCTTCAGTGTTTTCTGATAGTGCTCCTACTTACCTCTCTGACATTCTTCAGTGTTTTCTAATAGTGCTCCTGATTACCTATCTGACGTTCAATATTTTCTAATAGTGCTAATTACCTCTCTGACATTCTTCAGTGTTTTCTAATAGTGCTGCTAATTTCCTCCCTGACATTCTTCAGCATTTTCTAATAGTGCTCCTAATTACCTCTCTGACATTCTTCAGTGTTTTCTAGTGGTGCTCCTAATTACCTGTCTGACATTCTTCGATGTTTTCTAATAGTGCTACTAATTACCTATCTGACATTCTTTGGTGTTTTCTAATAGTGCTCCTGATTACCTCTCTGACTTTCTTCTGTGTTTTCTAATAGTGCTCCTGATTACCTCTCTGACATTCTTCAGTGTTTTCTAATAGTGCTCCTAATTACCTCTCTGACATTCTTCAGTGTTTTCTAATAGTGCTCCTAATTACCTCTCTGACATTCTTCTGTGTTTTCTAATAGTGCTCCTAATTACCTATCTGACATTCTTCAATGTTTTCTAATAGTGCTCCTAATTACCTCTCTGACATTCTTCGGTGTTTTCAAATAGTGCTCCTAATTACCTCTCTGACATACTTCGGTGTTTTCTAATAGTGCTCCTGATTACCTCTCTGACATTCTTCGGTGTTTTCTAATAGTGCTCCTGATTACCTATCTGACATTCTTCAGTGTTTACTAATAGTGCTCCTATTTACCTCTCTGACATTCTTCAGTGTTTTCTAATAGTGCTCCTAATTACCTCTCTGACTTTCTTCTGTGTTTTCTAATAGTGCTCCTGATTGCCTTTCTGACATTCTTTGGTGTTTTCTAATAGTGCTCCTAATTACCTCTCTGACATTCTTCAATGTTTTCTAATAGTGCTCCTAATTACCTCTCTGACATTCTCTAGTGTTTTCTAATAGTGCTCCTAATTACCTCTCTGACATTCTCTAGTGTTTTCTAATAGTGCTCCTAATTACCTCACTTCGATACAACTACCAAATCATCTATTTTCCTTAAATGAATAAAGGACACAGTGAAAGGAGTGCAGGAGTCACAGACTAATCACTCTCTCAGGATATATAGTCTGAGTTGATTAAAAATGAATTAATTTGTCTCATCCCCTCTCTCTTTTTTCCTAGTCTCAGTCCCACACTTCTTACATCTTAATGTATTTTTTCTCTTTGGTTTCCCACAACCTATTTATATGTCATATGTTGCCACTTTTTCCCTGGAGTGACTGGATGTTTACAGTTAGATGGACTACAGAATAAGCTTTCCTAACTTTGGTAGGTATACCTTCAAGGTTAAGGTTTTGCCTGTCATTATCCATATATATTTAATGAAGGTGTATTTTTAATGATTTAACAATTTATTTTGTAACCATGACTGATATTTACAAAATCTCATAATGCCATACTTATATACTTTAAAACCCTTTAAAAGTGAGGTTATGCTACGTTTTTTCTTAAGGAATCCCTTCAGTGTCTTGCAGTATATTTGTTTGATAATGCAATTAAAATTACATACTCTATTTGCATAAATATATAGGATGGAAAATGCTGGAAAAGAGAATTTAATAGAATTTATCTTTTCTTTAAATGCTCAGAATGACATCATAGCAGAGGAACTCAATATCAGACATTTGGTTTGCTGCACGGTTGAACACTGCAGCAGCTTGAAGAGTGTGTTTAGTACATTTCTAAACAAGAATAGT
Source organism: Protopterus annectens (assembly GCF_019279795.1). Lineage (NCBI taxonomy): Eukaryota > Metazoa > Chordata > Ceratodontiformes > Protopteridae > Protopterus > Protopterus annectens. The sequence continues at coordinate 657,879,393 of NC_056731.1, forward strand.
CTGAGTTAAATTTTGAGTGCTAGCTCAGTTGAGAAAAGTGTTGGACACATTATGCATTGCACAGACTGTGTAGGCGCAATGGTGATAAATATTTCCACCCATTCCTGGCAGTGACCAGCCTGTTCCTTCTTTTGACTTTGCATCAGTAGTGTTACCTATGTCAAGTCCAGTCAATGGCAACCCTCTATGTAAGATACTATAAGAAAACAAACTGTTCAAAGGCCAACAACTTTTTGAAGAAAATTCCAGGGAATATTATCTTTGCAGTTGTTTATGTAAACTAAATGCAGGACCTTGTGTAGAACAGGATTACTCAGTTCAAAACATCAATAAACCAACATGCAGCTGTAAAAAACATTTTTTTCTGAAGATATTATATTTTCTAAATAAAAAGATTAATCAAAGTCATAAATAAACTATTGAAGAAAAGGAATGCTGACTGAAGTGTGTGTGTGTGTGTGTGTGTGTGTGTGTGTGTGTGTGTGTGTGTGTGTGTGTGTGTGTGTGTGTGTGTGTGTGTGTGTGTGTGTGTGTGTGTGTGTGTGTGTGTGTGTGTGTGTGTGTGTGTGTGTGTGTGTGTGTGTGATTGTGTTCATGATACATTGTTTAGTAACATACTGTCTGAGATATGTGTGTGCAGTGTGTGTGTGTGTGTGTGTGTGTGTGTGTGTGTGTGTGTGTGATTGTGTTCATGATACATTGATAACATACTGTCTGAGATATGTGTGTGTGTGTGTGTGTGTGTGTGTGTGTGTGTGTGTGTGTGTGTGTGTGTGTGTGTGTGAGTGTGTTCATGATACATTGTTTGGTAACATACTGTCTGAGATATGTGTGTGTGTGTGTGTGTGTGTGTGTGTGTGTGTGTGTGTGTGTGTGTGTGTGTGTGTGTGTGTGATTGTGTTCATGATACATTGCTTTGTAACATACTGTCTGAGATGTGTGTGTGTGTGTGTGTATGTGTGTGTGTGTGTGTGTGTGTGTGTGTGTGTGTGTGTGTGTGTCTGATTGTGTTCATGATACATTGTTTTGTAACATACTGTCTGAGATATGTGTGTGCAGTGTGTGTGTGTGTGTGTGTGTGTGTGTGTGTGTGTGTGTGTGTGTGTGTGTGTGTGTGTGTGTGTGTGTGTGTGTGTGTGTGTGTGTGTGCAGTGTGTGTGTGTGTGTGTGTGTGTGTGTATGTGTGTGTGTGTGTGTGTGTGTGTGTGTGTGTGTCTATGTAAAAGTTAAAATTACATTCTTAAAAAGTATGAATAAGGAGAGTATATTAATAGATAATAGATGATTTTTAAAGCATTCAAAAGGCAGGAATCGCACATAAAATGTTGGTTATCTCAGATATAAAAATAACATTGTGAAGGATTATGAGGGATGTGGAGAAAATTACAACTTTCTTCCTAGAACACTATGAAACTATTTACATTGACAAAGGAAATATTATACAAGAAAAAAGGGGTAAAATAACTAGCCGTATTACTTGTATAATACTTTATCAATATCAATGACATTATCAAATATATTAAAGACTCTAGATCATACCGAAAGTAAGGAAATCTCCAAAAAAAACCTTCAAATGGTTCAGGGAGAGTCTTGTGACACCGATGTTGTTGATATTTAATGTATCCTATAAAACTGTTCAGGTATCTCAAGACTAAAAATTTACCTAAGTGAGGTCTATATATAAGGGAAAGGTGAATGTGATTTCCTAAATAATTTTAGTCCCATCAGCCTGCTGTCAAACACTAGGAGTATAACAGAGTACCTAGTACTTAAAACTGTGCTTAGAGAATTAGAGCACTTAGGTATATGTAATATCAGTCAATATACATATATGAAGGACTGGTCCATTGCTGCTTGCAGTCAGTATTTTATGATAACATCATTACAGGTATTGATCAAAAATGAAAATAGAGGTGGTATTCTTTGATCTCACATCAGAATTTATCAAGTAGATTGCAACAAACTGATGCAGAAACAAAGTAAGAGAGGTTTCATATTGGTAACAGTTAACAGATAGGAAGTGGCAAATCGAACATGATGGCTTCATGGTTAGGGTTAAGGGATATGCATGTGTGATATTCCAGCGTACTGTTGTGGAACCGTATTTGCTTAGTCTATATAACTCAAACATCATCATCTCATCAGACATTTTTCTTGTCATTATGCTGATAATTTCAAATTAGGAAAATACTTTACAAGTAAAGAAGATCAAAAGAAATTGCAGTTATGCTTGACTGAACTGAATATATGGGCAGAAGAGAACAGCATGACAATTAACAGCAATAAAATGAAACAAATTACTTTTTACCAAGCACACAGTGAATAGAATTATATCATCTAGTTTGTAAAGACTTAGGTTTATGATTTAATGGCAAACTTTGCTTTGATCATCATAAAAATACTGCAACAAAATTATTGGATGCTTTTGACACTATATTAAATCAAGGCAGTGACATGTCATCAAAACAATCTGCAGGAGTCCTATTAGACCTAAAATTGAATTTGTAAACTACTCGTGGTCCTCTTTAAAAGTAAGTTACACAATATGAAGAATATTCTAAAGAAATGTACTTAAAAAGATCCACAGTACAGGCATGTTGAGCTTTGAAGAAAGACCATGTAAACTGTACCTATTTTTTGTAAATTACTAGCATACCGTGAACTGATCTTAGTTTTCAAAGCAATAAATATTTTTTCTTATGGGAGCATGTAGGGTTAAGAAGGAGGGAAAACACTATCCAAGTGAAATTGTCGAGTTCATTTATTAAAAAATAACATCACAATCAATGGTATTTTGGAATGTGTTGCTTTAAAGCAGAATACCCTAACCTACAAATAAGAAACTGCAGTAATAGTATTATTTTTAAAAAAACAGACACTAGTGAAGTCTATCACAAGATGTAGTCAGGCTATTAGGGCGTATACTCATGCTTGTTTGATTATTGTAATGTACAATGTTGTATTGTCATTAGTACTGCACCAGAATTCTTTTGGACCATCATGGAGACCTTTGGCATCTTTTATTAAAATAGTTATGTTAAATAGATGGTAATAATCAGCATAGATAGTTATCCATAGCTCATGCACACATGTTTATTCCTAAGAAGAATAGCCAAAAAGAAGCAGGCAGAGTACAGTGACTTGTAGAACACTGCTAGTAACCCTCCATGGGAAAGCAAGGAACCCCCCCCCCCCCACAATCTGTTATGTCCTGTTGCTTATCCAGTCTTTCTCCTATGGAATTATATATGACTTGATATTTAATGCTTTTAATTTGTCACTTGATACCTTATAAAGAGCTGTGGCCAAGTCATTTGGAGACCAGGGCAATCCCCAAAGTTGTGCCCCTAAAACTTAAGGGGAAAGTATTCTTCCGACACTATAGCAGCAATGTATACTAGCTCCTCTGTGCAACTGCTAGCACAGCAGCAAATAAGCATGTTTGATTTAAACAGCCACGGTATCAGCTACAGCTGCTTAAATGGCTGCTATTTTTGTACTCACTCCTAAATGGCAGCTCTTCTGTGTAGCCAGCTGCACCCAGGGCTTCACATCACCCTAACTGTGGTGCTGACCTTATGACAAATGCCCCACCTAGGTCGATATAAGCAGCATGCATTCCAAGCTTTTCGTCAAGTACCAATGTTACCTCTTCAAAGAATTTCACAATTCTTGAAGCAAGTTCTCTCCTTAAGAAAACAATATTTTTCTATATTTAAAAGATATAAGTTCCCGAAGTCATTTAAGTTCAGTTATGACTATTTCCATGATTTTGCACAGAATGTTAGTCAGTCTAATATGTTTAAAACTGTCATGGGCTAATGTGACCCACCCTCTTGTGAAATGGTGCCACTAGAGCTTGTTACCATAGGTAAGAAACACAATTTAACATTCAGATGTTGCACATGCTGTGAAAGTAGTATCTGCCTAGTATTTATATAGATTACATGCACACACACACACACACACACACACACACACACACACACACACACACATTTATGTAATTATATATCAGTTAATTGACAAGTACATTCATTGACCCTTGCTACAGCCTTGAATTGTCCAGTCAGTAATACTGATGAGTCTTTATCTATAGCTGTATCTGTATCATCTATAGGTATATCTATACCTATATCTAATACACACACACACACACACACACACACACACACACACACATATATATATATATATATATATATATATATATATATATATATATATATATATATCCTGAGATCACATTCCTACATGTCTTTGGGATGAGATGAAACTCTACAAGGATACAGGTAAGTCTTGCGAATTCCATAAAGAAGACATCCTATCAGGAAGATCAGACATCCAAGAGTTAGAAGGCAACACCTCCTAACAAATGCAATACTGTTTCATGCATTTATCTGTGATTTAAGTAACAATAAATGTGTACTGTGCTTAGACGTAAGATCAAACTGATTGGATAGTTGCTCAAGCATTTGTGTGTTCATGAGCCTTCGTGTTTGTGTGTGTGTGTGTGTGTGTGTGTGTGTGTGTGTGTGTGTGTGTGTGTGTGTGTGTGTGTGTGTGTGTGTGTGTGTGTGTGTGTGTGTGTATGTTTGTGTGTAACTTCACAGGTAAAATTACTAAATGTTGGACATATAATTAGTTGCTTATAATAATGAACAGAGAAGAATTGTTGTGTCTTTTGGCCTTTCCCAGTTAGGGGTCGCCACAGCGGAATTCCGGTCCGCTAATGATTGGCAGTAGATTTGTACGTGCCGAGTTGCCGGCCCTGATGCACAACCTTCAACGAAGGTACGCCCATTCACGCATGTCTCCACAGATGAATTTAATAAAAATAAAAAAGTTGTCTTATTAATCTGCTAATGTTCTTAATAATTACATAAATGAATAAACTGGAAAACATTACCTGTCATTAAGCTGCAAAAAGGAAAAATCATAAACCAGACTAATTAGATAATAAGTAATGTTTTTGGGTAGCATTATAATGTCTTTGTTATGGCAATTATCCAGATCCTGATGCTGAACTAAATATCTGTCTATGAAGCACAGGAAATTATTGTGCAGGACATCTCATATACCAGTTCAAGGTTAGAAACTGTGAAAATACGCATGAAAGCCAGCAAAGTATCAGGATTTAGTACCTTAATTTACAGATTAAATAATCTATTTAATAATCTGGTTAAATAAGAGGTACAACATCATTATACATTTTATTTAAAGTACATATCTTTTATTATTCTTTTTTGATTTAAGACAAGTTTAAGTTCACTACTTCTACTACTATTGTCTGATCTGATTAATTATATTATTATGACAGCTACTAAGTAGGGCAGGACCAGCTCGAATGTCACACTGATGGGGAAGGGATGTGAATTTAACATGTGTACCAATAACACTTTGTTTTACAGCACAATAAACCACTCCCATGCCTGATAAAAAAGTATATATATATTTAGAAAGCTTGTGAGGAAATTATTACTCTATTTTTGTTTTACTTGGATCGCTTGTCTGTGTACTTAATAAAGGATTTTCGACTGGAAACAGACCGCCTGCCTTGCTTGGATTACTTTTGAATATTTAGTAATTCTGTACAATTATATATTTTTTATTATTCTTTTTTTGACTTAAGACGAGTTCAAGTTCACTATTTCTACTACTATTGTCTGATCTGATTAATACACAGTGATTAACTAGAGATATATGGACTGAAAATCTTCCACACAGAGAAGGTTCTTACACTGTTTTGTTTAATATCCATGTTCAAATCCATTTGGTGACTCATTTAATGCTCTAGATATATCTAGATCAGTGAAATTTATTTTATTTTATTTATTTATTTTTCATTTGTTGACCAGGCTAGTCCAACTGGATAGATGTCCATTTTCAGTGGAGGCCCGGGGAGAAAAGTTCCACAACTCACAGTAATATTTACAGTAAATGACATTTTACAAATGCAGGTACAAAACATTTTTTTGCCATTCCTTGTGATTCTGCTTACAGAATCTCAGTACTTGTCATACAAAGAAATCTCTAATAACACTTTAAACGATTAACTCACACTCTCTTTATTGTTCATAGAAAAGTAACTAGCTTATACAGGTATGAAGATTAATAACCAGATATAAGTGAGGTAGTTCAGGGTTAGCACAGGGGCATAACCACTGTGATTTAAAGTATGGTTTCAGTTTGCTTTTAAATAGGGTTATTGAGGATAGGGAGGTTAGGTCACTGGGGAGGAAGTTCCAAGTTTTACCCACAGTATTAGAGAACAGAGAATCACCAGCCATATTGTTAGTTTTACTTATTTGTGCCAGTAGTTTATCTGATGAGCGTAGGGTCTTCAGGTTATTATAGGGGGTGACAAGGTTTGTAAGTATTGGTGCGTTAGTAGGTTGATACAGGATCTTGTGGGCAACTGTTAGTTGGTTAAATAGTAGTAGATATGGCAACTCTAACCATCCTAGTTGTTCAAGATTGTTACAATGATGGGTTCTGTAGGTAGACCCAGTTGCAAATCTGGCAATATTGTTGTAGGATATAGCCAGCTTGTTCAAGTTGCTTTTACATAGTTTAGTATACATAGGGGAGGCATAAAGAAGGGTAGAGATTAAGTACGCACGGACAATAATGGTCCTGGCTAGTGGGGGCAGAAAGGGTTTGATCCTGTAGAGGGAACCCAATTTTTTGTTGACAGTTTCTGTAGTACTTTATAATGGGAATCATAGGTAAGGTTGTTGTCTATTAGTACCCCAAGTAGTTTTGTAGTAGTATCAGGAGATATGGTAGTACCATTGCTTGATGTAACATTAAAATTAAGGGGGGCCCTACAGGTGGGAGTGAATAGTAGCAGTTTTATTTTTTGGGGTTCAAGATGAGACATCGGTGTAGTAGTCATTTTTTGACTGTATTAAACACGTTTTGGTTAGGGACTGTAGGTCTGCTGGAGAAGTGGCAGAGCATATTAACATGGAATCATCCGCGTATTGGATACAGGTAACAAGGCATTACAGACTGTAGGTCATTTACAAAAATAGGAAATAGAAGAGGACCTAATATGGAGCCTTGAGGGACACCAAGGGCAATTGGGATGTGGGGGGATGTTATTTTCCCATAGAACAGCCTGCTGCCTGTTGATTAAGTAGGATTGGAACCATTGTATAGCCATAGTGTCTAGTAACAGGTTTTTGAGTATGTTTATGAGTAAGGTGTGGTTAACCATATCAAATGCTTTTGACAGATCAATAAAGAGGGCAATGGATAGAGTGTCATTATTGCTATTTTTATTAATACAGTCAGAAAAGGATAGTAGAGCAGAGGTGGTGCTATGAAATGGCCTGAAACATGTTGACAGTTAGCTAGTAAGTTGTTTTCTAATAGGTAGTTTAACAGTTGTCTATGCATTTCTCCATGAAATAGAACTGTAATCACTTTAACCTGGAAAGATGATACGTTTGATTTAATTGCCTTTAAATGCTAGCCTAATCCAATTCATACATGTCAAAACATTAATAACAACTGGTTCTGCTGGATTTTTTATATCCCTATCAGTACAGTAACAAAGCTGCATTTCTCCTTGAATTAGATGACCATAAAGAATTGAATAAACAGAGAAGAAACACATTTAAAAGAACATGTCAATATCTTTAGTTTAATGAATCTCATTTTAAAACTGTAAGATTATATAATTTATATACCCAGCTCCAAGATCACTCCATCCTCCAAAAAATGGGAAAAATGGAATTCCTCCATTTTAACTGTCTTGTAGTACTGGAATGCACAATATGCACATACTGTCATTTGCACAAACCCTTATACAAACAAGTGTATACACATACACGCACACACACACACACACACACACACACACACACACACACACACACACACACACACACACACACACAGTCACAAATATAGCAAGGAAATTGTGTTTCCATAATATACGCTATAGAAAATATGGCTTTAACTTCCATAGCAAAGGTAGTCTTTAGCTAAAAAAGTGTATTTATCTGTGGGCCTTCAGTTGATGTGATGATCAGTATGTTTTGATATGAAGGCACTTACTAATTTTTGTTGGTGTCCACAAATGGTGTGGATACGTAAGATATAGCACAACTGTTTTCCTTTGCTGGTGAACTCTTCTTAGTCCTGCATTCTCTTCTTAGTCTCGAGGCCTGTCTCTCTAATCTCCATTTCTTACTCATTTCATTTGAGTTTTTTTTTTTTTTTTTTTTTTTTTAAGAAATTCAATTTTATTTCTTTAAAAAGCTCTTTCATGCAATGAAACTGTATTACAACCCATGTGAACTAATAAAACCTAATGTAAATCTGCTACTTTATTAGATATTTATAAGATGTGTATTAGATTCTACATTATAAAAACTGTAAAATAACTGTACATGAATTTTATAAAGTTTTGTAACTGTGTAAACCTTATACCCTGTCATATTTGAAGTGTATAACTTTAGTTTACCTGTACTGTTTATTGCCCCTGGGTCGTGAGTGAAAAGGGGCTATAGAACAGTCCACTTAGCTGGTTGCCAAATAGTAAATCAATAATAGTGTCAATCTTTCAGAATGGGAATTACAGAAACCCTGTGTTTTCCTAGTTCGTTTTCTTTTTAAGAATACAACACTACAAATGAAAGCAATACTAGGAAAGTACTGCTTAAAATGAAAACTATATAATAGGCAAATTTATACTTTTGTATGCAGTGTTGTGCTGTGGCAACAGATTTAACTCATTGTTAAAGAAGTCATCCTTAATCTTATGGTGGGAGGAACTAAAATAATTGTTTTTAAATATCTTAAATAGATGAGTTTTCTAGATTCTTGTTCCTTGGTTTATTCTCAGAAGAAATAAACAATGGGAGGTAAAGTAATGTCTAATATTATTGAAGGACTACTCCTAAATGGTGGGAAAATGGCTGTATTACTTTTATTTGACATAAATACATTCTGGTTCTCATATTTTGAGTTTGAGGAAATTAGTGGTAACTTTTATCAAAAAAAGCTTTCTGATATCAAATCAATCAGGTGTGATATCATATAGATTTGTTTGCAGTATGTTCTTTTTTCTTGTCATTCTCTTTGTGTATGTGCATAGCCGGCGTTAGGCACCCGCGGAACCCGTGGCCACGGGAAGCCTCCAATTATTTTCCCAGGAAATGAGGGCTCCCATGCAGCAGCCGCGGGTTTCTCCATTTCCTTCTTTACTTCCTCGGCAGCTCACAGTGGACATCCACACAGCTGTGTGACATCACCGCGCGATCGCAAACTTTTTTTTTGTTTTGTTTTGCTTTTTTCCCCTTCATTTGTCAGCAAGCTGCTCTCAATCAGATCCGTTTCAGTGAAGCGAGTGACCTGATTGGCTGCAGTACTCAGGAAAGTACTTTTTTTTTACATATTAGAATTTCAGAGTAGGGTCGTTGTAAGGCAGTTATCTTAAATAAACATTACTGCAGTAAGTATTCCATTGCTTAGAGAAGAAAATGGGGGGGATGGCTATTATGTGGAATAAATAGCAGTCTGAAGCTATTAACATAGTATGGTAGTCCTGAGGGAACCATTGTAATGAGTTAACTGATTTAGGTGGCAGTGGGATTGGGGCATTTTAGTAAAAGATCAGTACTGAGATATGTTTGTCATAGATTATGTAGTTTATCAAGTATCTTTGTTTAGTAATGTCTTAAGAGTGTGTTAGAGGTTGATGAAAACTTTATAGAAAGTGGTTGTTTCAAATAAGATGTTTGTGGTGGGATAGGGATGCATTTCCATCTTATTTTAAACTAAACAATTTAACAGTTTTATCTTTTTGTTTGCTAAGTTGATTATGAAGGGTAGTAGATACTGAATAACTATGTCAAGTTAACAGTATAGGAAACATTACATCTCTTGTGAAGAATAATTTCAGTTTACATATTGTGTGTTTTTTACGTTAAGTTGAAGTGGAGTTTGGCAGCAGACTGTAATTGGGTACACAATAGTATAATTCTGCAGAATCAAAATACATTACAGTTTTGTTTGGCAGTACCAACACTTTTTTTTTGGTCTGTAAATAATAGTTGGCAGTTGTACCTGCAGACTGTCAGATGACCTTTTACCAACTAAAACAGTGTTGTCTTTTGGTAATGTGTAAAGTAGAAATTATACGCATTAGTATAAGTTGAAAGCAGAGATTATTTTGCATACATTTTTGAATGTTCAAATTGTTTGGAAGAAAAATAAGGAGAAGTTAACTGTGTAGGTTGTATAGGAGGGGTGGTAGTAACAGGGTGATACTTAGACTGGATGTGTCCAAGGGGCCCCCAACTTGACATTTGCAGGGGGCCCCCAAAATGCTAACACCGGCCCTGTGTATGTGTTTTTAATATTTAGAGTACTCTTCCATCTTGAAGCTGAAGAATATATTTCCATCACATCCTGATCTCCCGTGCAGTACTAATGGTGAAGCATCACTCTTCGTGTACTCAGTATTCATTGATGTTTGCTGTTCCCAAAATGGTTTCATGAGAAAGTACAGTTGTGTACACTTACCATAAATGTAGATGTTCAAGTGTATTCACTGTTGCAGTCATTACATTTGGGTTATCTGCTTGCAGTAGCCCTCAGTCGGTCTGATTAACAAAGCCTTCGGTCCTGCATCGGTTGCTGTCCCTTCTTCCATGACGTCAGGTCATCAGGGGTGTAAAACATGCAGCCAACACCATTACATCAGTTTTTCTTGCCCCAGATGTCAGGTGGCCCCCTAATGGGAAGCAATTAAATCTATAAATACAAGGATATACCTCCAACAAAAAAGCAAATACACCAACAAGCTTTTTGAGCATAGTAAGAGAGAGTAGAGGTATAGCCAAAAGAAGAAAGGGGGCTGGAGGGAGGGTAACCAGGACTGCAAAAGTGAATACACTTCAACATCTACAATTATGGTAAGTGTGTACACAACTGTACTATGTTTGTGTTTCACTGTTGCAGTCATTACATTCCCAAAGCTAAGGTTGGGAGGAGGAATTTAAATAGAATTAGAACATGCTATAAGGCCCTGCAAGACTGCAGTGGCAAAACCAGCTCTGGATTTAGAGAAAATTGGCAAATGATAATGCTTGGTGAAAATATGTACAGAATTCCAGGTAGCAGCTTTTAGGATGTCCCTAGTAGGGACGACCCTGAGAAAGGCTATAGAGGTAGATGCAGCCCTGGTTGAATGGGGTCTGATGCCCTGTGGGATGGGTTTTCCATGGTGCTTATAGCAGAAATTAATGGAGTGGCCTATCCATTTTGAAATGGTTTGTTTTGAAATAGCTTTCCCCTCTGTCCCTGCAGCAAATGCCACCAGCAGTTATTCAGATTTCCTTTGAGGTTTAGTCCTGTCCAAGTAGAATCTAAGCTGCCTGTGCACATATAAAGAGTGCAGTATCTGCTCCCCTTTGTTCTGTGAGTTAGAAAAGAAGGTAGGCAAATGAATGGACTGATTAAGAGCTACACTGGATGCCACCTTGGGCATGAAGGAGGGATTAGTTCTGAGGGACACCCTGTCTGCATGAAAGATGATGAAAGGTTCCATCACCATAAGGGCCTGTAATTCAGATACCCTTCTTGCAGAAGTGATTGCTAGAAGGAAAGCTGTTTTCCAGGAAAGAAATTTTAAATCTGCAGTAGCAGCTGGCTTGAAAGGAGGAAGAGTGAGTTTCTCCAAGACAAAGTTAAGATCCCAGGCTGGAGCTGGAGCTCTTTTGGGTGGCCTTAAGTTTTTGGCCCCTCTGAGGAACTGCTTGAGCAGTGGGTGAGAAAAGAAAGGAGGCTCTGTGCTATATAATGAGCTGAAATGGCTGAGGCATGAATTTTGATGGAGGAAAAGGACAGGCCCTTATGAAGCATCTCAGTCAAGTATTGTAGTATCTGAGGTAAACTGGGCACTGCTGCGTTCATTCCTTGAGATTGGTTCCAGGCACAAAATCTTCCATTTTACAGCATAAGATTTTCTAGTACGAGGCCTCCTTGCCTCTAAAATGATATCCCTCACAGATTTACTGAAGGATGGTAAAGGAGAGATTAGGTAATTAGCCAGGCTGCTAGGTTCAGGGTTTTCAGCTGAGGGTGCAGAATCTGGTTCTCCAGATGAGACAACAGGGAAGGAGCCTGAGGCAGGTGCCATGGCGCCAAGCATGTCACAATGCGCAAGAGTGGGTACCAGTGTTGGCGAGGCAAGTCTGGTGCAATTAAAACCATCCTTAGCTTGTCCTGCTTGATCTTCAGTAGTACCTTGGAGAGCAGAAGCAGAGGAGGAAAGGCATAAACTGATAGTTTTTTCCAGCTGAAGGACAGAGCATCCACTTTCCAAGCTAGCTTGTGGGGAATCCTTGTGCAAAATTTGTCCAGTTGATGGTTCTGGAGGGAGGCAATCAGGTCTATATCTGGGCTCCCCCATTTGCTTGTCAACATGTTGAAAATTATTGGTTCCAGTTTCCACTCGTGTGGGTCCATGAGGTTTCTGCTTAGTCCATCTGCCAGTGTATTTAGTTTTCCTGGCAGGAATTGAGCTTGTAGATTCACTTGGTAGCTCAAGGCTGTGTTCCACAATGCCATGGCTAGTCTGCAGAGGGGGTACAAATGTGTGCCCCCCTTCTTGTTTATGTACCACATGACAGTAGTGTTGTCCGTCTTTACCATTAGTTGTCCTGGAAGAATGTGGTCCTTGAAGGCTGTCAGAGCATTCTGTACAGCTAACATTTCCTTTTGGTTTATGAATAGGTGCATTTGACTTGGGTTCCATTTGACCTGAATGCACTTCCCTGCCAGGTGAGCCCCCCATGCCTAGTCTGATGCATCTGTTAAGATTTGGGTGGCAGGGGGTAATGTGAATGGTACTTCCCCTGTTTTGGTGGCAGGCCTCTGCCCACCAAAGGAACTCTAGGCGTAGGCAAGGTATGATAGGAATCCTTGCTTCTAGACCCTGTGAATGTTGACATCATAGGCTTTTGAGATGCCATTGTAGTTTCCTCATATGCAGCCTTGCATATGGAATTAGAAGAATGCAGGGGGCCATGAACCCCAACGCTTGCAGTATTTGCCTTGCAGATAGCTGGGTTTTTGTGGCCACTTGTTTGAAGTAGGTTGTCAAATGAATCTGTTTCTCTGGCGTGAGGAAAGCCATCTGGGAAGTTGTATTCAAGCTTGCTCCCAGGAATATAATTTGTTGACAGGGTACCAGGTGTGATTTCTTTTCATTTATGCTGAACCGCAGACAAGTCAGTACCCTTTGAGCAAAGGCCATATGATTCGAAAGAATGTCCCGGCTTTCTGCCTGAATTAGACAATCGCCCAGGTATGGGTATATTTGAATATTTCTTTGCCTTTAAAATGCAATGACTGGAGCTAGGCACTTTGTGAATACCCTGGGCTCAGTAAATAAGCCAAAGGGCAGTGCAGAGGACTGATAGTGCATGTAGCCTGCTTTGAAGCGAAGGTATCTTCTGCAAGACTCCCTGATAGGGATTTGCAGGTATGTTTCTTTTCAGTCTAGTGTTGCCAACCATGCATCTTTTCCTAGCATAGGAAGCAGCTGGTGAAGAGTTAGCATTTTGAATTTTGGAATCACCATAAAGGTGTTTAGAGTAGAAAGGTCCAGGATAGGATGCCATGTATTGCCTTTTCTGGGTACCAGGAAAAGTCTCGAATAGAAACCTTGTCCCTTTTCCTCTTCTGGTACCAACTGAATAGCCCTCTTATTTAAGAGAGAGCGTACTTGATTTTGGGCCTCTGCCCACTGATTTGGTGGGAGATCTGGCCACCTGCTTGGTGTTGGCAACATGTGGAAGTGAAATCTGTATCCTTGGGACACTATATTTAAAACCCATTTGTCCCGGGTAACGAGTTCTCAGTTTCTGGCCAGCAGACCAATCTTTCCGCCTAAAGGAGCATTCAGTTGGGAAGTGCTTGTTTTAAAAGTTTTAAAAACAAGTCATTGAAACAGTTTTCCATAGGGGGGAGTCTTACTACTCCCAGATTTGGTTGCAGAAACCCCCCACTGCTTAGTCTTGTGTGTCCCTTGGGACTGAAACCTGGGGTTTCTGCTGTGTCTGGGTTTGGCTTTAGAAGACCTGGAAGGGGCTAAAAAGGACCAATTTTTATAGGGCCAATGCCTACTAAATCTAGGAGGCTGAACTTGTAAGAAATCTTTAACAGTTTGCATAGATTTAGCTTTATCTTCTATCTTTTTAAGAACTTCCTCAGCCTTGTTGCCAAACAGGCGGTCTTGATTTAAGGGAGCATCCAACAATTTGGCTTTAACATGATCAGGCAAAGATTGCTCCTTAAGCCAAGCATGCCTTCTGAGCACAGACCCAGTAACAGCAGACCGGCAAGAGGCCTCTAATGAATCAAATCCACATTGCAAAGTATGTTTTCCAACCTGTTCAGCAGAATGCATTAAATCCTGTAATTCTTTATTTTCAGCACAGTCAGGAATCAACATCATTTTCTGTTTAAGCAGTCCAATAACATGTTGTTGATACTTTAACATATGAAACTGGCAGTTTAAAGCCCTAATGGCCAAGGTTGCAGAAGTGTAAACTTTCTTACCCCATCTATCCAGCGCCCTGGAGTCTCTATCAGAGGGGGTAGGGTTTTTAGCAGTAGAAGCCTTAATGCCCTTGGGTCCCTGTGAAATAGTCTCTGGATCCACAATAGGATTTGTAAAAATTAACTTGTGTAAATCAGGGACCCTGTAATATCTGTCAGGTTTTCTGGGAGCAGGAGGCAAAGAATCAGGGGCCAAACTAGATTCTGAAAAGGCATCATCAACAATGTCTAGTACAGAAGGTATAGCTGAAGGCCTATGCTGAGGCAGGAGTAAGAAATCCCTAAGCCTCTTTTTTGAATCAGAAAAATCCTGGCTTTCCCAGTGGAAATGCTCCCTTAGCGTATGTAAGGTCTCACCAAAAGAAAAATCCTCTGGAGGGGAAGCAGAGGGAATAGTGTCCTCTGCATCAGAATCCTCATAAGTAGATAAGAGCAAATCCAGATCATCAGAAGAATCAGAAAAATCAGAATCCTGGTCAGAAGATTTATAAACAACTTCAGTCCAAGGTCTCTTAGAGGGTGGAGGTTGGCTTCCCCTGATTAGAGATATAAGATCTTCAGCCATTCTTATCATTTGTTTTTTAGGCATAGAGGCCTGAGCATGTGGCCTGGGCATCGGTTACTTAGGCATGGTTCGAGATTTTGGCCTAAATGAAGAAGGAGGCGTCGGTTTAATATGCAAGTCTGTAGGCCTGAATACACCCTCAGAAGCCGATACCTGCACAGCGGCTCTGGACCCATCCAAGGTAGAGACATCCACAGGTTCTACAGTTGAAGCATCTCGTGGCATACCAGACTCTGAATGGGTCTCAGTAGAGGCCTGCGAGTCAGAAGTAGCGGGTATCATGGGCTGCAAAAACACCTCACTGAGTACCGGCGAACTGGCGAATGGCTTAGGAGAAGCATAGTCGGCAGCTTTGGACCTTGGCGGCCTGTCTCTGTCTTTATCTTTGTGGTTTTTTTTGGAATTCTGGTAGTCGGATGGCTAACCGATGACATTTCTGGATAATTAAACCGAGAACCGAAATATTTAGAGGTGAAAATATACTGACAACGGATAGTGCGCTGATTAAATAAAGCACAAAACCGACAGCAAGGTACGTCGTGGTCAGGGCCTAGGCAAAGAATACAGTACAAATGAAAATCTTTGTGAGGTATTTGCTTTCCACAAGTAATGCAATTATTAACTTTTACTGACATCGGTAAGGAGCAAGAAAAAGTTATCCCAATGGGGTACTTAGTTTTAGTTGAAGACTTCGATTCTGAAACTCGAAAAAGAAAATTTCAGGAGTCGGCCGACCGGCACTTGCGAACTGCTTCTGCTTTGGGCACCGCATGGCAAGAAAGACTGATGTAATGGCATCGGCTGCAATTTTTATACCCCTTATGACCTGACGTCATGGAAGAAGGGACAGCAACTGATGCAGGACCCAAGACTTTGTTAATCAGGCTGACAGAGGGCTACTGCAAGCAGATAACCCAAATGTAATGACTGCAACAGTGAAACATGAAGAACATCTGCTGCTTTATAGGTCTCAGCAAGATGAACTCTCGGAATGGAAAGTTGTGGTAGGTAACTACTCGGGGTTGGAGACTCACCCACAGGAGAGTGAAGATAATGTGCTAATGCACAGAGTGGCTATGTTATCAAGAATCTTTGAAGGGAACATTTCTCTCTGGTAGGCAGCAATGTTTATGGCAGTAGTAAGCATTTATATTTTTTTCTTAAGTAAATCATTTGTTGTGGAGCTGTATAACTATATGTAAATAGTGGCTTTGTGGTCTCTGTAAATTAAACTTGGTGGAAAATGAAGTGGCATATGAGAAAAAAAAAAACACTAAGAGGCTGTGGGAAAAAATGACAAAGATAAAAACCGAAGTACTTTGAGAAACACTTAAGTTTCAGAAGGGGCATTGTTAACCCTTTTTTTCTAATCCAGAAAGTAAAATGAAGAACTGGGACAAAAATCTTTTCCAAAGGAAAATTATTCATTTATTCCAGCTGCTACCAACACAGGACTGTCTCACTCAGCGATGGATAACAGTCCTATAAAAACTGAAGCAGAGTCTCCTCTGATGAGTGAGGTTCATAGGTTCATAGGAGGTTACTAGACTTAGAGCCCTTATAAGCCTAGCCATATTTATCCTGAATTGCCTCAACTGTCAGTGGTTAGGTGAATCATGTTTGCAGAGATAAGGGTCTACAGTAGTTAATACTGACTTCCTCTGTGCAGAAGGGACATGGGTGCCACCAGAGGAGTGAATTTGTGGTCATCCATCCATTAATCTAGGTTGTGTTTGAAGAGGGTCAGGGAGGAGCTCTGTTTCAT
Organism: Protopterus annectens; assembly: GCF_019279795.1. Classification (NCBI taxonomy): domain Eukaryota; kingdom Metazoa; phylum Chordata; order Ceratodontiformes; family Protopteridae; genus Protopterus; species Protopterus annectens. The sequence continues at coordinate 657,896,306 of NC_056731.1, forward strand.
GTGAACTGAAAGCTGGTTTAAGAGACGTGGCAGAGTCTGGGAGATGTATCTATCCCTCCAGCATGATCACTTCATGTCAGAAGCTAGGTTAAGATCCCTGGATCGAGCGATCCTCCTGCAGTTTGATTTATGAATGTGTAGCATTTCCATCAGGGCCAGGTCAGAGACTGCCTTGTAAGCCAGGCAGAGGTCACGCATTAACAACCTGTAGAAGACAGAATACAGTGACAGGGCTTTCAGTCTTTCAGCATAAGACTTGTTTTGTGTACCCTGTAATTTCTTGGTGAGAAACCTCTGTGGTTTCTCCAATTGTTGCAGGTGTCTCATGAGGTACATGCAAAAGGGAGCACTGTACTCAGTTACTGGTCTGATGATGGCTGAGTATAATGGAATTATAACAGCCTTAGATCTAGATGTGATGGCTTTATTTATAAGATGTGCCACGTTGAAGGATTTCCTTGCTATTACTATGGATACGTTGTGGTCAAAGTTCAAATTGCTATCAACCTGAGTACCCAGACCATGTGCCATTTCATCCTCACTTAGAGGGTTGCTGTCCATAATGTAATTAGCATGGATGTCAGATTTGCCTTGTTGTCAGAAATAAATAAAGTTGTGGTGGCAGCCTCAATATTCAGAAGTACAAATTTTTCATCAAGAAATTCCACCAGAGATTATCACTAAATGAAGAATGTTTAATTATATTATATATTCACTATGGCAAAAATAAAGATCTATTTGTCCAGCAGCACTCCATATGAATTATAATTAATAATTATAATTAACAAGCTTTGGAATTTAATTCTGTTTGAGAAGCCGAAAAAAGAACAGCATGCAATTTGTTTCCCTAAGGTGGCACATACGTGGGAATAGTCAAAGTTGGGGTCATGAACAGTTTCTTTTTGTTTCTTTTTTGTGGGGGTGATATTACCTACAAGAATTTTGGAAATTAGCCAGACTTGATTATTTTTTCTCTCAGATTTAATTTTTTTCTACAGCAACAAAAAGAAAATATTTTCAGGGATATAATCAGATCATGCACCTGTACTAGTAAATGTTGAGCTGAAAGAAAAGAATATCTATTGGTAAAATGTTGGTTTTAACCATAAGGTACTGGCACTTATGGTGTTTAAAGAAGAAAGCATAAACGCGACAAAGGAATATACTGGATCAGCAATAAGGGCTCACTGAGTTTCTTTATTATATGTATCTTTTAAGGTATACATTTCAAAAGATTACTTCAACTTACCAAAATGAAAAGACAATGAAAGAGCAGGTTATAAGCAATTATTAGGCCAGAATTATAGAATGCCTCATGTGGGTTAATTATGAAAAGTATATTTCCAAAAGACAAGAAACATTGCATAAAATATATAAATTGTCAGGAAGTATTTGAAAGAAATTCAAGAATGATAAAAAAACTAGTTAATGAAGCACCTATCAAATAACAGTACGGACTCTAATGGTCTCCCCTTTAATTTTATAATCAGTTTCAAGATTTAGTAATTTCCTATTAATTAAATGTATAATATCTAATCTTTTAGTGGAGCAATATTTTCCCTGGCAAAAATAATACTTTGCAAAAAACTGTTAAGGGCCCAAATCTAGGAAATAGGAAAACTAGTCATATTAAATTCTGCTAATTTGTTTCTAGCAAAAATGGTTAATTTTATTTTGCTAAATCAGGCCAGTTTGGTTCATCCCAGTCAATTTATTTTTGTGCCAGGAAAAAATATGACCTTAGCTTTACAAATCCTAAGAGCAATTCAGTGATATACTGGGAATGGGAAAGAAAAAAATCACTCTAAATCAGCATTCTTTTCAATAGATCCTTATAAGTTATTTGATATAGTGAATAGAATTTATCTAATGCATTTATTAAGATCACTGAACATATCTGTTGAAGTGTATAATATTATAAAGGCCTTGTTTGCTAAAACTTATTTTCATCTACTAATTAATAAGACATTTTTGATAATCTGTCAACATTTAAGGGAGTACAACAATGTTGCAATTTATCACCATCTCTTTTATTATTAGCTATTTATCAAGCATTGAGATTAATTGACTTCGACCAAAATATTATTGATGTACAAATATTCAAGGTCACCTATAAATCTATTGTCTATGCTGATTATGTTATTTTAATTTTGTCTAAAGTTCAAAATTTATTAGAAAGCTTCTTTATGCTACAGGATGTATAAATATATAACTGGCTATTCAATTCTTCTTTTTCTTTTGGCTTTTCCCGGTTAGGGGTTGCCACAGCGGATCACCTGTCCGCTCATGACTGGCATTTTACAGTGTTGAGTTGCCAGCCTGGCGCCCTACCTTCCACATAAGGCACACACACACACATGCACTCACACCTAGGGCCAATTTAGAGTGTCCAATCCACCTGCAGCATGTCTTTGGGATCTGGGAGGAAACCGGAGCACCCGGAGGAAACCCACGCGACCACAGGATGACATACAGACTCTGCACAGAAGGCACCCCAGCCGAGGATCGAATCGGAGAACCTCTTGCTGTGAGGCGACAATGCTAACCACTGCACCACCGTGGCCGCCCTATAACTGGCTATTCAATTAATTCTTCTAAAACAAAAAATTATGTTCGTAAAGGATAAAGCTTAATTAGCCTAACTCTGCAGTGGCAGATAATATAAAGATTTTAGACTAGAACTTTGCATGAATAGATTCTCATATCACAGAGGCCCTGTCAAAAGACAGATATGAATGTCTGACAGTCACGATAAATAAATGGTTTAATATCAAGACATTCTTTGAAGGCAGAATTTTTTGAAACATAAAATTTACTCTCTTTGTAGTTTTTACATCAAGGGTCTGTTAGTCCTTCTAACACTTACTTGGTAAAATAAATTTAAAAAGATCTGGAAGGTGACTTCCAGTTTACCAGTCAACCATGTAAACAATGTTAAAGCCAGCTCCGGGAACAAGATAACTTATTATCTAATTTAGGTGGCTTTTCTATTTGAAAACTAATTATAAAGCTGATATAACTACTCATTGCAGTCACTGTCTTTACAAATGCCACCCAAAAAGTAGCATCCTTCTCCTAAAACTAGAACATCTCTTGAGAAACTCTGGGCATCTATGTGTGGCCCTGCTACGCAGTCTGTAATGGCTGAAAACAATTCATTACCAAAAAAATCATATCATTTATCTTGGCCAGAATGTCAACAGCCCTCGCAAGAAATGGAGGCTGAGATCTCAAAATTAATAGCATTGATAAGTCAGCTGACATTATCAATGTTTGCCTTCCAGTCCTCTATGCACTTTCAAGAGCAAGAAATCAAGTGTGCTGTTTGTGTGATGACTGATCGCACCATGAAGCTAGAACAGACAACTGTGGATTTAATGTTCCAATTTGTTGATATGGAACATCAGGTCTCTTTTTTTACCTGATTTTATTCAAAAAATCTGTTTAACAAAATAAATGATCAGGAAAATAGAGGGAGCCAAAATAATCTGTGTATTTTGGGCTTCAGGTGGTGATTAAAAAGGGAGACGTGTTGGGGTCACTACATGTATGGTTCTCTACCTACCTAAATGTGGATGTATCTTCTAAGCTATATTTGGAAAGGGCTCATCGGTTTTTAGCCCCAGTGCCACAACAAGGTCTCCCACCAAGACCTATCATAGTGCGAGTTCTCTCTTAGGAGAAAATTCTGAGAGCTGCACAGGTAAACAAAGACTGCCAATATCTGGAACATAAGATCCACTTTGACAATGACTACTCACAGCCAGTACTATCCATGTGATGGCAATGGTTCCCATTGCTGAAGATGCTGAAGGAAAAAGGAATTAAAATGGCATTCTTGTATCCACCTTATTTGTGTGTTTACTATTTGGATGTTGAGCATATTTTTACGGATTTGGAGGAAGCTGTTCACTATGTGCATGAGAATGGGCTCATCACACTTCTAAAGGGCATGGACTGGTATACTGGCATCCTTAAAAGTGGCTGATCTGCCTTATACCACTCTGCACTTTCTCTCGGTCCTAAACACTCTAAATCATCCAAGGCTGTCAGTGATACTGATTTAAGCCTACAGACTTTGCAAACATTAATATCGCACATTAGAATATCTTACTTATTCTCTCTCTTTCCTATTCTGATATAATTGGGCCACAAAGTGTTGTATCCCTTGAATATTCATTTGGTTAACAGAACACTTCTTAATATTGTTATTTTAATAGCCACTTAATTAGGATTGTTTCTTAAACTAGTATTGATCTTCATTTCCCTGTGGGCTCTTGGATACCCTACCTCATTTTCCACGTGTATTCCCTATTGGTAAGCTCTTATTACTTTACCCTGATCAGAGTTTTATTGTGGGCTTTTGATGCCCTTTAACCATGGGAGTCATACATGCCTTCTGTACATAGTTCAAAGTTGTTTGCATGTCTGTCCGTCTTTCACATTTTTGCTCTGTTTCTCATTATAAGCTAAAAGATATATTGCATTTAAAGGTCACTTAGAAAGTTCTTTGATGACTTGAGTTGGTATTTATTAATTGTTTCCTACTCAGCCACCATTACTGCATCTGTGAATTTTATTCCTTATATCACTATGTTAATGGAATAAACTCCCCTGTGAAAAGGTCAAGGCTCTGTACATGGATCTGGATATATATGCCACATCTCATGTTTCTACAAGTAACTCATCTCTGTCATCAGGGGTATTTAAAGATAGAATCCTGGCGATACTATGTTATAGAAGCCGCTGAACATTCCTCTGCTAAGCAGAAAGGGGTAGCTATTTTACCAAAGAAAGGTTTCACTTTATTATAGATCTTGCATGCTTTTTCCTTTCCAGGTGGGAGTGAGCTGGGGTTATTTGTCGATATGGGGGAAGAGTATGTCTCTCATTAATTTGTATCTGCACCCAGCATGAACCACTGCTGGAGTTAAATCCCTTTTGCATACATTTCAAGACCACGTTAAAGGTCATATTCTATTGGCTGATGATTTTAATTGTGTTTTCACTCAACAGGATATTACAGCACCTATCCCTCCTCAAATGTTCTCTGATTCCAGGTCTTTGAAGTCCTGGCTTGGATCAATGTCCCTATCTGATCTAGCCAAATTAATTGGCCCATCCCCTCCTCTGTACACCCATTACACTTTCAGACACAAAACACTCACTGGGCTAGATAAAATATTTGTAGAGCCTGATTTTTCATCCTTTAGTATTATAAGGTTCTGCCCTGATCATATTACTGCCTTAAAGTAGATCCTTTTCTAATTAGGCACTGGCATTTATTCCTATATTATAATAAAAGACAGGACTTTGTCTATTGTGTTAAAGATGTCACAAAGGAGTTTTTGTCCAATGCATGCTTTAAACACCTGTCAACCCCACTTTCTACGAGAAGCATCTAAAGGTTTACTGCATGCTATATTATGAGCTTTGGCTAATGGTCTTTGGAAATCGTGGCATGAGAAATTATGCTTGCTCCAAGTCAAATATGAAGAAATCTCTGAAAGAATCCCCCATTACCAACATCCAGTTGATAAAGATCAGATTATAAACCTAAGTTTCAAGTACAAAGTGCTTCTAAATAAGAAGACAAAATTGGTCCTGGAAACCCCCTGATTCCAAGTCTAGCATCCAGATTAGATAAGTGCATTATGCATAATAGGGACAGAGCTAATTCAGTTATGCCAGCCCTTAGGTTGAAATCTGAGGATGTTTCTCACCCTGCATCAAAGTATCAGCCATTAAGTTCCTTTAGGAGCTGTTAACAAAATATCTTTGCATCTGCTATGAATAGCCCTGATATACTTTCCTTTTTCCTTTCACTGCTTTCACGGATTCCTACTCTTCCAAACTTATGGATGAACATCAAAAAGTGCTATCCAAACTCATACAAAAGCAAGAAATTCTAGGCATCATCCAGAAGTTAAAGTCAAATAAGGCTCCTGGTGTTGCTTGGCTTCCAGTTGAACTATATAAATACCTCTCTCCCAGTGTCTTAACTTTGTTAAGGAAGCATGTGTTGCTGTCTTGGATGGTGGAGCTATCCCTTCCTCTTTGAAGCAATCACTTATATTCATTGTCCTAAAACCAGTTAAATGCCCTTCTATCTCTTTCAGTTACCAAGCAATGTCTTTTTTAAATGTTGATGCAAAGATCCATATGGGAATTTGGGTGAAGACAGCTACACCTGTTAGTCCTCCCCTAATAAACTCAGACCAGGTTAGCTTCATGAAATGTAGAGCTGCATGGCATAAAATAATGTGAGCCACCCACTGGCTAGAGAAAGAAGGACAAAATAAATTGGCAGTAGCCGTTCTTTCACTGGATGTAGAAAGATGTTTGACATGGTCAGCTGGCTATACTTGTATACCATCCTCCATGAATTTTCACTTTTCCATCTCATTTCGTTCAAGCCATTAATTCCTTTTATGTGGGATCATACAGAAGCACTATCTGTGGAAAAAGTAGTACGACAAGGTTGCCTATTCATGCTTCTGCATTTCCTACAAGCATTTGAACCAATCCATCCAAGAAGTCCTCTTGCCTCCTGTCCTTCCGACAATAATTCTTCTGGGTATTCATTAGGTGAACAAGCATTATTTGTTGATGATCGTTTACTCTTTTTACATACCCCTCAAACAGCTCTTTTCTTTGCCTGGCCTGTTTTACAATATTGGCAAGCTGTTTCAGAGAATAAAATACATTCTACTAAATTGGTGCTTTTAGGATGCAATTGTCGTATAAATAGTCATAAAATTCTTCAGTATAATTTTCATTTTCAACCCCCATCATACTAAGTAATTTGGACTATATATTGCTCCCACTCCAATTATGACAGAATTGTAATCTTCATGCTATCCAACAGGCACTTGATTATGGAATGGGGTAGCTGGAATCAATCTTTTGAATTAAAGCTCTAACTTTTCAAAATTATTCTTTATACTAAACTTCTTTATATCATATAAGACCTCCCTATATATATTCCCAGGCACTGACTACAAAAGTGGGACACCAAGATACTGAAATGTCTTTGGTCCCCTAAACATAAACAACGTTCAGAAACTTTTAGTTATGTTTCACAAAATGTAGATGAAATCTGTCTACCCAACCCTAAGGTTAGTAAATCAAGCTATTATGCTCAGATCATTTGCTAATTTCTATTCTCCTATCTCCCTTTCTGCGTGGTCTGATAGTTTATATGGTACCCTACTTTATTCGTATAATGTCTCCTTTTTACCTCATACTTTTCCAAATTGTACCAACTATGAACTATTAAACACTACTTTTTGGGGACTTTATAAGATTACAACTGTAAGTACTTCACAGTATCTTAATACCATATTCATGCCTCTGGTGAATTTGCTCAGAAGGTCTTCTGTCTTCAGAAATTTACTGTCTCAGATGCTTCCGTTGTTTTTTGTCATTCCAGTTCATACCCCTCCAAGAGTCATTTCCTCTGCAGCTTTGGTTCAAACAAGGTTATAGTTTGTGTATAAATGATTTAGCTCCAGGGGAGGAAAGAGGGAAGTTATAGATTTCCTCCAAGATTATAATCTTCCAGATGCTAGGGCCATTTTCTTTGTGCAGTTATCCTCTGGCTATTATAATACATTTACAACAGAAACCCTGGCAGATCTGTGTAAGTCTCGATTTTTTTCAGTATATTACAGCTGTAAGGGAAGGATCCGCTAATAGTAAATCTGTGATATCCCACTTTTTACATTACATTTTTAACCATCCACTACTTCCTGCTCAAAGACTGTCAAGAAACGTATTACCAGCATACCAAACATACTCTCATAGATGCTCAGGCTGTATATGCCCTACAATGGCCTTTCAAGTTAGTACATTTCCCTAGGTGGAAGAGCTATGCTTGGAAGTGTCTACATCACATATTTATGATCTCAGGTCACCCTTTTCTCCTTACCTTTACATCTAACAACCTTTGCTGGAGATATTAATTTGATGGCTCACCTGTGGGATGGGAACATGTGGTCTGGTCATGTCCTAAACTGATTCACTATTAGTCAGAGATATAACTATTTATAATGAATTTATTTCCAATCTCTTCTTCTTCTGTTAAGGATGTTTTAGTCTATGGTTTTGCACCCCACAATGCTATACCCAGTTTGGTTTGTATTTTGATATTAATAGCAGTAAAAGTTATAACTTGGCACTGGTGAAATATTTCTCCACCTAAAGTAACAGAATTCAAAAAAATACTTAAAGAGATCTGCTATGCTGAGCACTGCTTGGCTTATCATAAGGGGAATGAATCCTGATTCTTTTCTATTTGGTTCCCTATTATTGAATTTGGTTGCGATAACTCATTAATTAATATCCTGCACTCACAGGGCTTACTTGTTATCCACCCTTGACACAATCATAAATTTCTCATATAGTTGCCATAATTAGTGGTTTTATGTAGGTATATTCTTTTGTTGACCAGTCTAACTCTAAGCTTATATATATATATATATATATATATATATATATATATATATATATATGCTACTCTATTATACTTGAAATAGTTTCTTTTTTGTGTTCTTTTTCTTTTCTTTCTTCAATTTCATTGCTATCTGTATTTAATGTTCTTTGATACTGCATTTGTAATGCAAGACATTCTTTCAGATCTGACCTAATCAAGTTGTATTCTCCACTGACATTTTATAATCTAATGGTCATAAATTTTAGCTAGTTAATTTTGATGTATATACCTATTATATACATTTGTAAGTATGTACATGAAGCTATGCTGTCTCTTGATAAGTACGATCTGTTTTGTTAAATGTTTGCTTATTGAAAAAACAAAGTAAATAAAAAGATCTGGAAGAAATACATCTGGGGAGGGGTTCAACAGGGATTCCTTGGAAGTAACAAATAAGCTCTAATTCTGATGGATAATATGAAATTAAGGATTCTTTGATATCTTTATGTGATTGTGTGTTTTATTCATATTTGCATTTGACAAAACCTAAGATGAGAAACTATATAAGTTATTTTCAGGTCTCTGGCACATATATCCTTCAACATTACTGAATGGCATGCAAGCCAAACTTTCAAAGAATGTTTGCTTTAATTCTATTCAAAAATTATAGAAAATATAATTTCAAAAACTAATAGCAAATATTATGCCTACTGTCTCCCACTTGTCTCTTCCATGGTTGGACATGCCACTAGAAGTCTGGGTACCGTTCAATATTGCTGTTTTTCAAAAGACTTCTATTAGAGAAGCCTGTGAATTTTCATTGGATAAACTGAATTTAAATGCAACAAAACAAAAATGATCCCATAATGCAGTTATATTTGTTATATCAGCTTTAAAGGGATGTAAGAAACAAAACTTTCTTCCAAATATGAGTTGATAAGATTACTGTTATTTATCTTAGTGATAAAGCCTTGACAAACATGATTAATCTCACTAAAACAGCAAATCTTTCATATAGTAATAAAATTGTAGAATAATAGAATAAAGGCATTTCAGTTTCCTTAAAGACAGTGATTTTTATATTAAAATGGCAACATTATAAACTACTATAGCCATCTTTCAGAAATCAGGCAATCCAGCAAAAGATATAATACCAGACCTATTGGATTACTTACAAAAGGGATAGGTATCAGAATATAAGGAATATTGGAATGGTTGCAGCCAGCTTGAAAACTAGCAACATATGTGGTGGTCTTGTTCTAAAATTTACTCTTGGGTGAGTAAAAAACATTTTTTTTTGGTAAAGAATTTTTTCCAGTAATAAATTTACTATTGAAGAATCCTGAGAAGTATGGATACTGAATATGTTGCTGAATATGTCAATGCTTACTGCTAAGATCATAAGCAGAGCAAGTATACTTATGAAGAGGATTATTCTAGAAGATTTGAATCAGTCTATTTTTGAGAATTATCAATTTGCAATCAATAAATGGTGGTTTATTTTTAATCACTATGTGAAATTTGGGGAAAATTTTGTTTTATTGATTAAAAAGAGTTTAGCAATGCACACACACACACACACACACACACACACACACACACACACACACACACACACACACACACACACACACACACACACACACACACACACACACACACACACATATATATATATGTGTGTGTGTGTGTGTGTGTGTGTGTGTGTGTGTAATCACATGCAAGAACTGGAATGCCGACAGAGATATCTTACTAAACAATATGGATTGATTTAAATCTCTGTCACTATATTTAGTATCCTGCAGACTGCTAAGAGCTGACCTGTGTCTGACATACAAGGCATACTCTGATTTATTGCACATCGGCAAGTCAAATTGCACCAGAAATATTCAGTCTAGGGATCTAAAACTCTTCTGCAAAATAAACAGAACAGTTTGGAGGGAAAGTTTTATCAAGCAGAGGATACCACTGGCCTGGAACAGACTCCACATCCACATAAAACAAAGCTCATCACTGTCCATATTCAAGCACAAGTTGGATCTATGGATAGGAAACAGAACATTTACCCCAGGACTAGCCCTGTACTACTAATGGACAGAAGCTCCTAAATGCTTTATCCCATGCATGAGCTCCTCTAAATCTTCAATGGTATGATCCCAGTTATTCTCACTAGAAGTAATATATAATAATTAGCTATGGATGGGTGATTACAGTCTAACACCAAATGGAAGAAGTTAATTCTTGCACCACAAGGGATATTGGCTAGGCTGAAAATGGCCCACAATAGTTGCTAGCCTAGTACTTCTCTGTAAACCAATGAACCTATAACAGATTCCTGTATCACATAGCTCTGTGTAAAATGCCTTCTCAAGAGATGTGCCTGTGTTTTATCATAATTTAGAGATCCCAGCAATATGTTTTCTTAGACTGTAAAACTGTGGTTGATGACTATCCATGTTGTGAAAACATATAATAATCCATGGCTTGTTATAGAACCCCAAATATGAATAATGACACCCACAAAAGATTTTTAGAATGCCTTGACAATAGTTTATGTAATTGTAATATTCTTTCATTGAGTGACAACTATATCCAGATATAAACTAGGGATCTTAAACTTGTACTGATTCATTTTCTCAACAGTTTTTGGATATAGTTAATTTTTACTACTTAAAGCTAATTGTCAAGGAACATACTTGGTATGACAGAACTTTGGATTTGATCTTTACCAATAATAGTGGATTAATTTCCAATGTGGAAATAGATACACCATTAGGAAGGCCAAATCACAATGCTATTAGTTTTAAACTACACAAGTATAAACTCCTTCACAATGTCAAGAAAAGGTATAATTATGGTAAAAATGATTATGAAGACATAAACTAGAACCCAAGTGCAGTCATTGGACAGAAGCAAATATTAAGGAAAAATTGCACTGTAGTTATTCCATATTGAAAATAGAGTTGAACAAATTGCTGGTAGAAGCAAAAAAAAATCTTTACTGGTTGACTATATCCCTTTAAAAAAGTTGTAAGAGGAGAAAGAGATTATTTAAAAATCTTTAAATGTTATCCAAAAAGATAAATTAAATTAAGCTTAATAGGATAAGTAAAGATCTTCAAAGCAAGATAATTGAAGAGACAAGGAATTATGAAACATTGTTGGCAATGGATACTGCAAATAAAAAGTTTTATTATAGTTATGTTAATTCCTTCAGGAAAGTCAAAGATACTGATATTAATGTAAATGGTAAAACTATTGTAGATTCTACCAACATAGCTAATGAAGTCAATAAATATTTCTTATTTTATCTGCTCTTCCAGTTTACCAGAATCTTTGTAATCTTTGGAATTTATTAGCACAACCAGTTTTGAATGTCTTGTTATTACTCATGATATGGGGATTAATTCATTCAAGAAGTTGCCTAAGACCACTTCAAGGTTCATGGGTTCATAGATTAGCACACTAGACTAACTGACCTTATAAGAAGACAACAACAACAAAATCAGCAGGGGAAAAGAAAACGATGGTACTGATTTTTCAAAGACTATTAATACTGACAGTGAGTTAGATGAACAGTATGTCTTTAATTTAACTGGTCATCATTTTTCTGATACTGAATTAGCAGTGTTAAATTGTGGTATTAAATTTATTCCAACTGTTATTTTTAATATGCATTCTTTTAAAATAGATGTTTTTAAATTAGTAAGGAAATTACATCTATGTTTCTTTTCAAAGTATAAAGATAATATAGAGGTAATGAATTCCTCTGAAGTGAATAGTTCTTTGAATGAAACAGCATCTATGGAATTTTTTTCATGTGACTCTTCTTTTGAAAGTGATGAAATTATGAATGCTTATTGCTTACTGCCGACTGATAAAATTAGTAGTAGAAGCAGTTATATACCTCCCTTCACTAATGAAACAGTTAAATATTTTTCTAGTGTAGTAAATTATTCTATACAAACTATTTTTAAACAAAGACGATAATATTTCATATAATTTAACAAAAAGTGAATGGGAGGCATTGAAGGCTATGAGAGATAGAAATGATATTATCTTTAAACCTTCTGATAAAGGCAATAAATTAGTTGTGATGACTGCTAACCAGTATTATAAGATGTGTATGGATAATTTAAATAATGATGAAGTATATAGAATTGTAGTATGGAAGGAATATAAAATGGCCTTATTAGCATACAATGAATTATTACACAGAGGGTACAGGTTGGGTTATTTCACCAAGAATGATATGGAGAAAAAAACTTTCTGTAGATAAATGTACAATGGCTACATTTTATTGCCTTCCTAAGCTACATAAAAATAAATGTAACCCCCCAGGTCGCTCCATAGTTTCTGCATGTAATTACTTTCTTCACAATATAGGAACTGTGTTACATGAACAACTATTACCTAAAGTGGTGAAATTGTCTTCTTATATTAGAGACACTTTTGACTTTCTGGAGAAAGTAAGAAAAACTCAATGCAATGAAAATAGATATTGGATAGTGATAGATGTTAAAAATGTATATACGAACATTTCACATTAATTAGGTATTGAGGATCTCAAGTTTCATCTGGGAGATACTCCACTGGCTTATTATATAATTGATTTAGTACAGTTTTGTCTCAAAAATAATTATTTTGAATTTAATGGCACTTTATATCAACAAATAAGGGGAACAGCAATGGGGGCAGGGTTTGCCCCAATGTATGCCAATTTATTTATGGGACATTTTGAAATAAAATTTTTGTATAGAATGATTTTTTTAGAAATTATGTGGTAGAATACTACTGTTACATAGATGATTTAATTTTTCTATGTGAAGGTGGTAGATCCAGTGTGGATAATTTCATTCAGGAACTAGACTGTAATAACTTTGGTATAAATTTCGATGGTGCTCAGTGTGGTGAGAAAGTGACATTTTTAGATGTAAATCTAGAAGTAGAATGTAATAAAGTGGTGACTTCAGTTCATTATAAATTTGAGGGATTAAATAATTTTATATATGGAACTAGCTGCCATCCACCACACTTAATATCTGCACTTCCCTATAATGAATTATTGCAAATTTCAAGATTAACCAGTGATATAAAACAAAAAGATAACCAAATTGAGCAAATTTGTAATAAATTTATACAGAGAGGTCATGGTGTAGAATGTATAGAACAAGCTAGAAATAATCTTAGGCATGAAAGCCATGTTAATAAATTAGTGGAGTATAGAGGTAGACCAGATAAGAATAAAAATAATAAGCAAGTAGATAAAGTATTTTTTGTGACTACTTATGGGGTCCATACAGAAAAGCTGGTTAAAATAATTATGTTCTATTGGAACTATCTGACACAAGATGCTCTCTTAGGAGAGTTATTACCTCAAAGATCTATGGTGTCATATAAGCGTGGAAAGAGCATTAAAGATATGTTGGTGCATGCTCAGTTTATTCTTCCTACAACAAGATTGAATAAACATATATTTAATCCAGGCTTTACAGCCTGTGGTCATTGTAGTTATACAGTAAATTCTTTTGATAGAATCAATGAACAGAAATTTAATTTGAATGATAGGTACAGTTGTGTGACGGAAGGAATTAGTTATGTTCTTAAATGTGAATGTAATTTGTTTTATATAGGGGAATCTAAACGTAGTTTCCGAGTTAGATTTTTAGAACATTTAAGAAACATAAAAAATGAAAAAGTGGAAAGTCCTTTAGGTTTACACTTTAAAATGTACCATAACAGTGATGGGAATAAGTTAAAAGGCACTATTTTAGAAAAAGTGTATTGTGAAAGAGGTATGTGCCTAAAAAATAAATTGCAATGGAAGGAAGCACTTTTTATTTTAAAATTTGACACTCTGTATCCAAAGGGGTTAAATAGAGAGCTTAATTGGAAATGGCTCTTGTAATGAGTTGTTCTTAATTGTTTTATTAGTGCTGTTTTTATTATATAAAAAGAAATGAGAAATGGTATTGGTATACTGTTAAAGGCTTTTGCCAAGGTGCTGGAGAAGTCAAGTTTTGTTATTACAAAAATAAATTATTGGATTTACTGGCTGGGTCATTTTTTGGATATATATTCTTTTTGTGTAGTGAACTAACTGCCCTTATAAGTCTAGGCAATTACCCCACATGAGAATCAAACCCTGCACCTTGCATCTGTAAGGTAAACACATTAACCATTATGCCAACTTCCCACCCTTAAAATGTTTTATGGTGTATAGTTTTTTATAAATTAGCACTAAGCTAACTTCCCTTATGGGCCATGTTAAGCCTAACCAATTACCACATCTGAGAATGAAATCCTGCACCTTGTGCCTGTAAGGTAAACACCTTAACCATTATGCCAATCTCCCATTTGCAATTGAGAAAGTATGAGGGTGTTGATAACCACAAGTGAAGGCTGAGCGAATCAAACCCTCTACCACAGGAAGTAGTTCATTAACAGCTCCTAGTCTTAACCCCCTGTGATCTGTGGGCACAGATAATATTCCTTCATTAATGATTCTTAATTTAGTGGAGGAGTTAGGTAATTTATTATGAGTTATATTTAATTCATTACTAAGAAAATTTCTTGCTGTCATTTGTTGGAAAGTGTCTAATATTACACCAATACACAAAATGGGGAAATGTGATGAAGTGTGTAATTACAAACCTGTTAGTCTGCCTTCCATTACTGGGAAGTGTTTTAAGAGATATCCATCAGAGATTGTAGATTTGAATATACACAACAAACAACTGTATGATATCAACCAACATGGTTTTACCAAAGAGAGTTCTAACCAAACTAACTTGATTGAGTTTTATGATTTGGTAACCAGCAGTTGATTTGGGTTTGGGATTGCTGGTTGACTGGTTTACTTGGACTTGACCAAAGCTTTTGATGTACTGCCTTTTTCCAAGAGTTATAATACATTAATTAAGAATGGTTTCAACCCTTATTCAATTAATTGGATTGTTAACTGGTTATATACCTGGATTTAACCAAAGCATTTGATGTACTGCCTTTTTCCAAAATGTATAATACATTAATTAAGAATGATTGCAACCGTTATTTGATTAATTGGATTGCTAACTGCATGGTTGGAAGGAAATGATCGTTAGTTATTGACAGTGCTAGTTCTATCAGTCTTTTCTGATGTTCCTCAGGGTCTGGTTCAGGGACCAATGCTATGTAATAGTGCTTGGTTTACTTTTCCTAACAATGCACTTTATTGATACAAGAAGTATTCTAATGACTGTAAACTTGGTTTTATAATATCAGGTTCTAAAGACTGCTAAACTTTAACATTTTTCTGCCAGAGGTATCCAACTATACTAAAAATTTTGAGATACAGTTCAATATAAATAAATGAAATATTATGTATTTTGGAAAACAAATTTCATGTTTGCCATTATTTATACAGGATGCAGAGTTATTGGTGTTAAATGTGTGTGTGTGTGTGTGTGTGTGTGTGTGTGTGTGTGTGTGTGTGTGTGTGTGTGTGTGTGTGTGTGTGTGTGTGTGTGTGTGTGTTCGAGATTAACATTCAAACAAGATGAAGAAGACTTATGTGTTTCTGTTTCCTCAAATTTTTCATTTTCTAAATAGGCAAAGTTAGTAGTTTCCAAAGCTAATGCATAGCTTGATATATTATTACGAAATTTCACTTTAAGAGATAATTTGCACTAGGTACATTTAAATAAAATTTTTGTTAGACCCATTTTGGAGAGTATTTTATCATTTATAATAATACTTAGATGAATGTGCTGAAAACAGTTGGGAAAAAATTACTCAAATTGTGATTTTTGTCTAGTTTATGTTATACACATAGATGGAAAAACATAGGTTTATTCACTATTTGAAAATGTTATTTCGGAGGTAAGATGATATTGGCCTATAAGGCATTTAATGATAATGTTTTAACTGATTCATGGGATTTTTTATCAAGGATTAGGCAGGAATTGTTTGGTGAAACAACAGGGTTTTCCACCATAGATGTGGTTGACATATTTAATTCCATTCCGCATGACATCAGGGTGGAACTGTTTTCAGAAGCCTTTTTGGAGTACACAACACTTAATGGGGCTCTTATGCATTTTGTCATGGATGTTATGGAGATTATTCTTCATAATAATAACATTTGTTTTGAAAATGAATTTTTTAAACGTTCAAAAGGAGTTGTGATGGGATTGAGCCGTGTTCCCATGTATGCCAATTTAGTGATGGCATCATGAGAAACGAGATACATTTTTGATTCAGGTTTTGGTTGTGAATGGTTGACATATTTGCATTATTTGGATGACATCTTTGTCCTCTGGAAGGGTGAGAGGTCAGTTGTGGACAATTTCACTCACAACATTTGTGGTTATTTTAAGTTCACCCAGAATTTTTGTAATGATGTCATAGATTACCTTGATGTGACCATTGCTAGAGACATCACTCAGTGTAAGTTTACTTCTAAAGTGTTTCTTAAGCCAACCTATTCTAACAGTTTTTTGGCTTATGATAGTAATTATCCACACTTTGTGAAGAGGAACATCATAAGGGGTCAGACGATCAGAGGTGCTACAATGTGTTCTACGCTCCCTGATTTCAAGATTGAGCTTGGTAACTTTATCAATATGTTTGTGGCCAGAGGCTACCCTGAAAAATAGGTCCAGGAGATCAGTATGGAAATCCTAGAAGGTTGGAACACAAGGTTTGTTCCCTTGCTTGGACAAGGTTTTGTTAATAATAAAGGGGTACAAACAATCAACATTTTTCTCATTCTATGGTCACTTATTTTGATTCCTTTGGCCAGAAAGATAGAGACATTTTGACAAAAAATTGGGTGATATTGTAATGCAACAGTGAATTGTATAGTAAATTGGGCAATAAGCCACTTTTTAATCACAAGGTAAGACATAATTTGAAGTTCCTATTCGAACACCCATTTACTACTCACACTGTCACTAAGTGAAGAAGGAGATGTGGTTTCTGTAAATATTGATCCTTTGTTTTCAGAGCAACATACATCTTGATAGGTAATCCCCTTTGGACAGTTAATTTAGCGGGAGAAACTGTGACAGTACAGGTTTAGTGTATGTTTGTATAACCACCTCACCAAGAAAAATACCAAGAAATGCTCTTAACTACACACGCCAAGCCAGTAAGGTGCAATCCAAATTTTTCTTTAATAAAAACAAGTCCACAAAAGGTAATTTTCTCTAGCGCCTCAGCTATATTAGCCTTTAACAGAGTATACCTGTGTATGCTTGGGTTTGTTAGGGCTGTAACGGGATTTATGTGGGTAAAACAGAAAGATCTCTATGTAAAAGAATTTATGAACACCTTTATGCCATAGAAACCCATAACAACAACAATGCCCTATACAAACACACACTTTCTTCTGATGCCTATAATGGTTTTAAGTTTGGTATTCTGGAGATTATTAAGTAAAACATTAGTGGTGGCAATTGGTCTAATGAAATATACAAGAGTGAGTTTAGATGGCAGTTAATTCTCAATGCCAACACCCCCTTAGGAATGAATGAACACATATCATTGATGCAGATTTTAAGGGATAGGGCATCTATTTTATAACACATTTTTATATAGAGTATAATTTCGATTGATTTTTTATTAAATGATGATAATCACACATTCAGTGTTTTACTTGTATATATTTTTACTGGTTAATAATGGTTTTTATGGGCTTGTTTAAGGCTGTTTTTATGATATCACTTTAATTCTTGATTGTTTAATTAGTGTTGTGCTGTTTAACTGTTGCAAGTTGGCAGGCACTTTGGTTTTGATAAAGTCCTATACCTGTCAGGATGAAAGCGCTTACCAAGCTATGTTTTAATCCTGAAGATTTGAAAGATATTTTCAAGGCAACATTTTTTGGCAATATCATTGAGTTGTTACTAAAATAAAAGACTCAGCAAAAACAATGAGCACTTTCTAGATGAAGAAGACTACAATACCTACACTCCAAAGCATACAAACAGGACTTACATTTTACCAACTCTGTATTTGGGACCCATCCTGGGAAGAATGGAGATTGTTAGGTCTACTGCAATGTTGCCAGTTACTGCAGAAAAGTGATATGGCTCACAACCCATCGACTTGTGATGTGCACATGCTACATCATGCCACGTTTATGCAGTAACTTTCCTAACATGGCATTCCTACACTACACTAAAGCAAGTGTGTTCACAGGTCTTTTGTCCAAATAGTGAATATCACAGCTCACTTTGTCAAAGCAACTTGGACTGAGCAGGTCAGCACTGCAATTTTTTTTTTGATGCATTGCATTGTGACTGTGGAGTTATTGTATATAAGTTAGGGGATGTGATGGCCAAGCTCATGTGGCTTGCGAGGGGCGCCATGACAAAAAAAAATTCCATTTTTATGCTTTTCAAGCTATACTTCTCAGATTTTAGTATTTATAAATAAGTAGTTCAGATTATTGTGGCTCATCTAAACATAGGAAAACTTCATTATGTAGATGCACCAGCACATGAGCATAAACACAGGAAGAGAGACAGAAGTTTCTCATTGTAGCAAATATGCGCATTCATTTATTCATTTATTCATTCATTCATTCATTCATTCATTCATTCATTCATTTCCTCATTCATTCATTCATTCATTTACACATTCTTTAATTCATTCATTCATTCATTTACACATTCTTTCATTCATTCATTCATTCATTCATTCATTTACACATTATTTCATTCATTCATTCATTTATTTACACATTCTTTCATTCATTCATTCGTTCATTTACACATTCTTTCATTCATTCATTCATTCGTTCGTTTGTTTATTATTTGTTAACCAATAAAAACCAGAACAGCCAATGGCTAAACGTGTTTGTAAAAATCCAAATAAGTCCAAAAAAGAATAAAAAACACAAATGTCCAAGACAGGCAATTTATTAAAATGGTAAAGCTTTCGAGTATAACTCTTTCTCAATACTAAATAAAATCACTACACATCAAACACCTTATAAATATATTGCCAGACAATCACTTAATACAAACAATTATCACATTAAAATGCTTCTTAAAAACATGTGCACATAAAGCAACTACAAAATATGCATAAAAAAACACACACACACACACACACACACACACATATATATATATATATATATATATATATATATATATATATATATATATATAAACAAATAGAACAAACATTATATACATTTAACATTTCCTAATAATTTTCTAAGAAACATAAGAATGTTTAAACTTCAAAATTGGTTTAATACTATTAATCTTATTAAGGGCAGGATACAAGTCTGCCCTAAAATAATTTATCCATCAGTATTCGACCCTTTCAGTTGCATTAACCATTTCACCCCCTAATGTATGGATAGTCCCCCTCTAGGATTCACATATATTTTTTGGAGAACTCTAAATTTAAATATATGGCTAGTCCCCTTAGCCATGATGTGATTATACAGGGCATTAGTATCCACCTTTCTACGAATTTCTGAAAGGAGTGAACCAATTCTTTCCTTTAATTTACAATTCGTTTTACCTATATAAAAACATGAACATTCCTCACAGTTTGGTAAATATATAGCATTTTCACTCATACACACTGCAAATGTTCTAAAAACAAACTTAGTTTTTAAAATGGGATGTGTAAACTCACTATCAATATTGACGTGCTTACAAAACATACTATTTAAACAAGGTGCCATCTTTTTGGTGTGCACCTGGGTTGTTACTTGTCTGCACCTGATATCCTTATAACCTAAAAGCTGTTTAAGGTTTCTTTCTTTCTTAAAGATAAAAAAATGGTTGAGCTCCTAAAGTTCTGTTAAGATCAGCATCAGATTATAAAATAGCCCAGTTCTTTCTAATAATACCCTGTATTTTATTTGAGTGCCTATTGTATTTCATTACATAGCCTAAATTACGTCTCCTAGAAAGCTTTTCCACATTATCTGCTGATTGAACATTAATTGGTTTTGACCTTACTAGGCAAGGGATAGAGGAGGTGTATTGGTATGAATTTTATAATGAATTTGGGAAGCTTTAGGGGATGTTTAATGTTAGATATATGCCATCTGGATTCCTTTTGCATTAACACTCTAGTACATTTAATTTAACTGCTGCAACTCAACCCAGCATGACCTTAGTAATGGGTGCTAAACCATACTCTAACAATGCTCTTTCTCACAAATCTAAACATACACATTCACATCATTAAAACCTTCCTGTAACACTGACACTACACATGACAGACTCAGACACACAAACATTTGCAAACATACACAAAAAACACATCTACCCCTTAACATAACCCTTATCCTAAAATATACAAACTTGCACACAAACACACAACTCCCATCCTTCACTCTTCCCCAACCCTAACCCTAAATTACACACATACACACACATGCTCTCACCCCCTCCAACCCCATTTACCTGTATCTATATTTGATACTATCAATATATCCAACATTCGCCCATTAATACTGTCAACATTAAATCACACCCCTGCATTTCTCAAACAAACGTGTGTGTGTGTGTGTGTGTGTGTGTGTGTGTGTGTGTGTGTGTGTGTGTGTAGACATATATATATATATATATATATATATATATATATATATATATATATATATATATATATATATATAAACCCTTCTCTGTTCTATTTTTTTGCTAGAGCATTATATCTTGTTTTCTGTTCTTCACCTCTTCTCGCACCACCTTACCAATGATTGTTAACCCTCACCCTGCAGCTGGTCTTAAACTCAACCCTATACTTTACCTTAGCAATAACCCTTTTCATAACAATTACAAAAGACACTCACATACAGCAGCACACATGCACAATATCCCCCTCCCTAGCCTATACCCTAACCTGCAAACACACAAAAACACATTGCCAATGTTGAATCCCAAACCCACACTTACCTTACACCTGTACAGTTGATCTTTCTCCTCTTGACATCTCTAGAACTTGAGAAACAGTGCTTCCCACAAATTTCGCTAGCACTTCACCCTGCTAATTAGTGATGATTAAAAATACTGAAGTGACCCCCTGTGATGATGTTAATGACAACAGTAGCGAGATAGTTGCAAGGTGCAACCAGATGTGAATACATGCTCAAAGCATGAACTATATATTTCATTTTGTATTGAAATGACCTTATTTCAGATGCTGAAACTTTCCTATACGCCAGAAAATTACTTCTTTAAGCAGAGATATTGCAGAAGATGTTAAAAGAAACATCACACTGAAAATATGTAGCCAAAATAGAAGCAAATCTATACCATGTGTCAAAAACCAAAGTAGAAAATGATAAGTCCTACAGAAAATGTTTGCACAGAATTGCAGAGACTGGAAATAACTATCATTCTAATAAAACAACTTAACTTTTGAAAAGAAAAGCTATGATCTGGTATGCTTAGAGTAGCACAGTGTAAAAAATATTGATTATTACATTATTTTTTTTAATTTGGTGTTTTTTATTGTATAATTAAATATGGAATTAGACACAAAGGCTACATTACAGCCTTCCAAAGTTTTTGGGTAGGAAAAAATCATAAAATCTGAATATGTAAATGTTATATGTATTCGTTTGTGCATGTTTTTTGAGCTTGCAGCCCACTCATGCGTCAAAAATGTTCTTTATTGTCCACTGGAATCACCAAATGGTTGAAAAAAAATATTCCCTGCATGCAGAAAAAACAAGATTTTAGAAGTTTTATATCTGATTCAATGTATTTTTGATTATCCGAACAGTTTGATTATCCAAATTCCCCTAGGTCCCAATTGGTTCGGATAATCGACTCTCTACTGTAAGTCATTATCAAAAAGTTATTTGTTTGGATATAAAACTGATAAATGAACTGAAGAATTGCCTCTTACATGTACTGGATGTTAGATGCTAGATAATATGCCATCACCAGCAGCATTCTTGGCAGCATGTTTTCATAGTCTTAAAAATGTACTTTTTTTGGATAGTGTATTTTTTGTAAAAGGTAATTTTTTTAGAGAGTGTATTTTTTTGTAGCAGTGAATACTCTTACATACTAGACTGACGTGATCTGCATACAATCATATACTTCAAAGAAAACCATTACAGCCCCAGAAACAAGATTCATAAGAATGTGTTTTCCAGAATTCACAATAATGGATTTTGCAGGGGAAACTCTACAGTTTGCAACTTACCAATTAAAAACTTTTTTTAAACAGAATTGTGTAAAGCATGGTGCTTCAGCATCCATCACTCAGCAATCAACTGGCTGATGGGAACATCTACAGAATGTAAAAAGCCAATGAAAGCTGCAAATACAGTTAAAAAGCCAACACAATATAACATGCACCTTTGTGTTCACATACAGAATGTGATGCATGCAATTACAAATAAGATAGATATAGCATTATTTCTGCAAAGAAATTTTACTTCATCACTGGACTTATAGAAGTCTGCTATTCACAGCTATGTTAATGATCAACAACTTTGTAATATGTGCAGCATTCCACTGAAATGTTTTGACACAGATTATTATGTTTTGTAAAAGACTATTAAAAAGACAAATGACACACAAGCCATCTTGTTACAGGAAATAAGATTTTATTGCATTCAGTAGTTATAGACAAGGTATATAGAGAAGGCATGTGAACTATAGTGGCATCTATCCTTACTGATTTGCCACAAAAATGCAAAAAAAACACAAATTTTATGAGGAACAGTCCTAAAATATTAGGCAAAAATCTGGACATTCTGTGAAAATCTGGACAATTGAAAGGTATGCATAGCATGTTACCCAACCTAACAGCCTGCAGATAATAGCCAGGCAGCTGAACATTACCATCTGTTTACACCAGAATGTCAAGATGCCCATAACCTGGGCAATGAAGGGCAGATGGTCTACATTATGGTCAGAGAAAGGCAGACGTTCCACAGTATGACCAGAGAAAAATGTATGTTCCATCTCATGAGCATAGACAGTTGTTCTATGCAATAAGAAAAGGATGGGTGTTTCAACCATTACCATGGAATTAAGTCCTACATCATGATCTGAGAAAGCTGTTCCATGAAATCTATGGAAGTCCTGGAAGAGAAGTACAAACCCAGACCAACATCATTAGATGGGCAAAAGGCTGGAACCAATGTTACAGAGGCGCACCAAGCCAAGTGTCCAGTCTGGAGAAAGCAATGGTTCTCTGTGTCATCAGGCACTTAAAGTATAAGAATAATGAAATCCAGCATAGTCTGAACAAGAAGCCAGGGTGGGTCAAAGTGGGCAGCCACATCAGATGTGAGGTGTTAGGAAGCATGGTCAGGAAACCCATTTTTTGTTGCTGTTGTTGTTTGTTATATTTTGAAATGTTTGCTCCTCATGTAAACAAGCTGGTAGAGTGGGAAGGCATTAAGGAATGGCACTCCTACTCAGAGAGGGGAGGAGGGCCAGATTGGAGAAGTGACCTATTTTCTTCTCATGCAGAGAGTGATGGCATCCAGCCTTAGTATATATAAGGGTGCCAGATTGTGGAGTAGCACTGGACACCAAATGAACCAGTTACAGCTGTGGACTGACAAGAAAGTGAAAATATATAGTGATTATAACATATATTCCTGATTAACAGCAAAAACAAACTCCTGCATGCTTTGTTCCGTGTAGATACATCTGATCATCTAGGTTAAAGAAATTTGATTCAGAATGATCAGTATGTCTTATAAAGTCAGAGTGCACATCTACACATTGGTACAGGCCAAAACTAGTAACCCATATTAATGTCTGGAATGGAGGATAGGTAACGCGTAATGTAAAGCAGTAATCACCTTGCTCAGGCCTTAGAGGGACAATGATGCATCCATCATCATTCTTTGAGATCTTCTGTTTTTCCAGTTGGATTCAAGAGTTTTGAGGTCTAACCTAGCATAGCAGTTTTTGGTCTCTTTGATATGACAACTTTCTCTGGAAAAAAATAGCTGGCATCTGCTTAGACTTCTAATAATTCATTTCCATTTGTTAAGTTACATTTGGCAACTGTCATTTTGTCAGCAATATACAAGAAAGAACAATTTGGCCTAAGCAAACCCACAACACAGACAGCTAAATAAAATAACAATTATAGAGAACTATAAGTTAAAAACAGAGTCCATGGCATTGCAAAAAAAGTTCTCTTCTGTATAAAGTCCTTTAAAATGTACCAGGAAATCTAAAAAACAATGCCTGATTGTGGATAACTCAAATTGTACGGAGTAGCAGAGATGGTCTTTTAGACTAAAATCTTTAACACTCTTGACCAGCTTGAAAATTAAATTGCACGTTATTTTTGTAATAATTTATCAAAAACCTAGCCTGATATAAATACACTGGGAAGTATACAACACACACACACACACACACACACACACACACACACACACACACACACACACACACACACACACACATATAAATATAAGAATGTTGACCAAAGACCCAACATAAATGCATATTTTTGCAGTAAATATATTTTATTTTGTATAGCAAGCAACCATACAAACGCAATGGTTTATGTGAACTCAAATAATGACACAGAAGTACAACAATAATATAAGATGCACTTTGCTGCAAATATTTTGCTGCAATTAGAAAGTAGATGATCATCCATCTTTATAAAGAAGTATACTCTATACTTGTTATAAAACCATATTGAGCAGTAGTCATTGCTACCATCTCAGATTGCAGAATATACTAATGAGTGGGAAAGAAGTTATTCTCCTAACTGGGAAAGGGTTATGTAGGATTTGAACATTTACTACAAATGTATATTGGGGGCAGGAAGGTCACCCTGACTACTGAAAGGATGATCAATGGAGTGGGGCAGTTCTAACTACTAACAGAGGAGGTGAGGTAGCAGCAGATACTGACAGGGTGGGACTAGTTAGTGAGGAAGTGGACCTGATAACTAGAAGGATGCATGGAGAATGAGAGGATATTCATGTACCACTATCACATACTGGGAATGTCATTGAAGATTCAGTGATTCTAGACTAGAAGTGTCATGCTATTCACTTCTATGTTGGGCAGAAGAAGGTCTGAGAGCAGTGATTACCATGAGGGTGTGAGAAACATTTGCACCTCTTAACACCAGTATAGAAAGGGGGTAGCCATGCAGTTTTTGCATCTCTACATGTTAAAATATAGTGGATTTATAAGAGTAATTTCTGGATTACAGGAGGGCACATTTCTGTTGGTGACTCTAGATGCATATTACATCAGATCATTCACCAGCAGCAGTCACCTGCTGCAAATAGTTAACAAATATTTTGTGTGCCTTAGTATAGCAGAGATGTAGGGAGGTAGGATTAAACCCTGATTTTCCATGACGACATCTCTACCTGTCTTGAGCAGTAAGAGACTTGTACTAGGTATAAGGTGTTCATGAATCCCACCATCCCACACTGAGTAAAACAAACCTACAGTTTATGTCTGTGTTTACAGTTTACCAATGCCTTTTACTTCTTGGAGTTATAGTTTATTATTATACTAGTTGCAGGGTAATTATTCAGCTCAAAAAACTAAATCGCATAATGTCTTCCTCATAAAAAGTGCATTAAAATAATAAGAAATGATTCATACAGTTGATTTACAGGCACACACATTTTGGTCTTAACCAATTAACAAAACCTAAAAATATCTACATTTGTCTGTTATCTGATATGTACTATATTATGTGCTGCACAAGAGACCATATTATTTTAAATAGAATGAATCACAGTAAAAGGAAAGTGCATCTGTCCAATTAACTGTATGCCATTTATAAAGTGGCATCACAGGTATCAGAAGTGTTGTTAAAGCACAGCTGACTTGAGAAATCTTACCTACCAGAGATGAATTGTTAACATTATTTCTTAATGCATTTCCTAGCAGCTGCATGCAATCCTTGAAAACATTTACTAAAAGATAAATTCCTCTTCATGCATTGCAGTAATGTGGGTATCCTATTTATTTAAAATTAGTACACAAGCAAGCAGACAGACAGCAAAAAGAAAAAGAATGTTTAAACCAGGCTTAAATTTGACAAAGCCACCCCCCCCCCCGAGAACCAGACAAATATAAGGGCAGTGTCCAATAATTGCATTGCAGTTTACAGAGCATATGTTACTGTATCTGCTTACTTGCTGAATGTACAAAAGCACTTCATACTCGCTCACTGCGGAAATAAAATGCTGAAGAAAATTGCTTTAATAAAAGCAGCTACTGGTTTTACCAATAAGCAGTTGATTTAATGGAAATAACAGCTGATGTTTGAAAACAAATTACCACAGACCCAGTGAATGTTTTACTGCCATGTCAGGATAGTAGGAACATACTTAAAACAGCAAAGACGTTTTGTTGAGGTAAGTAGAAGTCAGGTTACAGGTATCTACAGGAATCATCAGATGTGCATTATTCACATTTAATCAGGATCTGGAAAATACAGTTTAGAAACTGTTGATGGATTGTGCCATCTGTTCTTTTTGTATTACCGTGTCTCTTGGGAACTGGCCCTTTCTTATGCTTAGCACACTGTGTCAGCAAGTTAACTTTCACTGTGAATGTGCTCACAGATACAAAGCATCTACATGAAAAAGGCAGGTGCAGCACCTTTAGTCTCCATAAGAGATAGTAACAGCAACAGGAGCAGAATCATAGTAGCTATACTATAAATGGCTGAAAAAGATACGTTAAAACATTCTGAAAAGCTATTATAAAGGATCAGCTTGATAAACATATGTTAATGAATTTAAGTGAAATGTGGGAAGAGACAATCATGTCATTTATTTATAAACAATCTGGTGCATCTCTATAATACTTAAGACAATATTTTTTGTAGTATGTAAACATGTGATATACTCTGTGTATCAAGACACGAAATTTTAAAAAATTGGTTTAACATACCAATGGTTACTCAATTAAGTACTGCAAAGACAGAAGTAATTTAGTCAAACTGAAATTACACATCATTATTAATAAAAGGCCCATCTGTTACAACAGAATGGTAATGAAATTTGCACAGTTAGTACTAAAGAAAAATTGTACTATGCTTCTCAGTTTACAGAGAATATGAGATGCATATTATCAAGATAACTGAAAACACGGAATTTATTATATTGACAAATATTTTTTGTGGTGTTATCATGCTACTATAGGGCATTTGAAAAAAGTTTTAAAAAATTATTTTTCTGTTGATAAGCTCACGTTCACCTAAGCTATAAATATCTATCTATCTATCTATCTATATATATATATATATATATACATATATATATATATATATATACATATACAGCTTTTATCTCACCAGAACATGTGCATTCATATGGCTATTACTCATTACACCATTACTACAATTACATTATTTAATTTAGACATCACAGAGATAATTACAATGAGTGGGTAGGGGAGCAGGACAGGTAATTAAGCCCATTTAGGACAAACAGGAAAGCCACTGGTAATGGAACTTAGGAAAATGCTTTGAAGAAAATGTATTCCGTTAGTCTACAGTATAGCATTAGCGGTAAATGAATGACAGGAGAGTGATGAGATCAGATGGTAATGATACATTAAAAGCAAAACCAAGTTGAGACTATTAAGGCCACAAAGGACACTTATTGGCTGCATGATTTCAAAAAAAGTCAGCACTGTAAACTGTGTAAAGTCTAAAGCTCAGTATCCAATAATCCTACTTTACATCCTAAGGTAAATTCCTACCTGAAAGAAATCACCATCTTCCAAATTCTGAGCTCCTACACATTACATTTTAATTTGGTTATTTAAATAACAACATTATGAAAAATGGAGTACAATGCAAAAATGACAAGACAGACATATAAACAAAACTTTCTTGAACAAAATATAATGTACAGCAGCCTCTATTCCATCTAAACTGATTTTACAAACTACAATTTCATGTAGCTCACATAAAAAAAGCATCATTTTATTTAAGAGTTACTTTATAAACACAGCTTTGTCTCTCAGAACAACTGCTGATATCATATAGATTAAAAATGCTAAACTAAAACAAAATACACTAGCTTCATTCTTTCAGGACACTGCACCATGCCCAAGTTAACAAATATGGATGTGCCCATTAATTATGTTATCATTATTATCATGGCATTTAGCTTATAAAAAATAAACATATTTCACTTCCCTGAATTAAACAATGAACAGTCAGGTTCATAACCGTTCTCAGTCTATTAGAACTAGCATGGATTATTCTCATCCTCGATATGCACCAGTGTTTGTTTGAAACATTGGCTCATGCAACTGCCATTAGCTATTCATTTAAATGCAGAGAAGTAGGTAGAGCAGACAGGCTCAAACTAGTACACCCTTCATGTCAAAAAGACACACTTAGTGCCACACTATGTGTACAGGACGAGACAAGATCAGAGCACTGTAAGCAGGGTGTAAAGCGTGGCACTCTGTGTTTCCTCGCCCCCCCCCCACTACTATGGAAGGAGTGGGTCAGAAAATGTTATGAAGAAGGGTGTACCGAATAAGTACTTGTGAGTTGGTGGTGTGTTCCTGCACAAACAGGTGTGTTGTGTACCTGTCACCGTCACAGTGAGTCAACTAAGAAGTAGAAGAGTTTGTGTCAGGATGCGCCACATGGCAGACTGTACTTAGGCATGCAGGAGTAAGTGGATCATGTTTTTATTATATACACACAGACACACACAAATGAGAATGTGAGGATTCACACACATGTGCACACAAACAGGTGCATGATTGGGTAGCAGGTTATATCTCAGATGCAGAGGATTGTGTAACATAGTTCTTTAATCACTGGAGCTACATAGGAATACCAGATGCTAGTCATATCTCATTATGTTATTGTACTCCATGAATGATGCCAGTGCAAAAGTTACACTGCACAGTCATACTAGGCCATCTTTGTAATGCCTGGAACATAGGTTTTCACTGGACGAACTACAGAGCAGCTGTGGTCCAACAGCAGAAGCAGCGGACAGCATATTTTATTGTATTGTAGGCACTATGTCTGTGACCCTGTATATGTATAAAGGTGTGTATGTACAAATCCTCACACATTCTATAAATAGCTATCTTAACAGCTATATGCATGTGGTTATCTATAAATGGTGCTGTGTGCACGGTTGTTTTTGTAAGATTATATTGTGACATTGGCAGTGGGTCTACAAGTGAATACTAAGCTAACTGCCTTGAAAAGCTAATGAATAACATGTAGTCATAATCAAACCCTGTACATTGTATATATGAGGTCACAACCTTAACCATTACACCAAATGCACCTCCCTTTATGGTGTACCTTTCAGAGTTCTTAATGTAAGACACTGGGAATGCTGGCAGGTGTCTAGCAAATCATTGTAGAACCATACCAGGTGGCATCCATGGTACTTTGTTTATCTGTATGTTAATTGTGTTACCAATATTATTCATGTGGATGCCTTCATCTGCACATTTTCAGAGCACTGCAGTCAGGCTTGGTCTGCAGTAATAATGCCCCATTCTTTATACTACATTTTTGTAGCATTTTTTATTTTTTTATTTTTATGTCATTTTAATCCAGTGCCTACCATCAATCAAGCCTTCTCTCAATCAGGCTTACATTGTCCGGGGGGAAGGGGTCATCATCAAGGCAGCCATGAGTGTGCTTTATGCTTTTTTCAGTATCCTGGTAATGAAAACTTTTTTTTATGGTCTAACTCCACCACTGGTGGTGATATGCTCACTTGCATCACCATAAAGGCCACCTTTGGCCCATTGCCTATGCATGCTTGCTCCTGTATTTGTGACAACATGGCCTACAATTACCCCTGTGGACAGCCATGTCTCTGTTTTCCCAGCTCTAGCTCCTCACATTATGATGGGCCTCCATTATTCAGATAATGCTCTGTCATTGGAGAAATGGTGTGAACCAGGCATAAACCACTTTCCACCCCACCCGCAGATGGGCTGCCCCGTCCTCTCTGTGATATCAAGCTCCTGAGTCTAAATCAGGTCACCTGAGCTATATTAAAAACTTTTTCAGTCTATACTACTAGCAAAGGCCTCTGACATCATGTTTTGTCTTTTTAAAAGGATTATATGGTACTGTACTTCTCTGGACAGTGAATCATGCCTATGAATCCCTACTTCAACTACTGTCTAATCACAATATTCTCAATATGCACTACAAATTAAATGTAATATAAGTCACTAAACAGCAAATGTTATAGCCACTATACTCGTTATTGACCACTTTTTCACATTTTCACATGGATTCAGGGTGTCCCATTAAGGCACTGAATCATGTCACTCTGCTTCAGAATCACATTACTCAAGTGATGGGAATCCCACAACCTTTTACAAATAAACAAACCCTTCTAACAACATTTTGATTCTTGGAGTTCCATGATTTATCCACCAGTGCACGTGTTCTTTAGGAAATAGTAGGATCTCTGGCAGGTACAAGTACTTGGAACATAATAAAACCATGTACTTCACTGATAGCTTTGTTTCAAGTCCCCTTTACCTATTTCCTCATAATAAACATATATTTATTCATTGAATTAATTTCCTGGAGCTTCAAAACATGTGACTTTGAGAAAGGCTTTTATGGGTCACTGACACAGTTTTCAGGTTGTTAGCCATATATTCACTGATTATGATTACCTGCTTAAACTTTCTGAAATCTAGACGCATATCAGTTTATATCTGTGCTGAGTGTATTTATGTAAGACTTTTATGCAGGATGTTTAGAATATATTTTTTGCATTTGTTAACCAGTGAATAGTATTCATCACATGGATGTTTATCAGACTCTGGTCAGGAGCACTGTTTGATTGAATGACTTGCTCAAAATCACACAGTAGTCAAATGATGGCTGCGGAAATCAAACCCAGGACCACAACAATGCAGGTCATAGTATAGGGCCTCTGCTCTAACTCCCAAACAGTGTAGCTGCAAACATCATACAAATAAAACTGTCTATACTAAATATGTCAAAGTGCAGTCCTCCAGTATACATGGCTGATACCTGTAGAAAGGGATATTTATAACTGAGCAAAAAACAGCTCTTCTGCAATGAGAGTCCCCCAAAATACAGAAATGTTTTCCAAACTGTAATGAATATGGAATTAGTCAGCAAATTTGGTGATACTTGAGGGTGCAGTCTTTCAAGTGTGAAGAGAGAACAATGTGCTTAGCAACTTTTGATTCCATGGAAAACACAGTTCAGTGTTTTGATGAAAAAATATTGTTTACTTCTAGAAAACAGTATTTTCAGTTGGATTTGAGTAGGCTCTACACAGTCAGCTGATAGCCATTTGGTTTGGCTTCCTAAAATCAGAATATTAGATCTGTTATTGCAAATCCTGAAACATTAAAAAGTAATTTGCAGCCTCAGAAAACATATATAAAAAGATGATACTCTCTTACAGTATGAAAAACATGTTGGGGGAGGAATTCCCCCACTGAAGCCCTAAACATAAGAGACTGTGACTTCAATATCCATCTCATTAAAATGCATTAATGCAAAGATCACTATGCTCAGAGTAGGGGGGTCTTAAAAGGTACCACATCCTCAGATTTAGCAAATAATCCCTCTTTTCATCTGCACAGTCCTGCATTTTTTTAGATCACATTTACACTCCATGGAATATTAACTGGTACATGCTGGTTCCAGTTTTCTAGATCCTTAACTGTCACCTTATAATTTCAATGACCTTTTAATTACTATGAAATGGGACTACAAAGACTTGCACAGTGCAGCAGCAAAAAAGGTTAGTTGCAAAATTGTGAATAACATCACATGATATAATAAAGTCATTATAAATTCATAAGGGACATTTTAATATTTTCCTAACAGATG
>NC_056731.1:657931059-657966059 GCF_019279795.1 Protopterus annectens
AATAACTAACAATATGCATATATGTGTGGGGATATGATGCTTGATAAATAAATGAAATGCCCTGTACATTTGGGTTACTGAATGAGTTTTGTGACGAGTGTCAAATCCTGCAGTACAAGACAGTTGTCACAAAGTAGAACACAACAGGTTTTCAGTGAAATACTTCTGTCCAAAACCAAAGTCTTAAACAGGTGGTGATGACATCACTCTATTGATAATGACATTTCAGCAGTTGCACTGTGGAAACATTTTGTCAATGAATTTGCAAGCTGCAGTATTGATGAAATAAACTTAAAGATGCATCCATGAATGCTATTTAAAATAAGATTGATTAGTTTACACTACATTTATGATTAGTTACTTTATTGCATTATTTAACAAATTTAAGAATTCTGTGTACTGATTCTCTAGGATTTCAGAGATATAGCAAAATGCCATCTGAAAAAGAGGTTACATTTACGTTCATTTTACTGCAGTTAACAAAATATGATTCAAGTCGTGCATGCTTTTATGAAAGAAAGGTTTCAATGAGTAAAAGCATAGATATGGTGACAGGACGTGCCTTTATCTAGCTCCATTTAAAATTCTAACTGGAGTAGAGAAGCTCTCATTTATTGCAACATATATTATGGTAAGGCCATATAAGACTTATAGCTTTAACTACATATTTAGGAATTCAAATTTATGGAGCACAACATACAGAAAGGATATATGTGCATCGTCAAAAATAGCACTGTCATCTAAGACACTTACTCCATTCAATATATTCAGATTACAGCTGTGATATAAAATTATGTCAGACATGTTATTATTGTGTGTCTCCTCTCCCTCCATATAGTCAAGGTGATATATAGAAATTATAAGATATAAAATGAATTAAAACATATCTGGTTGTTTGGTTTACTGAAAAAAATGGTTCTAGTCATATTTATAGAATTCTTTGATATTCCATAATGCTTTATCTGTTTAAATAATTGCAGTAAGATTGGATTTAGATTAATTTTATATATTTTTATAAAATAATTCATCAGCATCATCTGGACTCGAAGTCTTATAAGCTGTATGTGATGAGATGGTGTATAACACTTCATGCAGAGTACAATCTGTATCTAGTACTTTGTACTTTAGCAGTCCTGCCTGGTATTTGAGATTGGGATTGAAACTGGTACAAAAAAAAACATTCAATGGCTGATGAAGTCATATGGACAATTCCTGATTTATAACCAATTTGCGAGCTTTGTATAAGGCCTCACAAATTTAGTGTGATTTAATAATTAGATCACTCTTTCATTTAAGAAAGAAAATTACTATTAGCAACTTCGTCAAATGTATAAAGGCAATACTTACTCATTTGGCATATCTTCACACTTTCACCTCAGTAAAAGATTGATTAGATGCTTAGAGAGAGAAAGAGAGACGTGAGGATTCTCAGGTTGCTACTAATTCATGAAATTCACAATCAATATATTCCTTCAAAAGGTCTTTATCTAGCCAGATTATATTTCCAGATCAGCTATCTTCATATTTGATCTCCTTATAGCATGATATAATGCTAATAAGAAACCTTGTAGCATTGCAGATGCAACTACCTTTCTTAAATCAAATGAGATATTATGCCTAGATGGATACTGAAGTGCGTCTTGACAATGTCTTGAATTTATCTAGCCAGATTATGTTTCAAGATAAGCTATTTTCATATTCTACCTCTTTGTAGTATGATGTCATGCTGATAGGAAACCTTGTAGTCATTGCATAGCTATGCCTATGGATATTATAGGTTCATAGGTTGGTACTGGGCTATCTTGGGTACTTGGGTATTGAAGTGTGTATTCACAATGTCTTAAATAGTGTTGTCTGCATAAGGTTATTTTACATGATATGCATTTATTCTCTAATTAGAATTTATGCTATTTGATCATTTTTAGTTTAAGTAGGTATAAAAGAGTGGTCTAACAAATGCTGTTACCTCATTAAAAAACTTTAGGTCATAACTGTACTATGTCATGGACAAATAATAGAAATCAATTCTAGTCCATGTTTAGTGTGATTAACATCTCTGACCTCAAGAATCAAGTTCTTATAGTTATTAAAAAAGGTAAAATGCAGTTATTAAATTTTTAAAAAGTTAAATGTTCTGTTTATTTGATTAATTAATACAGCTAGATTTATCAAAAATACAGCCAAAAGTCATATTCTAGTCATCTGCTAGCATAGTCATGATTTTTAAATTTTGAAAGAAATTATTTTTATATAAAAACATGTTTCACTATATTGTACACACACACACACACACACACACATATATATATATATATATATATATATATATATATATATATATATATATATATGGACCCACATCATATGATAGAAACCTCATTTGACTGAATCCCATTTGATGGAGACCATAAGACTGAAAAATCAAAATACTGAAAACTCACTTTACTGAAACCCATAATAATGAATTTCAACATACTAAATTGTACACTGGACTATATAAAACCAGACTAGGTGGGGGGCTATTCCCCCCACACCCCTAACTATATATTCTAACTCCAGGATCACACTAAAGGGCATAGTAGTGGTAGTGTGTAGAGTACTGTAAGGTAAGTGAAAGGTATATGCTCTTTTCCCCACTGTAGGGTGATCCTGGAGTTAGTATATATAGTTAGGGGGGTGTGGGGGATGTGGGAAGCATATCTCCCCACATTGAGGGGTGTGGGGGGGTGTAGTCCCCCACCTAGTCTGGTTTTATATGGTCCAGTTTACAATTTAGTATGTTGAAATTCAGTATTATGGGATTCAGTCAAGTGAGTTTTCAGTATTTTGAAATTTCAGACTTATGGTCTCAGTCAAATGAGTTTCAGTCAAATGAGGTTTCTATCATATGATGGGGATCCATATATATATATATATATATATATATATATATATATATATATATATATATATATATATATATATACTATGTTATAGTATTACTAATAGGTCTGTTTAAAATCTGATTGCAACATTCTGTTAATATGAATATTCCATCAGTGTCTTCTAGACACTGAGTTATTTCCAAAAATAAATTCCTTTCTACAAGGATGGCTACACCCTTTAGATATCCAGAGACTAGAGGCTATATACAAATATTTTAGTGAATTTGTGTCAATTGTTCATTGTTAGAGATTTTGAAGTCTATGCCATTTAATGTGAGTAAGACTGTTGAACCTTACACCTTTCTGGATATGTTTTTGAATCTCTTGGGCAATTTTCACGTTCCATTTTAACTTCAATTTTCATTTGAAATCCATTTCACAATATTATTCCTATCTTCTTGTCAGCTGGATCCTAAATGCATCTATTGCACTCAGCAATTTTACAAACAGACTAATTGAAATATAAGCTGTTTAATCAAGAGTAGATGAAACGATATGTGCACTCGGTCTGTTAGCATGTGAGTAGGGCAGAAGCATGGTCCTATATCTTTGTGACAATTTCCTACATAAATTGGCATATATATTTTTATATGCTTTTTCATGTAGACCTCTTAATATTCTATTATCCCTTCAACATTTTCCTTCTAATAAAGTTGTTGCCTTATGTACATCCAATGCGTCACTAAGAAAGCTCACATTATGTAGCATTTTACTGAGACCATTTTATAGTGATGGAAATCTAGTCTCATGTTCTTTTACATGGCTTTCCATGCACGGTAATGTTCCTTTAACTTCCACTATACTTTATTGGAGTTCACATATTGTAGAGAGTAAGGAATCTGTATCTCTTTTCAGGCAGAGCATATTAGACCTGGTATCTCTTGTGTTGAAAAGATGGAGTGTCTTGAGGACATGCAGCCATTTTGTGGCGTGTGGGAAGGTTGTATCTCCATATTGCCTTGTGTTTAGAGATTACCATCATGTAGCTTCACAGCTCTACATTTGTCATTTATCAGAAAAATGTCACTTTTACAATAAATGCAATATTCCAGATTAAATAGATTTATTTTTAAAAACTCAGCCAAATTAGTCACTTTACTTAACCTTTAGTAGAGCACACAGCCGTTCAGCCTTTCATATTCATGCCTGAGTTAACTTTGCCTTAAAATCATCTAAATTGTTTAAAGTTAGACTAAATATATTTGAAGTGATTTCTGATTTACCATAGAGCAATTTGAATGACTTTCACCCCATTTTACACTTGTTGCTGAGCAGAAATACTCCAAAACATACAATGCAGAGAAGAACAGTGCAGAGAAGTGCGATGTAGAACCTACCCGATTACACCATCAACATCTTGCTGACTTCAGCTCATATTAGTCTTGGATTTCACTAGAGTGCTGCGGTAGCATTGTCGCCTCACAGTAAGACGCTGTCTGGTTCGATTCTCAGCTAGAGCGTCTTCTGCCTGGAGACATGCATGAATGGGCATACCTTCGTTGAAGGTTGTGCATCAGGGCTGGTAACTCGGCACTTAAAAATCAACTACCAATCATTAGTGGACCGGAGTTCCGCTGTGGCGACCCCTAACCGGGAAAAGCCGAAAGACACAACAACAACAACAACTTAGTATTACAGAAGGTAACATCTGTAGGTTTCATCTGATCTGAATATTCTAAAGTCTGTGAAATATTCCTCCATAAGGGTAATATCATCTGGATGGGGGGGTGTCTCAGTTTTTGCACATAACCTTATTACTAGTAGATCTGCTTTTTTCATGTTTGATAATCATCAGCCTTCCTCAGCTGCTGTCTCATCAATTCATTTCCCCACCATCTCTGTCTGTTTGTGCCCCACTCAGCCCTGTGGGAAGAGCCTACTATTTCTTTTGGGAATTAGCCTTCCTTATCTCTCACTTGGTCAACATACGGTACACGCTTCCATGGCACCAACTACACTGTCTCAAGAACCCTGCTTGCCTTTGCATGCCTACTAAATAAGAACTGCTCTATGATACATAGCTTGCTGGGTGGGGTTGTCCCTGCCCAGTTTGCTCCCTCCCTACCTCAAGAATGAATGAGGTGAAGTCAGCCATTTATTTCTAACTTCTATTCACATCTCTTCAAGCACATGGGCTACTAATTAATGTTGGATCATTTGGGTCACAGTCAGGGCTTTATCCCT
The DNA here is from genome assembly GCF_019279795.1 of Protopterus annectens. NCBI lineage: Eukaryota > Metazoa > Chordata > Ceratodontiformes > Protopteridae > Protopterus > Protopterus annectens. Next base: position 657,936,168 of record NC_056731.1, read on the forward strand.
TTGTGCAATAGAGCTGTCCATTACTAGCATATTATTTTTAAACAATATTGGAAATTGTTTAAAAATATCAATAATAATAAAGCCTTTGTACTCCACTGTATTTTTCAGGGTCAAGACCAACACTTGGCAGATTTACTGGCTATTAAGACACCAAGCATTCAATATGGAAATGTCAGTTACCCAACTACAGAACAGGATACTTTGTCTATATTATTTTAATAACTTTGAACAATTTATGCAGTGCTCTAAAATTGGTACAAATGTTCTCAACCATTTTATTATTTGGTTATATGCTTTTCAATGACTTCAAAGTACTCAAGTCATACATAATTATATAAGACTGACCTCTCAAAACTGAAGTCTAATATTTCAAATGTTGTTCTTTTTCATTACCTGCAAAATCTCTTTGGAGCATTTTAAAGGCAATATGCTTTAAGTCAGCATACCAGGGATAAAAGGGCTAGTTTCATTCATTGTAGATTTCATTTCTGGTGGAATGACAATTTAAAGGTATTTTTTAAGAAATAAAATGATCCTAAATAACATTTATATGATTCCTATTTACGTTGGATAATTTAAGTTTAACAACAGTATGTAACACACTAAAAATGGCACTTCTGAAGTAAAAAATCACATTTTATCCTCAAATGTCTGACAGACAGGATAAGAATTGTTTATTCCACTATCTTAACATCCATCTCTTCTCCTGCTGTGTGCCCTTTAAACTCAGTAATGGCTAGATCAGTGACTTAAACACTGTATTTACACAGGGCCAGACTGATGCTGGAATACAATTCCATTATAGTCTCATTTATCTTAGTATGCTTTCTTATCAATAATTGCTAACGCAGCACAAAAAGTCCTTGCACAAGATAAAATCTACATGTTGTATGGGTTTGGTTCTGACACCTAACTAACTAGTCTACAGGTTGAAGGATTCACTACTATTTCAACTCCATAGGCTATTTAGTTCCTGTAAGGTTTAGCCCATGAGAACAGGAAGAATTATTTTGCCATTCCATTTTTTTAAGGTGGCTCTTCCAATTTAGCACAGAATTACAGGCCAATAAACCTAATACCCATAGTTAGTGCTTTAAAAGGAGTCTGCTTACTCTGTTGTCTAAAATCAAAAACTCATCTTTTTGGACTTAACTCATCATGGTCTGTTTTACAACATATATTCTAATTAGTATGATAGACTTCCCTAAGTATGTCATTCAGGCACTGGTCATGGGAATTTATTATTGCTGTTTATTCATATACATCAGGAGCCTTTGACTCCTTCCCTTACAGTAGAACTGCTGACAGCATAAAGCATTGTAAACCACATCCTTTCCTGATTAGATGGATATCACACTGGTTATTAGGGAGGAAGCAAATAGGTGACTTGCTCAGTCATTCTTTCAAATTAGCAAAACTGTCCACATGATATGTGTTAGCCCCAGTTCTATTTAATTTCTTGTCTACTTCTTTTCCTAGACATACTAAATACTGCTTATCAAAATATGCTGATGACTGCAGAATCAGCACCTCTTATACCATAGATAAAGCTACAGATAACATAAATTATTACTTAGATGAGATTACTGAATGGGGAAGAAATATGGCCTTATAATACAACTAGGCCTCTAAAACCAAAATCAGTAATGAAAAGGTAAATAAATCACTAGATCTTTTATTGAGGACCATCATTCCTAGGGATTCTAGTATCCAATATAACTTACATGAAATTATAACATGGCTTATATTATTATTATTCAATTCTATTTTTATTTGCACGCAAGCAAACACGTATCTCTCAGAAACTGTACAGAAGAAATTTATAAAAACAATAATATCACTTAAATGAGAACCTCCTAACAAGGGCGGTGCAACAAACCTATACTGCATTAAGTACAGATCTCCTGAGGGAAAGTGCTTTGGCATTCAACTATACACCAGCTGTAAGTCACACAGCCTCATTAATAAAAAAAATAAGTGATCAATTTAAATATTACATAAGACAATGGAAATATACCAAGGGCATCCATGGATGTGAAAATTTTAATTATTATGAAAGACTAAAATATCTGAACTTGTACAATGTCTCTTACAGATATCTAAGAGGAGATCTTATTCAGGTATATAGGGCATTTAGAAACAGCTACCTCTGGGAATGTTTGAGGTTATCAAAAAGTACTAGAGAGTCATCAGACAACCTATATAGAAGATTCTATAGGAATGAGAAGTGTATTAATTGGTTCTCTGACAGAGTAGCTGATGCATGGAATATTCTACCAAATTGCATTAAAACAAGTATTAGTTTAGATATTTTAAGTACAGCCTGGACACTTATAGGAACAAGTATTTTGGTATATTGGCAATCTAGAAGGGCATTTATGCCCGTGCTTCAAATATTTGTATGTATGTATGTCTGTATGTATGTATGTATGTAATTAGGACTTGATATATGCAAGTCGATTCTTCTGTCCATTTAGTCTCTGTCTTTCAGAACTGAAATGGGTCCTGACATTTAAAATGGTTACTTTTTTTAATGTGCATTGCTGTTTCTCATTCACTTCAGTGGAGTGTGACCATTGCTCAATTTATCTACTGAAAAGCGCTTTTTATGTGAGCTACATAGATTTCTTTGAGTGGGTTGTCTTACTGCTGGCTGTCTACTGTCATTCAGAGGCTGTGTTTATTTATTTATTTAATTTTGTCTTGCAGTCTTATGGGAATGGTGTAGTAGTGCATTGAAGGTTATGTAAAATTAGCTGGAAGTATAATTTAGCATTCTGTTTTAGTTTAATTTGAATTTTACTTAGGTTACATTTTTAAATTTTCGATCCATTTTGTTGGTAGCACTATTTTAAAAGTTGTGTGGTTATGGTTTGTGTTTTGCTTTATTTCTTAGTAGATTAGTTTGATATTTTTTCATTCTAATTATGAATTTCATTTCCAGGTATTTGAGCTCCCTCAAGCCTCCCCCAATCAGACATAAGCTTGGTCCTTCTTGTTCCCAGCATGAGGACAAGACCAAGATCTTCATAGTGGCCATTTTCAGGCAGCCATAAGGGTATTTGTGCCTTCACCAGTATTCTGGCATTATTATTGTTTGTCCTTAACCTTTCCTCAGGGCTGAAGGTATGTGACCCATGTCACAGCTGGCACATCAATGCCTTACCCAAGTCAGAGCACATTTCTGTACATATGAACACACCTTGACGAGTTACATGAACACCCTAGATTCACTTCATAGTTTGCTGACCATACTCTGAGATGATCACAGATTGTCAGGACCCAGGCCACATCTACCAGCAGGTTCAGATCCATATTCACTCTGCCAGTTTTAAAAAAACACCTGAGCAACTAAGTAAACTCAGGTCATCTGGGCTATAGTCATGGCTTTATTCCTATATGGCAACAGAGCTGGTATGTGAGTATTTGTTTTTGTGACTGCACTATATGTATATGTGTGCTTTCATTTTTTTTAAATGAATGGGTCTGAGTTACAGTAATTGATTGAATGAGCTAACTGATGTTCTGTAAATATTTGATGATGCACAAAGAAAGGTATTGATAGAACAGTTTATGATACATGCAAATGCATACAAATAAAGATACGTACAGTTTGTACCACATAAAACACATTTTTCTCAGTAGCTATAAATAGATAAATGGATAGATAGACTGATAGAGAGATAAACAGATATAAATAGATAAACACGCACACACGTGTGTGTGTGTGTGTCTGTGTGTGTGTGTGTGTGTGTGTGTGTGTGTGTGTGTGTATATATATATATATATATATATATATATATATATATATATATATATATATATATATATATATATATATGTTAGTATAATCTGGTGGCACTCATTGTCTGGAAGAGTACATCTCACCCAAAATTATACACAAAGCTGTGTTAATAATGTCTATAACAATGTTATAAAGAATTAATTGCAAACATAATGATATTTCTTTAAATGAGTAGTATTTTTCTTAAGTTGTACTTGTTTCTTTAAGAACAGAAAGATACCTTGCTGTATCAGTGAGGGTAGGTTTATTTAATAAACTAGTGGATGTAGGTTCCCCATATGAATTCTTAATTATAATGTGTCAAGGAACCAAACTACACACAAAAAAAGTAAAGGAACATAAATACTAGAAATAACATAAGGATGCAGTCTCAAAATGCAAGTGTTTTTTTCACAGGACTCACCGACCCTATATATGCCATCTCCATGCTTACACAAACATAAAGAAGGGAGAAATCTTCCAAACCAAGTCACAACCAGTGTGGTTTCTAATTGTGCACTGGCTCTGTCTTCCTTTGTAAAACATTGACTGTCGGTCTTTTCCTTTGTGTCCTGTCAGTTGGGTTCTTGACAAGTAAACTATTTGACCAGCTGTAGTTATAGCAGTACATGTAATAAAGAGGGCTGAAAGAAACCCAACCAGAGAGCATTTGCCCTTCATGAAACTGGACTCGATGTCCAGAAAAAGAGCTCTGGAAATAAGAATCAACCACACTTAAAGAAGATGAGGAAGGAGAAATTGGAAACTGGTTCTGGTAGAGAAATCCAGAAAGTACTACCAACAAAGACTGTTTTGTACCAGTATAAGACTTTGCTGTGATTCTGTTTAAACCACAAGACCTAGTTTTGCTTGGAATAATCTGCATATAATTTTGGGTCTATATCAGAAGCACAAAAACATTAAACCATGAACGGTCACATGACCGAAAATGCAGGGAATCGAAAGTGTGATTGTGGGGTCGTGTTACAGTGAGGAGTGGGATATTTGCCCTTTCCTCACTGTAGTGCAACCTCGGAGTTAGAATATATAGTTAGCGGGGGGGGGGACACAGCCCCCCACAATAGCAAGTTCGATTAGCAGCATTTTCGCTAATGTGAACGTTCGCGGTTTAGTGGTTTCGTGCTTAGAATATAGACCCATAATTTCATATGTATAGAATAAACTGCATTGTTTTAGCAAGACTGGTGGTGTCAACTACTTTAATCTTCCAAAATACCCATAGACACAGATGCTTCCACACACACACACACACACACACACACACACACACACACACACACACACACACACAAAGACAATCCCACAAAAGTAACCCTTTGAACCCAAATCACTGCATAATTAAAAATCAACAAAAATACATAATTTTTGAATGGGTCACCTCCTTGTGCACCCCCACGAACTGTAATCACATAAGTCAACATCTCTAAATACACACATACATTTCAAAAAATCACAACAAACATACAAACATACACACACACAAACACGCTTGCATACACACACACAGACACATGTACATGTAAATACACACTCACATGCAATTGCAAACACCACACATGCCCCCCCCCCCCACACACACACACACACACACGCACACACACACACACACACACACACACACACACACACACGCACACACACACACACACACACACACACACACACACACACACACACACACACACACACCTTCAGTCGGCCCGAATACCAGAGGCTTAGTATTTCTGAGTCAGTTTCTGTCACTTCAGGACTGACGTCAGGTTGTCAGTAGTATAAAGTAAGGCAGCCAATGCCATTACATCAGTTTTTTTTGTCCTAACTGTCAGGAACTCCCAAGTGGGAGCCAGGATAGGTGGAAGTACCACACCAGTAGAAAGTAAATACCAAAAAAGTTCCTTGTATGGAGACTATGAGAGAAGAAAAAGGGGGCTGGAGGGAGGGAAACCTGGACTACAACAGTGAATACACTCGAACATCTACATTTATGGTAAGTGTACACAACTGTACTATGTTCTTCATGTTTCACTGTTGCAGTCATCACATTTGGGTTGATCCCTAAAGTTGAGGAAAAGGGTGAAGGCAGTCAAGAAGACTAGGGGCTGGCTAGGATGACCTGCAAGACTGCAGTGGCAAAGCCTACCCTGGATTTGCGAAGATAGACAGGTGGTAATGCTTGGTGAAGGTCTGAGCAGATGTCCATGTGGCAGCCTCCAGGATGTCCTTGGAGGGGACTCTGCTGAGGAAAGCTGCAGAGGTGGAGGCTGCTCTGGTAGAGTGAATCCTGACCCCCTTAGGGGGTAGATTCCTGTGTTGCTTGTAACAGAAATCGATGTAGTGTGCAATCCATTTGGAAATGGTTTGTTTTGATATGGTTTTGGCCTCTGCCCCTGCAGCAAAGCTGACTAGCAATTGATCAGTTTTTCTGAAAGATTTAGTCCTGTCTAGATAGAATCTGAGCTGTCTGTGCACACCTAGAGAGTGCAGTATCCTTTCCCCCTTGTTTTGTGGGTTAGGGAAAAAGGTGGGCAAATTAATGGATTGGTTGAGAGCTACACTGGACACCACTGTGGGCATGAAGGATTGGTTAGTCCTTAGGGACACCCTGTCAGCATGGAAGATGATGAAGGGCTCAACAGCCATGAGTGCTTGTAGCTTGGATACTCTTCTGGATGAAGTGATGGCCAGAAGCAAGGCTGTCTTCCAAGAGAGAAACTTTAACTCTGCTGAAGATGCTGGTTCAAGGGGGGCAGGGTGAGATTTTCCAACACAAAGTTTAGGTCCCAAGGTAGGTGCTCTTCTGGGTGGCCTCAAGTTGCTAGCCCCTCTTAGGAACTGTTTAATGAGAGGGTGTGAGAAAAGTGGGTGCTCAGTGTTGAAATGAGCAGAGATAGCAGAGGCATGAATTTTAATAGAGGAAAAGGAGAGACCACTGTGTAGCAGGTCAGCTAGGTAATCCAGGATGAGAGGTAGGAGGGCTGTGCCATATCGTCTCTCTTAGCCTGAATCCAGGTGCAGAACTTTTTCCATTTGTCAACATAAGACTTCCTAGTGTTAGTGCATCTAGCCTCACATATAACATCTAGAACCTGTTTACTGAGATTGGCAGATTGATCAGTGGTCAGAGAATAAGCCAGGCTGCCAAACTGAGGATCTGCAATTGGGGATGCATGAATTCTCCTTCCCTCTGTGTCAGGAGGGTTGGAGTCTGAGGGAGATGCCATGGCGGCAGTGAGGACAGGGTGCACAGCAGTGGGTACCAGTGCTGGTGAGGACAGTCAGGAGCAATCAGAATTGTCCTTGGTTTTTCCACCCTTAACTTGAGCAGTACCCTGGTAATGAGAGGTAGTGGGGGAAATGCATAGACCAAGAGGTTGACACAGGGGAAGGATAGGCATCCACTTTCCAGGCCCTGCAGTGAGGCTCCCTGAGCTGATGGTTGGAGTGGGAAGCAAAGAGGTCAACCTTCAGAGTGCCTCATTTCTGAGTTATTAGGGTGAAGGTTCTTTGGTCTAGCTGCCACTTGTGTGGGTCCAGAACATGTCTGCTTAAGTTGTCTGCCAAAGAGTTTAGGGAGTTTGGCAGGAATTGTGCTAAGAGGTGTTGTTGCATGGCCGAGGCTGTGTGCCAAAGGGTGATCACAAGCCTGCAAAGAGGGTAGAAGTGAATCCCTCCCTGCTTGTTGATATACCACATCACAGTGGTGTTGTCTGTTTTGATCAGGAGAACCCTTGGGGAGAGAAGGGGCCTGAAAGCTGTCAATGCATGCTGGACAGCTAACATCTCTTTTTGGTTGATGTGCAGATGTATTTGCTGTGGGCTCCATTGGCCCTGTATGCATCTGCCATCTGGGTGTGCACTCCAGGCATAGTCTGATGCATCTGTGGTGAGGGTCTGGGCAGAGTGGGGTTGTGAGAAAGGTAGTCCCTTGTTGTGGTAGCATGCTGCTGCCCACTAAAGAAAATCTTTCCTTAGGCAAGGTATCATTGGTATAAGAGTTTCCAGGTCTTGAGCGTGTTGACACCAAAGGCGTTTTAGGTACCATTGAAGTTTCCTCATATGCAGTCTAGCATATGGAATTAGTAGACTGCAAGATGCCATGAACCCCAGAGCTTGCAGGATTTTCCTTGCGGATAACTGGGGTCTGGTGACTAGTTGACAGAAAGAGGCTGTCAGGTATGTTTGCTTTTCTGGTGTAAGGAATGCTATCTGGGATGCTGTGTCCAGGCTTGCTCCCAGGAAAATAATCCTTTGTGTGGGTACTAGTTTGGATTTCTTTTCATTGATAGTGTACCCTAGGGAAGTCAGTAAGGACTTTACAAAGGCCAGGTGCTTGAGCAGCTTTTCCTGACTGTCTGCCTGAATTAGGGAATCATCTAAGTATAGGTAAATTTGTATATTTCCTTGTCTGCAAAAAGCAATGGGGGGAGCCAGACATTTTGTGAAAACTCTTGGAGCAGTAGATAAGCCAAAGGGAAGTGCAGAGAAGTGAAAGTGCAGAGATCCTGCCCTGAAATGTAGGTATTTCCTGCATGATTCCCTGATTGGGATGTGGAGGTAGGCCTCTTTTAGCTCTAGGGTGGCTAGCCAAGCATTCTTGGAGAGCATAGGTAGTAGTTGCTGGAGAGTGAGCATTTTGAATTTTGGTATCACCAAGAAGGTGTTTAGAATGGATAGATCGAGGATGGGGCACCAGGTGCCCTCTTTTCTGCGTACCAGGAAGAGCCTGGGTAGAACCCTTGGCCTATCTATTCTGCAGGAACATGCTCTATTGCCCTCTTAGAGAGCAGGGAAAGGACTTGCTTTTTGGCCTCTACCCACTTGGTTTGGAGGAAGGTCTGGGAACCCTTTTGGGGTTGGGAGAGTGTGGAAAGAAAATTTGTATCCCTGGGATACTATGTTAAGGAACCAGCAGTCGATGGTAATGGTGGCCTAGGTGTTTGTGTAGAAGGAGAGTTTTCCTCCTAGGGGCAAGTGCAGGTGGGCAGAGAGAGGGGTGGAAATGGAGAGTCATTGTGAGTTCTTACCATGAGGGAGTGGCTTTGCACTCCCATGTTTTGAAGTGGAGGAACTCCATTGTTTTGATCTCTTTATTCCTTGTGGCTGTTGCCTGGGGGGGGGTCTGCTTCCCCGAGGTCTTGGCTGAACTGACCTGGAGGGGGCAGAAAAAGACCAGTGCTTGGAGGGGCAATGCCTACTGAACCTGGGTGGCTGGACCTGTAGGAAATCCTTAACTGTCTTCATCGATTTAGCTTTTTATTCCATCTTTTTTAACACCTCCTCTGCCTTGGTGCCAAATAAGTTGTCTTTGTGCAAGGGTGCATCCAATAATTTAGATTTGACATGGTCTGGCAATGGCTATTCCTTAAGCCAAGCATGGCTTCTAAGGGCAGAACCGGTGACTGCTGCCCTGCAAGAAGCTTCTAGGGCATCAAAACCTCAGTGTAAAGTGTGCTTAGTTACTTGAATTGCAGAGTGCATTGACTCTTGTAACTCCTTATTTTCTGCACAAGCAAGAAAGGAAGATATTTTTGTTTGAGGAGTTCCATGGTATGTTGCTGAACTTTTAGCACATGGAACTAACAGTTTAGTGTTCTGATACTGATTCTGCAAGAGAGCAGAAGTGTATACTTTTTTATTCCATCTGTCTAGTGCTCGGGAATCCCTATCTGAAGGGGTGAGATTCTTAGCAGAAGTTGCTTTAATTCCTTTAGGCCCTTGAGAAATAACCTCAGGGTCAGCAGTAGGATTTTTGAAAAGAAATTTGTGAGCGTCAGGGACTCTGTAGTACCTGTCATGATTCCTGGGAGCAGGAGGGAGGGTGTCAGGAGTCAAACTAGATTCCATGAAAACATACATCATCCACAACATAAAGGACAGGAGGATTGGCCAAGGGTCTGTGCTGTGGAAGATCTAAGAATTCCCTCCGTCTCTTTTTAGACTGAGGGTAGTCCTTACATTCCTATTGGAAATGTCACCTTGAAGTATGAAGGGTTTTCCCAAAGGAAAAAAATCTTCGGGTGGAGAGACTGAAGGAATGGATTCCTTTGCATCAGAATCTTCATAGGCAGAGATGGGTTGCATGTCTTCATATTCAGATGCATCAGAGTCATCAGACTCCTGTTCAGATAAAACTACTGGGGACAAATCTCTTTTTATTTTGGAAGGGGTAGCTTGACTTCCCCTGATCAGCATTATAAGGTCTTTTGCCATTTTAAGCATTTGAGACTTGGGCAAGGAAGCAGGTGCCTGAGATTGGATTGTCAGTTTCTTGGCCGTGGTTCATACCATGGGCCTTAGAAACTTGGTAATTTTCAAAAGAATGGTAGATGCAAAAGAAGTCATCGGTTTGTGTCGAGGATCGGTAGTGGGAAGTACTTCCCTGCTCAGTGGCTCTAGACTCATCCAAGGTAGAGACAACTGCAGGATCCTTAGTTGAAGAAGAGTTTTGTGGCATACCAGACTCTGGAAAGGTCTTGGTAGTGACCTGCAAATCCACAGAAGAGAGCATCAGGGGCTGAATAAGTGCCTCACTGAGGACCGGAGAACTGACAACTAGCTTAACGGAAGCGTCGTTGGAAGGTTTGGACCTGTGCAGTCTGTCTGTCTTTATCCTTACAGTTTTTTGGAAGATCTGCTGTCGGATGGCTTACTGAAGCCATATCGGAATTTGAGGACTGTGAGTGGAAATATCTAACTACAATAAGGGCCCGATGACGTATAGTTCTGGCGTTGAACAAAGCACAAAAGTGACAGTGAGGGACGTCGTAGTCTGGGCCTAAGCAAGTGATGCAGTAAGAATGAAAGTCTCGGTGTGGTATTTGCTTTCCACAGGCAAAACAATTGTCAACTTTTTCTGACATTGGTTAGTTAGAGCAAGAAAAAAGGATTCCCCAATGGGGTACTTAGCTTTAGAAGACTTCAACTTCAATTCAGAAGACAAAACTCAGGTAGCGACCGACCGGCACTCATGCAAACTGCTTCTGCTTCGGGCTCCTCAACAAGAAAGACTGGTGTAATGGTGTTGGCTGTCATACTTTATACTACTAAAGTGACAGCAACCAATGCAGAAATACTAACCCTCTGGTATCTGGCCCGGCCGAGGGCTACCCTGGCAGGGATAACCCAAATGTGATGATTGTAACAGTGAAACACGAAGAACATCAGCCATTATGGTTCTAAGTCCCTCAGTTTCCTTTCTCAGTTTAGACATCTAGCAGGAGTTATCCTTACACTGCTAGTTTCTTAAGAAAGGTAACTGCCACCTATAAACTGCAGAATCACCTTTTCATCCAACCAGTTCATAAAAAGCCACTCTTATCCAATTCCAGACCCATTTATAAAGTTACTGTATGTTGCCAAATGTTCTGCAAACCCAGAAAAGATACTGTATGCTGCCTAATCCACTCCAAACCCAGATCTATTTGCAAATATACTATCTGTTGTGCAATCTAGTGCAAATCCAGACCCTTTTGTAAAGGTAGAGTATGTTGAGTAATCCACTATGTTAACTATGCTTGTACAGGATAATGTTGCAGGCCAAATCACACCTGTCTTCTATCTGAAAATAAAATCCAGTGCATTTTTTAAAGAAATAGAGAAAACGTTTAATCATCATCAGTGCCAGCACCTTACTAGACCCTCAAAGTGTGGATCTCTCTTTTTGCATACTTGTTATCAGTATTTACCAACTGCACGTACAAATCCATCTTCTGCTTAACTGTTAATTTCAAAACAGGGCTGAACTTAAACTGGTATTGTAAGTAGCTGACTGTTTTGTTTCATGTTGAAAATATTAGTAATACTGAAACCAGAGGTGCAGCTGGCTCAACCAGTGCCCTGGGCCAGTACCTGATCTAGCACCTCACCCCCTTACTCAAACAGATTAGCACAAAAAAAATAATAATAATAATAAAAATTAAAAAAAAAAACACAGCTCCAATAGACTGCTCATGATAGTCTGAAGCACACACCCGCCCACACCCATGCCCCTTCCTACACTGCCACAGCTCTTCATTGGAAGAGCCAAAAGAAAATGTAATCTCCTATAGACTGCTCACTAAAGCACATGCCCCATCCCAATCACACAACCCTCCTTGCCACAGCTCTTTATTGGAAGAACCAAAAAAGGGCTGTTCCGAACATGAAACACGCATCCCCTCCAAGGCACATACTCCCTTCCTGCCACAGCTTTTCATTAGAAGATCCAAACAAAAAAAAGCAGCTTCAGTAGACTGCTTACAGCAGTCTGAAGCACATACCCCTCCCAGTCACACACTTCCCTGCCACAGCTTATCATTGGAAGAGCCAATAAAAGAATAAAAAGGTTGCTGCAATAGGCTGCTCATGGCAGTCTGGAGCACACACACCCTCCTTGCCACAGCTCTTCATTAAAGAGTGGGAAAAAAAAATAAGTTTACAAGTTGCATTTTTGAATGCCAGTACAGAAAGAAGAATACAGAAACAGCATTTCAGGATTGTACCTTCTAACACCTTGTGCCCAGGCCACATGCCCCACTTGCAGCACTCTTGCTACCCTACTGACTGAAACTAGTCTTGCGGTTGAGTAACAGATGACATCTGTTAGATTAGCCCAAACAGCTAAGTTTTATGCCTCAGTAAAATTCAGCAATGGGTGTTTCAGAAAAGAAATCATTTTCAGAAAAATGAAAAATAATGCAACAAGTGCTCAGAAGCAGACGTGTTTCTTTCTGAGGTAACTTGATTACTGAAAATGTTTTGTGATTTCAAAGGATGGAAAAGTCTGTTTTAAAACAAGGTTTAGGTTAAGGTGATACTAATAAAGAAATGTTCACTTTTTTCACAATTGACAGACTTAAAATAATGAATTTTACTTATTACACAGAACATACAATAATTGTAATCAGCTATCGGGCACATTGACAGTGCCTTGTGATGGTTTCCTTTACTGACTGCTTTTCACAGTGTGGGGATTTTTATCCATAGACACTTACATGGTTGTAATTTATCGTCCACATTAAGTAAACCAGTGAATTGATCAGTTGAATAGAAGATACATAAACTGAGCCATAGCAATAACAAGGCCATAGTAGTCTATGTTTTAGCCTTCAATGCCAGTCTTGTTGAACTAAGTAGCAGTAACTGGCTAAAAGACATTTTAAGGAGAAAAGTGATTTTTGAGATTCGCTCTTCTGGTTTTCGGTCTTTTTTTTCCACTTTTCAGCACTCAGCATTTTGACTGCCAATATTTCAATAGGGAGACAGTAGCTACAGTTATGTGTGTGTGTGTGTGTGTGTGTGTGTGTGTGTGTGTGTGTGTGTGTGTGTGTGTGTGTGTGTGTGTGTGTGTGTGTGTGTGCGCCTGTGTGCGTGTACGCTTATGTGTTAGAGAATAAATAGGTGTCAACAAACTATACTCAGTTGAAATTGAAGCAGTAACTGGAAGAAATCCTATTGAAGTCACAGAATCTAAATGCTACATAAATAATTAAACAGAAATTGCATCACATGGGATGTTGAAACTGTATTATATATGGGCTTGCAACATCGAGCATTTGAAACCTACTATTGTACGTCTTTTGGTCTAATCAGACTCTAGGCTGACATAGCAGGTGAGGTTAGTGGAGAAATAAACTGAAACCAGCTATGAAACAAGTTGTGAAACCATTTGATTATGTGATCAAAGACACTACAGAGAAAATAGCCACTAAGGTACAGAAAGCTTTTGTTTACCTTTGTGGTACACTGGTTAAAGTGGAATTAATTCAGCAATCTGTGACTTGATTTTTTTAATTAAATCAGTGTATCTGTTCTTTAGGAATATTGCAGTGCTTTTCAGTAAGAATGGTATGACCAGAGTCAGGCTACCAATTCTGTCCATTTTGCAGAATGAAGAGAGAGTGTACCTATCCAGGCAGTGTAGTTTATGAGGAGTGAGACTGTAAAAGAGAAAGGATCCAAGGTGGTTAGTGATAATTACTGGTTTACCCTCACAATGCACCTTAATTGATGAAAATTGGTACAGGTTATTTTCTTTGACCCATATCTCACTGTGAAATGTATAGAGATAAGGCCACCTCAAGTACTAAATTCAGTGGTTGTCAGTTACTTCTGTATATCACTTTCATTTCTACCATATTCATTTATGAACATCTTTTCTCAGGCTAAAGCATGGTTTTGCCTTATTATCTAATCAACCTTACCCCACAAATATAAATGAATTATTCAAAGTTTGTTAGCCAGTCATATGTTTTCAAAGATGTAAAATTCAGTTCAATAGCCCTACATATTCTGTTCGTATTAATCCTCAAAGATGTAAAATTCAGTTCAATAGCCCTACATATTCTGTTCGTATTAATCCCAGCACTGTTTGACATTCAACTACTCACAAACGAGCATTACTCCATGTGTTATCATGTTTTGCTCTTTACATATTGTGATTTAATTTGATTAGACCTGACTTCTAGCTGCCTCTGAGAAACAGCTGATTGATTTATTGCAGCATGGTCCTGCTTACAACTATTTGTTTTATTTAACACTGTGCTTTGGAGCAGTGAAGTATAAATACTGATGATGAATGCTGTATAACAAGATGTACCTATTTTTTTTTTTTTATAAATCTCTCTGCATTCAACTGTGACAGATTCAGCTCTGTGTATATTTCTGTCTTATCCTACCAGGTATAGGCTTACAGTTATTTATATTCCTGGATTTTCTGTTCTCTTGTTATTTAACAACTTTAATACTTCATCTGCTTCTTGCAACATGTCGATATGAAACACATCCTGGCATGCATCCTTCCCCATATCTCTTACAACACTCACCTTTTTTCATTCCTACAATCTGCCTATAATTCTGATGATTTTCCTTCCTCGGGCCATTTTATCATCTTGTAAATCATATGAAATTATTTCCTATGTTGCTTAAACGTCTAGTGAAGTAATTTTAATGAAGCTTGAGTTATCCAAATCATATTTCCTTTCTCAGACCATCAAGTTATTATCGGTCATATTTCTGTACATAAAACATTTGCAGTAAATGGAGTATCCTGATTACTCAAAAAATGGCTATTGCCTTCTAGTTCTGTACTGTTATAGTGTGAGACCCACCCTTAATATTGCTTAGAGAGGTGCTCAACTGCACATAGGGGGTGGTAAACACTGTTAAGCACCTCCTACTAGCTTTGAACACTGAGTATGCACTAAAAACAGACAGCACTGATAACAAAACAGCAGCAACAGCAGCTGAACATAAAATAGGTTTGTTTCAATGCCAGTTTCTGCCTGCTGTCTGCTAAAGCACACACAGCTTTTTGATAACAATCACTTCCCTTGTAAAGGGAAGATGCAAGGATGTCAACCACTCCCCAACCGCATTGCTGGCTTTCAAAGCCAGCACAACATATCACGATTTTTGGGAGGCGGGGGTTCTTTTTTAAATCTGCTTTTGGATTAATTTGCAGTACATGGAGCAGATAAATCTCTATGTACTACAAAGAATTATGATTGGATCTCCAGTTGTAACAAAGTATTATGCATTCTCAAAATGGGTCAGTAATTGTTGGAAACTAAAAGGATGAGCACCAATTTGCAAATACTTTTTATTGTTGAGCACGTTCATCCTTACCTATTTTGGATGAATTGGTGGTAACAACAGGTATTCTAACACGATGGTAATAACTTTTACAAATGATACAAATGATTTACTGAGAGTAGTGAACGATAACTGGATAATAGTAACTTCAGAGAATGAATTTAGAGTTTTTAAATGGAACAAAAAACATTAAAGTATTTTTAAAAGGAAATAAAGCATAGGGAAGAATGAACATGATCAGAGGAAAAGATGCATGTACAGATGTAGTATGTGCCTACAGTACCATATATTATAAATGTTGAGGTATTTTATGTACAGAATGCAAATTATAGGGACGAAATTACAGCCCATTTTAACTGTAATAAAGTAGGGGCGGTTTATCTGCCTATAGGCCAGATAAGTTTCTTATATTATGTGGGAAAACAAATAAGGACTTTAAGAAAATGGATATATGAGCACCATTATGATATTAAAAGAAAAGATGGTAAGAGTGCTCAGGTAAAGCATAGTAAAACCTGTACAGAATTTATTGGTTTTAAATTTATGGTCCATGAGAAAATTAAATGGGATCCAAGGGGTGGAGCATGGGAAAATTTAACTGAAGAAAAAGAACTAAGATGGCAGCTTAGGTTGAATGCTCCTAATTTCCCAGGATTAAATGATGTAGTCTCTATTAAAAGTGTGTTTCAAAGGATTTGTAATAGGTTGTGAATGGAATATATGACCATATTGAAGTTTGAGAAGTGATTGGTGAATTGTGATTGATTCTGATTCAAATTATGAATTTTAATTGGTTAATGGTTAATGGGGGGATATTTGAATGTACAATGTTGTTTATTATATTTTTAAGTTCTGAAGAAGTCTGATAAGGATGAAAGTACTCAACGATAAAAAGTATTTGTGAGTTGATGGTCATCTTGTTGGTTTCCAACAACAATTACTGGTTTGATTTTGAACACAAACTTTTCAAAATGGATGCCAAGACTGAATTTATTGGCATCCATCTCTTAAACATATAATATACTCATTACGATTTTCAACCAGTCATAATCCTCTACATAGTACATGAAGCACTGACATTCTGAGATCAGAACAAAATACACTTGTTAAGTACATGAGATCCAACCACAACAGCACTTAGGGGGTGCTTAACAAAAGTTTGCGAGACATGCCTCAGTGCTGTTACAATTATGTCTTGTGTTAGGGACAGTGCTGGCTAGCAAAGAATAATGACAGAAGGTAAAGCAGCCTTTAAAAGCTGTTAAAACTTCACTCTGACATACTTATAAACAAAAAGTGTGGAAGAATAAAATGACAAACAGCTTTTTAAAGCTGTTTTACATTCTGCCAAATGGACACTTCATTTTTTCCTGCTGCATATATCAACTGTCCCTGATTTTGCCTCATGTTTTTGTCCTGTCCCTAGTAAATCATTAATATTCTGCTAATAAATGCCAATGCAACTCTGTTGTTCTCTTAATGTTTTAAGAGAATTAGAGTAGTATATAAAAACTGTCCTTAATTTTGATCCTTTGTCCCTCCATCATTTTTGCATTTGCCTAGAATTCTTAAAGTGTATTGGTCACTTTCAGGAGCATCTTTGGTTTACAACTCAATTAATTTCCCATTATATTTCTCATCTTATAGATAAAAGTGATTTTGCAAAAAAAAATGAAGTTAATAGTGTGTTGTTTGATTTTTCAGTTTCAGTGTTAACTCATTTTTTATAACCCTATCCAAAAATGATGTAGTGGTAGATATTGGTCAGTGGTTTACATATGAGTGCAAAGTACTGTAGGTAAGCAGAAACAACTTATCTATTTACAGGTGGGGTGATTCCTTGTATTGTGGTTTGACTACTGCATAATCACTGTTAGTTTTCAATGGAAGATGTTCTTGCAAGAAAGGTTAATGATTTGACTTTCTAGTAAGTATGAAACTACTACCAATGCACTGAACATGAAAATTTAGTGGCGTATACATTAATTTAATTTAAGAAGTGAGACATTGTGGGTTTGGTCTTTAATGTCATGATAGCATTTTCATGTCTATGAAAAAATCCAGGGAACCATCCTTATGAACAAAATAAAATGCAAAAACAATACTACATAATTTAGGATTGTATATTGTAAGAAGGTTACATCTAACTTTAAATCACTGCCCAGTACCTACCATGACATCACTCTGAGAGTGGGGTTATAGAAAACAATGATTAAACAGTGAAACAAAAAAGAACAACTAAATAAAACATACTATTAACTTCACTTTTACAAATTCACTTGCCACTATAAGATGATGAATATAACAGGAAATGAATGCAGTTGTGAAACAAAGACGCTTCCAAGAGTGATCAAAACACAGTAAGCAAAATAGATGGTATATATACTGTCTGTTTGACAGTACTAAGTGCTTCACCATTAGAACAAAACAAAAAGTAACCTTCACTTTTTCTTTTTCCTGTGACTGGTAGCACATGGGGCAGATAAAGTTCTATACCTTACAAAGAATTATGATTGAGTCTCTGATCATAACCTTTGTTTTCTGTTCTTGACATAGATGCCAACATTCACCTTGATGTAAGCTTTTTTGCATCTATGTCTTAAGCTTATAGTAACTGGAGTATGATCTGAGACCCAGTCCTAATCACCTAGGTTATATTTATATGGCCGATTTTACTGTTACTTGTGCAACCAGATAAAAAAAGCAAATGAATTACAGTGATATGAGGGTTTAGCCACAAAAAATATTTGCTGAGGTGGTGGTGGTTTATACTTAATTACCAGGGTAAAACACTTGTTGTTATATTCTATTTTTTCTAATTTTTGCAAAAGAAAATGTTGTAATGGAGCCAGTATGCAGTTCTAATGTGGTTTGTTTTTATGGTCTTGGTTCTTTCATGGTATATCACAGGTGGTCTCCTGTTACAAACTCAATACTCATTAGGAATCAAATGTAACAGAGAAATGTCCAATGGTGATGTTATAAAAAAGTCCTGGTATATTCTGTCAAGTGCCTCTGCATGAGTGCAAAATCCTCCTGCACCACCACAATGTGGCAGGAGTTGACCCTAGTAGCCTCATTTACTAAATATACTAACCTTTGAGGTCACATAACCTCGGAGAAAGAGAACATTTTCAGTTTATCAGTAAACTAAGTGTTCCCCGTATTTTGCAGTGTAACCTCAGAGAAATCATATTTAGTAAGGAAGTCTGAGGTACAAAAAAACATACAGTGGGTGTAGGGGGGAAAAGGTCCTTGTAAATGCAACTCTTTTCATTGTATTTTTTAAAAATTGTTTAACATTTTGTAGATCATAGGTATTCAGTATGTTTTTTGTAGAACCTCACAGCTATTTATATTGCAACATGTAGCAGACAAATGTTAAGTTTCAAATGGCAATACATATTTTCTTAATGTATTGCAAAACTTGGTAAGTTCTTGCATTAATATAAGCATCTTCTTATATTACAGTTTGCAGACTCTTCCTAATACATTGAGCACTGATTTTTAGTTATAGTCCAGT
The DNA here is from genome assembly GCF_019279795.1 of Protopterus annectens. NCBI lineage: Eukaryota > Metazoa > Chordata > Ceratodontiformes > Protopteridae > Protopterus > Protopterus annectens. The sequence goes on from NC_056731.1 coordinate 657,955,067, forward strand.
AAGCTGATCTGAAACTTTGGGCTGAATTCAAAGCCTTTTGGCCTGGAGTAACACTTCCACCTGAGTGTGTAACTCCATACTCAACTGCAGAACACAGGACTCTTTCATACCCCATTCAGCATATGCTAATGGGGACTGGTCAATCCCTATGCCCAATTCCAAAAAGGGAATTGTGCTTACGATATTAAACTAAATTGGCATTGTACATTTGCAAAACTTACCAACGTACTTGGCAGAATCAGTGATGAAGCCTGTTGATATAGATGGGCTTCTTCACATGGTGAAATCACTATCTGTATGTGGAAGTAGGTATTGCAGACAGAGCTGAGGATGAAGTTGGACTGCCTGCAATACCTAGTTCTACAGACAGGTTATCTATGGTGCAGGTATCAAGAGTCATGGGAGGACCCAGCACATGGACAGTGTGAGTCATACCCCAAACTTCATATGGGGACAGACACCCACACCTGTCTTCCTAGAGATAGTGAATGCAGGAATAACAGGAGTGCTGGCCATTATGAAGGCATTTACCCTACAAATAATGCTGTGGCACTGAACATCTCTTAGCCATGCAGCTCTAGCTGTATGATGAAATTGGTACTTCAGGCAAGCTCCATCCCCACAATACCAATATTGCCACACTGATGGAGCTGTCTACATGAGGGCTTTGGATGGACTCAGAGATCCAGCCATGTTCTCAGGCAGCTTTGTCACTATACGCAGACAGGCTATTCCAGTTCATTAACACAGAATGCTTCTGAATCACACTATTTTCTCTGGCCATAGAGACTCCTCATTGGCTTCAATGTCACGGCATTTTGTAGTACTGAATTAACCAGATTCTGCCCCCCCCCCCCCCGAATAGCGATGGCAGGATGAGAGAGAAGGCATTTTCCCTAATTAATCCAGTGTCTTGGAATCTGGAATAGAATTCAGTGCTTCCTTCATTTATTTAAGAACTAAGGAGAAGCTGGTGCTTTTATTCTATTTATATTATATGTACTGAGCCTCAACCACCTGTGCATGAATTAGCACTGCGGAAATTCTATAATAATGCACAGGGACTCCATACTTTTATGTACCAAACTAAGGAGTTTGCAAACATTTAACTACTCACTGATACGTATAGCAAGTCTGGCTATGTAGAAGTGCATCGTCTTACCAAAGATCTGTCCTTCATTCCTTACCAACATGAGGGTACACAACAGAGACAAAAGCAAAACATCTTTGGTCTCACATCTCCACTCCATTCACTTACAGGAAATGCTTGAATTATTTTCTTTATTAGTTTCACTATCTGAGTCAGGTTACCTTTTTCAGTAAATTACTGACTTCCTTTTGAGTTTCGTAACAGACCATATTCTAAACAGCATTTCGAAGATATGTTTAAATGGTTTTAGCCTTAAAACAAAAGCTAGTTTAATTTTTTTTGTTTGTTTGTTTCCATCTACAACCAAGATTTACACCATCAGTTGGCTAGACCTGCTGTTGTTGTGCTTTCTTACCACACACCCACATGCACACTCACACCTTTGGTTAATTTAGTGTGTTAGATCCACCTATTGCATATCTTTGGAATGTGGAGAAACACTGGAGAAAACCCACATGAAATCAGGAGGACATGCAGACTCCCACATGAACGCAGCGAGGACATGCAGACTCCACAATGAAGCCACCCAGCCGAGAATCAAACCGGAGAACATCTTGCTGTGAAATGACAACACTATCTATTGCAACATTGTGCACCCTGCTTTTTGTTTAACCTCTGAAAATATGATCATAGTTCCTTTTAAGTAGCAGAACAGATTTTTATTGCAGTAAATGAAATTGAAAATGTATAACATCTATCATTGTCAGACAGACCTCTGCTAAGTAGTTTGTTCACAAAAAAAAATGACTGTTACTGGTAGCTGTCACCTAATGTTATTTTTTTTTTCAATATACAGTTAGATTTCTGTAGGAAGAATGAATGATCTAATTATTTGTTTCATAAATGTAAATGTACAAATTCCTTTTCATTTGATTACATTTGATTTCTTAGAGTTAGCAGATACATTGAAGCCCTGGTTAGAGAGGATATCTTTGTTTCTAACTCCTTCGTTTAATGGGGAAGAATACTTAGTGAAATCTAAGCCATTTGATATGCATGCAGGCACTAGTCTATCACCCTTTTACCAGAACATTCCTGGGTTTTATTGCTGATCATATTGTTTATATTCCTGGAATTCATACTACAGATTCTATTACATTTGCAGAATTGGTAAAATAATTTCTTATAACTATTTTTCCAGCATTTAGTGCCCAGAGGCAAATTCTTTATTCAGAGCATTACCGTATTAGCATATGACATTCCAAGCTGTCATTTTTTTTGTCATATAAGCGCGATATAACATGAATTCTAAGTAATTGAAGCTAAGTGACAGTCTTGCTTATATTAAAAAACAGGGAAGGTGTGCAACTATACAGAACTGTAGGACATAGCCCAAATGGCTAATGGAAAAAGGTTACATTAAATGTATATGATTCAGCCGTGCTTTGAGGTCAACCTATGTACCTATAGACAATATATGCTTCTGGCGCTTTATCTAATATTAGGGGTCACTATCACTGCTGCTTTAGGAAAAAAATCTGAATGGGGCATATATCAGTGATATAAACTTAAACCACCATACAGCATGTGGTGTAAACGTATAGCTAGTACCTGTTTGAAATTTAAGAATGACTAAACTGTGAGTGTCATTTCTCTATGCGTATTCCAGCTACTGCACATTAACATCTCATGGTGTCTAGTGAAAACAATGGTGTGTAAACGCTGCATTGTCAGATAAATCAGTCGTTGGCAGTATCTTCACCTGATGACTCTGTTTAAAATCATTTCAGTTATGTAGACTTAATATTTATATAGTCCTGCTAAATAAGTTTAACACAGTAATAAAGGACTACAGCTTTCATGAATATTTTGTTTGTTCAGCAAAAAATGTCATCACTTGAGAAAGAGACTGACAGTTTTGCACTTTAGCCTCACTTCAGCCACACTGTCAGCCATTTGTTCAAAGCTCTTGCTGAAACAGACACAAGTTGCCTCACCCTGCATTACCTCCCTGCTCGACACAATAATTTAAACATTACTACCCTAGTCACCACCACTTTGCAACACCCAGGATCTGCAAATCTCTCAGTAGGACTAAGGCTACAATAAGATCATCAATACTGCAATTGAATCATGCAGTAATAAAAGTGAAGCCCAGTGCTTATAGTCAGCCACACACAGTACAGTTATAAAACACCAACTAACAGTGGTTGAGACTTGAAACATACCACTGGTTAATGATATCTGGTATTATAATTCTTCATATGACAAATCCCTAGTACTGCAGTGAATATTAGCATTAACATTATAGATTAGAAGTGCAAGAAAGGTTATGGGCTGACAGCCAGTCAGCAAAATCAATTCATCCATAATTTTCTAAAGCGTAATAATGTTGGGACACATAACCTGTGTTACATTAGGAAATTCTCTGCAGTGCTATGACAACTACTTTATGCAATAATGTGGAAATCAAGTCTCCTGCTGAACTGCACTATACAAATGTTACAGCTACACATAGGGCAACAGAGCGGTACAGTCCTTGCATGGCTTCTTCACAAAGCTTGATCTTGGGGCTCATTTCACCACTGGGGTACCCCTTGTGCACATTCTGCACATGCTCACTGTGCCAACATGACTTTTCACATGAAAATCTGGTTTCCTCCTTTTATATGATAATTGATGGTTCTCCAAAACTGCCTGTAAGAATGTGAGTGCGAGTGTAAATGTGTGACATTAGTGGTCATGTGAGTGTATGTGTCCTTCCTGCAACAAACTGAGATCCAGTCCAGAATTGTGTTTCTGCCTTATTACCCTTTGCTTGCTTGAATGGAATAAACTGAGTATTGGAAAATGAATAAGTAAATAAAGCAAAATATTAACTGTGTAATACTATTAAAATGTATTCGATTACATACAAAAAAACAAGCTATACAAAATTATTCTACATCATTTTGGCCAAAACGTACTTTGTTGAACCTTTATTCATCAAACTTTATACATCGAACACCATTTCAGCAAACAGTTATATCATCAAAACGTTTTCCTAGTGAAAGAAGCTACTTGGCCACCAGAGCAATCCTAACAAAAACAGCATTATTTTAAAGTCTCCAAGATGGGGGGACTCCACCCCTCACCCCCCCACACACACACACAATTGTATATACCAACTCCAAGATTACACTACAATGGAAAAAAGGGCAAAGTTGTAACAACGGCCATCTAACTCCCATCCTTGGGAAAAAAAGTTTTGATTTGTAACCGTTTGCTGAAATAGTGTTCGATGGATAAAGTTCGATGAATAAAGGTTCGACAAAGTAAGTGTTTAACAAAGTGATATAGACCCATACAAAACATGAGCAAGATAAAATATCATGAAGCTTTTCTAGTGATATCTCAAGAATTAACTGTTTATGGGAAGGAAGTCAATAAAGTGGATGCAAACTTTTTATCATTTCATGCCAAATCACGATTTCATTTATGCATTTATGTATGTATGTACGTATTATATATGTTTGTATGTATTTCTGTTTGTTAACTATCACTCCCTCCCTTTCCCCACAAGGAATGCAATAATCCATAATATAGAAATGTTCTGTTTTGATATAACCAGAAGTGGTATGAGACTGTTTCACACCAAAATATTACATTTCAAAAATCAATAATAATTAAAATAAATACATGATTGTAATGAAAGTTCATTGCCAATTAATTCCATATCAAATAGGAAAGACTGTGATATTAGAGCAAGATCTGAATAACTAGCTAGATACAAGCTAATAAGTTATAATAGTTATTCTACTAAACATGAAAATAGTTAATAAACTTTTGTATTAACTTACTTTAGCACAATTCACAGATTTAGAGAGGAAGTATAGCAATCACAATTTATTATTCACTGTGTGTGTGTGTGCGTGCATGCTTGCATGCGTGCGTGCGTGTGTGTGTGTGTGTGTGTGTGTGTGTGTGTGTGTGTGTGTGTGTGTGTGTGTGTGTGTGTGTGTGTGTGGAGACAGGTGTCCTCTAAATGAGCTCACTAAGATGACCAGGCAAAGAAAATGATGATGCAGAGAAGCAGTCAGTAAATGATTGGTACATGGGAAAAGCAGGTCCGTATACTTACCATTTAACTAGTATATAATAAGATGAGTTCTCAAAATCCATAAATATAGTTCAGAAAAGGGAGATCATGTCTAATTATTCCATTGAAGTGGACTGTTATGTACCATCACAGCTCTTTGTGTAATGTATGAATGTAATATAATAAAAAAAGCACAAACTAGAAAGGATGCCAGGTGACAGCTAGCTATTGGCAAATGTAAATTAGTAGAGTAATGTAGATAATGTAGTCATATGTGTGCATTTAACATTATGAATTACACATTCATATGAAAAAAAAACATTACATTTGGTTCACTGTCAGGATTCAGCAAATTTGGGCATCAGATCTACAATTTTCAGTATAAAGTTTTTGTCAAGTGTTGCTCTGACTCTGTGTATAATGGAAGTGACTCACCTCTGAGGGATTCTACAAATGAGATGGCAAACAAAAAAAGGAAAAATTATTTAAAGTTAGACTGTCAGAAAATTCTGTAATTACTAACTATAAACCTTAGTGATTTTTAGCCCTTGATGATTTATCAGAAAATAAAGACATAAGTGAAGGTCTTTCTGTTAAACATAAATAAATCTTTTTTTTTTTACTTCAATGTAAATAGAATGTTAGTGTGAGTCATACACATTTTGCACGGCTTCTTGAACCTATTTTAATTTTCACTTTTTTGCTTGAATTACTTTGATTTGTGTTCTCATGGCAGCTGTCACCCCTTTAACAGTATTTGCAAATGCTCAACAAAATAAACTAGATGAACTGCATTAAGGCTTCCAATTTTAGTGCTTCTCCCACATTCTTTGTGAGGTGCCAAATCTATCAGTGCAATCCAGGAGCTGTTAACTGATCATTCTTACTCCTATACTCCTGCTTCAAAGAACTAACAGACATTTAAAATACTTTGCTATTCACCAGTGTCTACAGCAGGAAGGTGTGTATTTTATCTTGAAATTTTATAAAATTTGCTGTATTTGTTTAAAAAAAATCCTTACAATACAGCTCACAACAATTTTTGTCTGACTTTCTGTTCTTGAGTTTGGGTTAATTATATCTTTCTCTTTCTTCTGAGGCCCAATTGTCTTTGTGAATGATATTTTCCCACCTCTGCTGCATTGGTATCTTGACTTCTAACAATGTAGCTTACCAACACTTTATCGAAACCATAATCCTCAAACACGAAAAATTAGTCTATTTTTCTGTGCTGTGAACATTCCTAGGCTAAGTTAGATCATGGCATTCACTGTTTCTTGATAGGAAAATAGTCTTTCATTTATAACACTGGATTAAGTGTGTCATTATCATATATCATATATAATGTATTCTATACAGTAATGATATGGTTGGTTTTTTTTTCCATTTTTCCTATGTGCCCCACCAGCTTGCTACTGTGCCCCTATTGTTCCCCTGCAAATAAAAAGAACTTGGGGATGCCAATTATTATGAGGTTCATAAGTTCATAACAGGGAAACCTCACACCTGGGTGCCTTCACAGACTCTGTGGTGCTGTCTGCCTCTTCACACCAGGTCCAATGCCATTCCTATAGTCACTGCTCCTCTGCCTCTAGTAGATATACCCCACAGACTGAGTACATCAAAGTCACATACTATTACCACCTCATCATCTTCCATTGGTGAGTCAGGTGTGGCATAAAGTGGCCTCTTGAACACGTACAGTGTACATGACAGTCATGCACATGGCACAACCAGGCACTAATAGGTATGCAGTTTGACATCAATCATGCCAACAGGCATTGGAGACAGTGCCATTCCTTGCATGGAATACTTCTGAGGCTAAAGACATTTATGGTCTGCATTTTTTCCACCTGTGGACTCATAATACCTGTCACTGCCACGTCCACATCATAACATCTGCAATAGCTCTGTCTCCTGACGGTGTGCAAGCACTCACAATATCTGGACACTTGCCCCTTTAAGGAGCACCACCCACTCGCTGCACAGTATGACCACCTCCATCCAATCAACTAGCCATGTAAGACACACCCCTCCATATTCTTAGACCTCCAGCTCATCAATGTAGTCATTCCTAATCCCTGTCACTGTGCTCTGCCCACATGGGAAATATTCACAGTTGGGCCATGGGCTCACTGCTGTGTTGCATATGTTAGGTAATGTCTGGTACACAGTATGGGCAGTCAATGTGCTATATAGTGCAGCCTGGGTATAGTATTGCATGCCTCAGTTTTACTATTTGTTGTGTCCACTCTGGTCCATTGTTGTGCACCAGATATCATTGCTTTGTCAGTACCACAGTGTACTATGCCCACCTCTGTCTCACATCTGCTCCCACTGCAGCTGGATCCTCTGACTACTCCTCAACTGGCTCCTCCTCTACTGTTGGTTCTGATCTGTCTTCTCCTCCAGCAGAGATCTTCATCTCTAGCCATCTATGTACCACCAGGTTGGGCAGCAAAGTACAGACAGTTAATATAGAGCAGCTGTTCTCCAGAGCATAATGCAGCATGATACAGGAGAACTCTATGCAGCAAAAGTGGATCTTCAATAATCTCAACACGTGCACAGTGATGTTGTAGGTCTTTGATAGTGCAGTGCTACAATAAATCTTTGTCAAAATATAAGGGTTTTTTGTAGATAGATGTCAAGAGACATGACTCCAGGGCATATTTGACATTGTCAATGAGATGTGTTTGTATAACTATCAACTCTCTCTGATTTTGACACAAAATGTAGCTCTACCCTCTTAATCCCTCCTAAAACTAGTGACTTTTGGAAAAAAGGTCATGAATTATATTTAATATATAAAGACAATAATTAAAGTTATAAACTGTTTATTTTACAAAATGTTTACAAATTCAAATTATTTTATTATTTTACTGTCTCAGTATTAACATTTTAAAAGTGTCTTTGATATTTTCTAGATTTGTTCCTGTTTCATTTGAGATTTGTCCTTGATTCAGTGAGAGCTATGTCACTCCAGACAAATTGCTGTCATACGTCTGATGCATGCCAGATGTAGAAATTATAACTGGCTTATATCACATAGACGCATTCTGTGTTATATACTGTGGGTTGAATACCGCCTAGTAGCTGATAGAGTGGAAGCCCTTCTGAATGACATACTAGTACCCATGTGGCCAGATCAGATGTGATGTTGATGGCAATGTGGTTGTAGTCAATGGCCTCTAGAACCTCAAGGAAATGAACTATTTAATAGAATGCCTGCATAAAGGTATTTATTCTGTTCTCCAGGGTCTGTGAGGACCATAAATGCTCATTCACATACTACAGCATGACATCAAGGAACTGCAGCAGTATTTGTGAAATAGCTGCCCATGATGTATCTGGTATGCTCCTGATGGCTGATCAAAGGTTCCAACAGCAAAAATGGTCAATACTGCACATATCTTAGTGTCCACTGGGCTAGGTATTCCACACATCCAACATAATTCCATGTGAGATCAGCATATCTACTAGCTCCCATATGGTATCTCTATCTGCATGATAATGTCCAACTATGTCCTTGTCATGGAGGTAATATGATTTTAGGCACTGCCAGATATTTCTGATATGCAGAGGCAGGGCTGGCCTTAGCAACTGTGGGGCCTAATTTGGATCATTTTGGTGGGGCCCCTCATCTGGTCCCCCATCAAACACCTCACCCCACCCCTCCACCTGTTTGTTTGCTTCTTGAACATAAGAGTATTTCATATTAGATATCAAGAAAGTATACTTGTTGTTGTTGTGTCTTTCGGCTTTTTCCCAGTTAGGGGTCACCACAGCAGAACTCCGGTCCGCTAATGATTGGCAGTAGATTTTTACTTGCCGAGTTGCCGGCCCTGATCCACAACCTTCAACAAAGGCACGCCCATTCACGCATGTCTCCACACAGAAGACGCTCTAACTGAGAATCGAACAGGACAACATCTTACTGTGAGGCGACAATGCTACCACAGCACCACCACCGCAGTATCAAGAAAGTATACTAATGTGTATTAAAATAAAGCAACAGAGTTATTTATTACCTTATATTTTATCACAAGACATGTAAAAACAGAAGTAAACTACTGGAATCTTGGATTACCTCTCCCCCCTACCCCACCACAACCTCCAACACCATAAGCCAACATCTCTTGTTGTTAGCTCCTCTCTCTTGGTCTGCTTAACTTGCTCAGGCACACTGTAAGGAGCTGGTTTGATGGGCTACTGAGGTCCTGTGTCAACATGGTGTGTCACCCAATGGTAAACATTTCACCAAACTCCTGTAGTACTGTGTATATCTCCTGAACCTGGATAGAAGATAGCTCCACACATTCCCCTTGTTCTCCCCATGTTTTTTTGTTTTTTTTTTTATTTTATTTTCTATTTCCTGCTGTTTCTGTCTCTCTCCTTTCCTGCCTTCCTCTCATTTGACTCGACTTACTCTCCTCACTTTCCATGCCCACAACAGCTGCATACTGTATATTATTTTCTCCCCAGAGGCATTATGCATATGGTGTTATGACAGTCTACATGTACTCTTCTTATCTATTTTACTACCATTTTACTGCCTGAATTCTTGTATCACATACACTTAATTGTGTTTGCTTATGCCACATACTTTCCTGATTTACACTGTTTAACAGTCTTCCTCTCACATTACCACTTTTGCATTTATGTTGACTAAGGTGTATTGCTTTTCCCTTGTTTTCTGCTGTATTACTGTTTAAACATTTTCAGTAAAATGAATCATTTTTATCTACTTCTGCCTCCTACCATTCAGCATATACACCTCATACTTGAATTCTCTGCTCTGGAATACTTTTGCTCTTATCTGTGACGTCAAAAAGTATTAATTTGTAACATTCTGTCACAAGCTAGTGATTGGAAGTTACCTCTCATCACAGTATCTGCATTTTTTATGCTTACTAGTGTTTGTTTCATGCTAGCTGAGACAGACAATTCCACAGCTATTCCTTGTAAATGTATTCATTAACATACATTCATAAACCCCATCTCAGCAAGAGAAGCAAAATAAAATGGTACCTCTTTATCAGCATTCAAAATAACCCTGGTCTTATCTTTTTATACAGTAACTGACATGATACACAAAACCAAATGGGTAATCCAACCAGTTTTGTGTTGAAAACCCTACTGACCACTCAGCAACAGCAACTGACTGCTAAGGGAGTATGATCAGCTAACAGTGCGAGTCATACAAGAAGCATAAACCTGCAGTTGCTAATAATACTAGACTAGTCACTGGTGCAATGCATGATGGGAAATGGCCGCAACACTAATGCGGTTGCAACTCTCTCACTACAATGGAAGCAACTCTACGGTAGGAAAATGCCTTGTAAGTTCTGCTGTAGTGTCTCTTAGGCAAATTGCTGGGTCATGTAAAGCATAATGACACTGCCATAGCCTAGTGCATGTCCCCAAAGGGAGCGGGGCATTATTGGGCCAAACTCATCCAATTGGCCTAAGGCTGACCTTGTACGGAGGGTGATGATGCAGACCATTGCATACACTGGCTGTGAGAATGGCCCTTGGCATGTGCTGCTTAGCTAATGTTCATATTTCTCCTAATATCTTACCATAGTCTCAGTCTCTGTTCACCAAGAAATGACCGGGTAGAAAATCATTGTCCAACTGGATGCATTGTTCAGTTTTTATACATTTCTGAATATCACACCCATGTTATTTATGCTCATTTCCATTTACAAGCAGTATTATGACCACAACATTGTTTGTTTCCATATCATTATGTAGTTATTCACATATGATGCTGACACAGCTATTTCCTGGGCAGTGTGGTTGTACTACCTGAGTCTCATAAT